>NW_022436983.1:12503883-12553005 GCF_009761245.1 Sapajus apella | reverse complement strand
CTCTACTAAAAATACAAAAAAAAAAAAAAAAAAAAAAAAAAAAAAGGCCGGGCGTGGTGGCTCACGCCTGTAATTCCAGCAATTTGGGAGTCCGAGGCGGGTGGATCACGAGGTCAAGAGATGGAGACCATCCTGGTCAACATGGTGAAACCCCGTCTCTACTAAAAATACAAAAATTAGCTGGGCGTGGTGGCGCGCGCCTGTAGTCCCAGCTACTCGGGAGGCCAAGGCAGAAGAATTGCTTGAACCCAGGAGGCAGAGGTTGTGGTGAGCCGAGATCGTGCCATTGCACTCCAAGCTGGGTAACAGGAGTGAAACTCTGTCTCAAAAAAAAAAAAAAAAAGTGAAAAGACAACCCACAAAATATCTGCAAATCACATATCAGATGGCAATGTTATATCCAGCATGTAGAAAGAACATGTACAAAGCAACAGTAAAAAGACAAATGATCCAGCTGGAAAGTGGACAAAGGATCTGAAGGGACCTTTCTCCAGAGAAGGTACACAGATGGCTGGTAAGCACATGAAAACCTGTTCCATTTCATCATCCATCAGGGCGAGGCACATCAAAAGCACAATGAGATACTACTTCACACCCACTGGGAGGGCTACAGTAACAAAAGACCGGCTGGCCAGGGACAGTGTCTTACCCCCATAATCCCAGGATTTTGGGAGGCCAAGGCGGGCAGATCACCTGAGGTCAAGCGTTTGAGACCAGCCTGGCCAACATCGTGAAACCCTGTCTCTACTAAAAATACAAAAATTAGACAGGCATGGTGGTGCACACCTGTAATCCCAGCTTCTTGGGAGGCTAAGGCAGGAGAATCGCTTGAGCCCAGGAGGCGAAGGTTGCAGTGAGCTGAGCTCAGGTTGCTCCACTGCACTCCAGCCTGGGCAACAGAGTGAGACTCCATCTAAAAAAAACACCAGGTGTGGTGGCTCACACCTGTAATCCCAGCACTTTGGAAGGCCGAGGTGGGCAGATCACCTGAGGTCAGGAGTTTGAGACCAGCCTGACCAACATGGTGAAAGCCCCTCTCTACTAAAAATACAAAAATTAGCTAGAGGTGGACTTTCTTTTTTTCTTTTTTTTTGAGATGGAGTCTCATTCTTGTTCCCTAGGCTGGAGTGTAGTGGTGTGACCTTGGCTCACTGCAGACTCCATCTCCCAGGTTCAAGTGATTCCCGCCTCAGCCTCCCAAGTAGCTGGGATTATAGGTGCGCGCCACCATGCCCAGCTAATTTTCGTATTTTTAGTAGAGACTTTGTTTCACCATGTTGGCCAAGCTGGTGGCAACCTCTTGACCTCAGGCGACCTGCCCACCTGGGCCTCCCAAAGTGCTGGGATTACAGGTGTGAGCCACTGCGCCCAGGAAAAAAAAATGAATGTGTGTAGCAACATTAGTCCTAATAGCTGAAAAGTAGAAACAACCCAATGACTATCAATGGTATATAACAAAATGTGATATACACAGAGTAAAACAGTATTCAGCCACAAAAAGGGATGAAGTACTGATTTGATACCTGCTACGACACAGATGAATCTTGCAGACATTATTTTAAGTGAAAGAAGCCATGAATCATGAAATGTCCAGAATAGGCAAATCAATAGAGACAGAAACCAGACCAGTGGCTGCCAGGGACTGAGAGGTTTCAGGAGAAATGAAGAGACTGCTGATGGGGATGGTGTTCACTTGGGCTAACGAAAATGTGCTCAAATCAATTGTGGTGACAGTTATACAACTCTGTGGCTATACTAAAACAATGACTTGTACATTGAATGGGCTAATTGCATGTGATGTGAATTCCCACCCAATAAAGCCTGCTAAAACAGTGTCAAGCCCTTGACCAAACCCTTCTCTTTATCCTTCAGGATAAAGAGCATATTTCTTAACAGCAGAGGACGGCCCTTAGACTATATGGCCTTTTGATGACTCCTGTGATCCCCACACACTCTGTCTGCCATAGAAACGCAGCTGCCCCCTTCTTTGTACATCTGCTGCTCCCTCTGTCTGAACTGCTCTTCCACACTCAGCTCCTGGCTCTCACCCCTCAATTCTGTCCCATCCTAGGCTTTTAGTCTAGATGCCAACACCTCCAGCTGACTTCTTTTTTGTTGCTTTTTCATTTTAATTTTTTTTTTTTTTGGTAGAGATGGGGTCTCACTATGTTAGCCAGGCTGGTCTCAAACGCCTGATCTTAAGTGAACCTCCCGACTTGGCTTCCCAGAGTGCTGGGATTACAGGCGTGAGCCACTGTGCCTGGCCTCCAGGTCCTTTCTGACTGTAACCTTCTTCCGCCTCTGCAGATCAGGTGGGTGTCCCTCCTCTGTGCTTCACGTAATGAAATAATAGCAATGTCACCACTGACAGCTTTCAGGCTCGTGTAAACATTGTGTAGAGGCCCTGAGTGTGCAGCTTTCCCTATACACCCTCATGCCATCCTCCTAGCAACCGTCTGAGCTGGGTAACAATATTTCCATTTCACAAGCAAGGAAACAGAGGCTCAGAGCAGTCAAATGACACACCCAGGTCAGGATGCTCTTGACTCCTGTGCAGCGTCCTCGCTCCCTGATCACAGAAGCGGCCACAAAGTGTTATGTTCACTGCCGCTGTCTCCGCCACCAGCCTGCCAAACCCTTGAGGACAGAGGCTGTGTTTGATGCATTCCAGCCCTCTCACTCTCCCGCCCCATCTCTGACCAGCTGTGTGACCTAAAGCAAATTACTTAACCTCTCTGGGTTTTGGATCCCTCATCTGTAAAATAGATGGATAGTAACTGTCCCTATTTCACAAGGTTGTGAGGATTAAATGAGGTAGAAATATAGCAAGTACTTGGAAGCAAGCCAGGTATATAGTGGGTTCTCAATAAGCTATTGCAAAAGTGATGATCTCTCTATCAGCACTGCCCAGCACAAGACTTGGCCTGTGGTAGGGATCAGTGCAGGTTGGGCGCCCTTCCTGGATGGGTAGGAAGTGGAGGGAGCATACCCAGCCTCCAGACTGGAGAGGCCCAGGGTCTGCCAGGCAACCTCCCTCTGAGCAGTAGCTGGATCTACTCCCCCAATCCCACAGCCCTGCCCTGGCCCTGCCTCCCAGACACTACTCACGGGAAGGTAGATGCAGCAAAGCAGAGAATAGAGATCAAGCCCAGGCCCACGCTGGCCTCATCCCAGCCGTCCTGGGCACATTCACCAAACACATCCCATATCCACTGGATGGAGCCATTGGGGCAGCTGGAGAAGTTGCGGAAGCCCAGTTTCTTCCAGAGCATGGCTGTGGAGGAAGGGTCCCCGGGGCCGAGCACAGCTGCACAGGAGTGAGGGTGCTGGTGTTCTGAGGCCGGCAAGGGTTCTACAGGGAGAGAGAGAGGAGGCTTTCAGCACTGGAAGGTCCAGTTCCTATTCATGGTCATTCCAAACTAAGCTCATCCCAGCCTTATCACCTGGCACCTGGCCCTGAACCAGAGAAGGGCAAAGACATAATCTTTACCCACCAGGACACAATCAGCCTACAGGCACACAGATCACAGCAAACACACACCAACTAGACGCGCAGGCAGTGCACTGGATCTGCAGAAGGGACAGGTATGTTCAAATCCCTGCTTCACCACCCATTCATGCTAGAGTTTGGGCAAAGACTGAGCCCTTCCGTGCCTGAGCCCTCATCTGTAAATGGGGGTCATTACAGTGCTGCCTCCCGCATCCGGTTATTGTACAGGTTAAACGAGTTCATACACAGCGTGGAGAACTGAGCCCTATAGCTCCCGAACACTTAGGTTGTCCCTAATTTCTTCTGATTATTATAAATTACTCTGTAAGGATCTGATGAGACCAGGCCCATGAAGCTCATTATCTAATTTAAAGTAGGTTGTACCCAGGAGCGATGGCTGGCTGGCTGATGCCTGTAATCCCTGCACTTTGCGGGGCCAAGGCAGGAGGACAGCTTGAGCCCAGGAGACAGAGACCAGCCTGGGCAACACAGCAAGAACCCATCTCTCTTAAAAAAAAAAAAAAAAAAAAAGAAAAGAAAAGAAAAGAAAGAAAGAAAGAAAAAACTCAAAAATTTAGCCAAGCATGGTGGTGTGATGGTGTGCGCCTGTCTGGTCCTAGCCACTCAGGAGGCTGAGGTGGGAGGATCACTTGAGCCCAGGAGGTAGAGGCTATAGAGATCTCACCAATGCACTCCAGCCTGGATGACAGGGCAAGACCCTGTCTCAAAAACAACAACAGAAAATAAGGGCTGGGCACCGTGCCAGCACTCTGGGGGCCGAGGTGGGAAAGATCGCTTAAGCCCAGGAGTTCGAGAACAGCCTGAGTAACGCTGTCTCTATGAAAAATTCAAAAATTAGTCAGGTGTGGTAGCACAAGCATGTAGTCCTAGCTGCTACTCAGGAGGCTGAGGTGGGAGAATCACTTGAGCCCAGGAGGTGGAGGTTGCAGAGCAAGCCACGATCATGCCACTGTACTCGAGTCTGGTGACAGAGCCAGAGCCAGACCCTGCCTTAAAAGAAAAAAACGCACACACACACACAAACCATAAAGCAGGATGCCCCACACAGATGAGGGAAGTAGAGAAGAGGATCAGCGGATCCCCAGGGTTGCATGAGTGACAAGGACTCAAGTTTGAGACGCTGCAGTCTGTATCCTCCCAGGAGCTCACAGACTGTGGGGGACGCCTACCAGTAGGGAGTCCACAGCCGCCTCCCCACTGTCACACTGACAAAGCCAGAATATGGGTGATCGCAGGGCTGGGCAGGGCAGGCCCCTCCCGGCACCCAGGCACCCTGAACAGTGAGTAGAGCAGTCATTGCCTGTGTGATACCTTAGAGGAGGAAGGGAAAGTGAGGCTTGGCTGGGCCATCTCCGTCAGTGATCGTCACCACAGCTCGGACCAGAGAGCTCTTTGTCAGCCTATTCCAAGCATCCTGCATGCATTCATAGGTTTCAACTTTACAGCAACTGTGAAGTGGGGACCACTGACATCCACAAGGAGCCTGAGCCAGAGTGATGTGCCAGGGCCACCCAGCCAGGAAGCTAAGGAGTCAAACCCAAGACTCAGACCTACACCCCCTGCTCATGGCCATCTGCCATACTGCCCACCTCAGGTGCGTCTGCCACCAGCAAGGCAGAAGCCTTCTGTGGCTCCCTAGCAAGCAGACACAGAAAAAGAAAGAGGGAAGCCTCTGTGGTCTGGCATGACTGCCCAGCCAGAAAGTGGGCTTCCCCTCTTCTCCCTACGCTCAGAGGGGATTTCCTCACCCAGGCGAGGGCTCTCTCCAGCTGCCTTCATTCCCACTTGTGTCAGGAGGC
Source organism: Sapajus apella (assembly GCF_009761245.1). Lineage (NCBI taxonomy): Eukaryota > Metazoa > Chordata > Mammalia > Primates > Cebidae > Sapajus > Sapajus apella. The sequence continues at coordinate 12,547,695 of NW_022436983.1, read as the reverse complement.
CTGGGCTCCTCAGCTAGTCCCTGGCTGGCCCCATGGAACTGCTGAGGTCACAGAGACCAGGGAGCACCAGGAGGGAGAGAAAGTGAGTCAGCACTTCCTTTCAGGAAGCTGTAGACCCTCAGCCCTAATGTGACTCGCTGTGGGCAGAGGCCCTGGAGCTGCAGATAAGGGCGCCTCAGGTCACTGTCGGCCCAGCTCACTGGACTATCTCCAGGGCCTGGCACAGGCAGGGAGGCTGAAAGCCTCTTCCTTTGCGTCTTCGTAACCCACCTGGAGGATCATCAGCACAGCTGATGTTGGAAGGCTTCACCTAATGCCCCGACTCTGGGACCTGAAAGGCCGCACCAAATTAACATAGAGTCCAGGTGTGGCTGGGCGTGGTGGCTCACACCTGTAATCACAGCACTTTGGGAGGCTGAGGCAGGTGGATCACTTGAGCTCAGGAGTTGGAGAACAGCTTAGCCAACATGGTAAAACCCCCTCTCTATCAAAAATACAAAAATTAGCTGGGTGTGGTGGCACATGCCTGTAATTTCAGCTACTCGGGAGGCTGAGGCAGGAGAATCACTTCAACCCAGGAGGTGTAGGTTGCAGTGAGTCAAGACTGCGCCCCTGCGCTCCAGCCTGAGAAACAGAGCAAGACTGTCTCAAAAAGAAAAAAAAAACAAAACCAAAAAAAAAAAAACCAAAAACCATATAGTCCAGGTGAGAATGCCAAAGGGATTTCAAATCAAGTCCTCATGTTCCCAGCCACCGCCCCCGACTGGGCTGAACCCCCCCCAACCCCCTTGTAGAGGCTGAACACAAGGCTGCAGGTCATCCACTGCCATCTTCACCACTCCCCAGCAAGGTCGGGTATACTGTGCTCATTTTACAGGTGAGGCCGAGTGGTCTTGGAAGTGAGTTAACCTGCCTGAGCCCTCTTATAAAATGGGGCCAGTGACATTCACTCCTTGGGGCAGCTGTCCTGACTAAATGCACATAAAGCTCTAAGCCCCATGCCTGACAATGCACGGCAGCGACTGTTTTCAGGATGAGAGTCCAGCATCTCAACCACCCTGGGGCCTCTCTCTCATTTCCCCTTTTCCCCAGGTTAGGGAGGAAATGAAATGGACGCATCCCACTATGTGTATGTGTTGGGGGGTTGTCTTGAGGAAGGTACCTTGGTTTATGGATCCAGGATACTGGGTGGATGGCCCCCTGACTTTGGACAGGATCATGCAGCCTGGAGCTCAGGACACTCAGAGACACGCCTGATCCCTGATCAGGAGGGCCTTGCTCTGAGGGCCATCCTGCACAGTTCCTGTCACCCAGAAGCCAGGCATGGGCCCACTTCCTGTTCAAACAGCTCTGAGTAAATGGATGTCCAAGGTTGCAATGGAGCTTGACCTCATCTGTAGAGACGGCAAGAGCCCCAGAAAGGGTACCCTGGAATCACCCTTGGAGAGTACACGTTAAAAATTTGGAGTGTACCTGGGCTGGGGCTTAGAGATTCTGGTCCATCTGGTGCACTTTGAGAAAGGGCGGGCCGGAGATGGCGCCTCCTGCTACACTCAACCTCCTCTCCTTGATCCCAAGCTGAGTCAGGGATGCTTTGGGCAGAGGACCAACGCCGATCATGTGTCCACCTTTGTCTACAGGATCAAGTCCAAATTACCTGAGGCCAGGCCTCAGGTTACTCCAAGAACCACCCACCCAACCTTATCTCCTCCCTCCTGACGCACGTCTTCAGTCATTTCAGGTCTCCAGGCATCTGCACATACTGTCTCTTCCCCTAGGAGTGTCCTGCTCCCCTGCAAGGGCCTGGTCATGAAGTAAGACTCACTCCTAAATTGCTCTTTCAAAGATGCCCTGTGACAGCCAGCTGGACAAGACCTCCCACCTCATCCTCTCCCCTCCACACACCTGAAGAATGCTACCACCGTCCTCTGCGACCAATGTCCTTGAAACGTACTCTCCCCACTCCGGAGTGTGCGTTTCTTATTCTCTGGGTCTAAACACATGTAGAGGTTCAGCAAATGTTGAGAGAAAGAGAGAGAGGTAGAAGGACAGGGTGAAGGAGAGGAAACGGGAGTGAGGAAAGGAGAAAAGGGGGAAAGAGAGGGAAGAGGAAGGGAAGGAGAAAGGAAGAAAGGGGGCAAGCTGTGAGCTCAGACAGCCCAGGGTTGAGGAGAAAATCACTCCGGAACACACCTGCCCAGCGCCTACCAGTCTAGAACTCAAGTGACTGAGCCTCGCAGTTCTCATCTGAAAAGTGGGGGATAATGCAATACCCACCTCCGAGGCTGACGCAGAGTTAAATGATACAATCCAGGCCAAGCCATTACAAGGGTGCCAGGCACAGGCACTTGACACCAACAGCACAAAATGACTATTATTTGCTCTCACTGTAGCCCTTCCAGCATCCAAGCACACAGGCGCCTTCAGTAAGAGTTGATTAGGTAAGACCTGAGACCCCGGCCCGGGATCCCTCACACTTCCAGACCCAGACTCTCCATGCACACGTTTGGAAACCTGCCCTAGGCACGGCGTGGGAAGGGGCAGTGTGGGCTCTCGCCCCTGCACACCTGGGGAGAATGTGGAGGGAGGAGCGTCCTGTCTTGGGACTACCACCCACTCCAGGGCTCGGCGTCCTCAGCCACAGCTCCCTCCTGGTGATTCAGCCCGGTGCGGGTCGCTTGTTTGGAGGGATAATGACAGGGCAGCTGCTGGGGCCAGCGCCGCAAGGGCCCTCTCCCGACCGACCCGGGAAAAACAAAGCCATCAGACGGTAGGGGGCCGGTCGGCCGCGACCAGGGGCTGAAAGGGGACCCGGCTCCCAACCCCTGGCCAGGCCAGCCTCAGAGGCTGTGCTGGTCGCCCCTGAGGTGGGGGGCCACCCAGTCCCGGCCCGGAGCCTCGCCTCAGTGTGTCGCGCCACAAGGGGGGCGCAGGAGCCTCAGCAGTCCAGGGGCCGGAGGAGGGGACTGGAAGGACGTAGCAGGGAAGCCCAGGAGCCCCGACCCCCAGCCGTGGTTTGCCACCTGCCCCCGGGCCGGCTCACCAAGTCCAGATCCGCCGCCAGGGACCGACTTCTGGGTCAGGGCCCGCCGGGTCAGCTGACCGCGCGCCACCGCCCCGCCCCGGAAGCCACAGGCCCCGCCCCCACGCCGCGCGCCAGGCTGAGCGGGTCGGGAGGCGCCCCTGGGGCCGCGAGGCGCCCCTGGGGCCGCGTCTGCTGTTCCCGCCCCTCACCGCCTTCGGGCTCCGCCCTGGGCCTCCGGGCTCCAAACACGCAGGCGCCGCGGCCATGCTGAGTGCCGTGTCTCGCGCTGCTCCACGCGCTGCGCTCCACTGTGCGCGTCGCTCCCCGCCGCCCGAGGCCCGCGCGCTCGCCATGTCCCGGACATCGCCACCGCGGGCCGCCACGGTGCTGGGCACCATGGAGATGGGGCGCCGCATGGGCCCGCCTGCCAGCGCTGCGGCTGTGCGCGCCTTCCTGGAGCGCGGCCACACGGAGCTGGACACTGCCTTCATGTACAGCGACGGCCAGTCCGAGACTATCCTGGGCGGCCTGGGGCTTGGGCTGGGCGGCGGCGACTGCAGAGGTAACAGTGTCCTCTGGTCCTCCCCCTGCACCGTGCAGAGCTGAGCCCAGCCGTGCACCGACCCACTAGGGCCCAGCGGCGGGCAGCACCGACAGCTTCGTCCCTTGCGCCACCCCTTTCCACTTCGCAGCTCTGGAAACCCCAGGACAACTAGACGGTGTTTTGCCCTGACTCCTTTTCCCCACTCTCCTTCCCCTGGGAATTGCAGCGCGAGAGTATACCGCCAGCCTGGTCTGGCCCATCGCTTCCCACCTCCATTGGTGCTCCGGCCTCCAAACCTGCTAGGTGTCCGTAACCGGTCCCCATCCAGGCTCTCTGCCTGTCCTCTACCCCTTCGTTGCCATCATCACCCATGCATTCCCTGGGCACCCTTTTCTCTTCCTGGCCATTCCTTATCCCCTAGACTTTGCCCTGTTCAGCTGGCAGTACCTCTGGCTCTCTCAGGGAGAACTGTGGTGATGCCAGCGTAGGCTGGCGGGGAGAGTAGGGTTGGTAGGGTGGAAGTGCAGACGGGTGAGGGGGTAGGGCCTTTCTGTCCACTCTGTGCCAGGAATTGACATGGGGCCATAGGAGAGAAAGTGACTCCAGCCCTCCACAGGGAACTCAGAGTCTAGTGGGGAAGATTGAAGTAATGATTGTTGGAGAGCCCAGAAAGAGTGCTTTGGGAGCTGTAGGCCGGGGAGAGATACTAGGGAAACGTCAGCAAATGCCGGAGCTCGGCCTTAAAGGCTCAATAGTGGCTCACGCCTGTCATCCCAGCACTTTGGGAGGCCGAGGTAGGCAGTTCACAAGGTCAATCGAGACCATTCTGGCCAACATGGTCAAACCCCATCTCTACTAAAAATACAAAAATTAGCTGGGTGTGGTGGTGTGCGCCTGTAGTTCCAGCTACTCAGCAGGCTGAGGCAGGAGAATCACTTGAATCCCGGAGGCAGAGGTTGCAGTGAGCCGAGATCTTGCCACCACACTCCAGCCTGGCTACAAAGCGAGGCTCCGTCTCAAAAAGAAAAAAAAAAAAAAAAATAGCAGTTTGGAGGAGAACAAGAGAAAGGAGTATTCGAGTCTGCGCAAAGACTTGGTTTGGAAAAGGAATGTGCGTGATGTGTGAAAGGAAGCCCAGTGACCAGGTGTGGCATGAGTGGAGGATGGAGGGGACTGTCCCTCATGAGCCTGGCGCCATTGATAGCCCTGGAGAGGGTGCCTGGCAAGCAGTGAGGGCCCAGGAAATGTGGGCTGTTACCCTTTCCATGCTTCATCTACTCAACCATCCGGATGCTCTAGCTTCCCCCACCCCAAGAGAGGTTCTCTCTCTGGGTCCTCCTTAGAGTCATAGCGTGTGGTGGGTCAGGGGAAAAGAGGGCGAGTGTGAATCTCAGGCCCACGCTCTGTCTAGTTCACCTGGCTCCATGTTATTTATTATTATTATTTGAGACTGAGTCTTGCTCTGTCACCCAGGGTGGAGTGTAATGGCACGACCTCGGCTCACTGCAACCCCTGCCTCCCAGATTCAATTGATTATCCTGTCTCAGCCTCCTGAGTAACTGGGATTACAGGTGCACACCACCACGCCCAACTAATTTTTGTATTTTTAGTAAAGATGGGGTTTCACCATATTGGCCAGGCTGGTCTCAAACTCCTGACCTCAAGTGATCCGCCCACCTCAGCTTCCCAAAATGCTGGGATGACAGGCGTGAGCCACTGCACCCAGCCAGGTTGCATATTATTAATAATGAAGGTTTTGTTTCTGAGTTTGTTTTTCTTCTCCAACCCTTCCCCACTTCCATCTTTGAGGCCAGGAGCTCGCTGGACCAAAGTCCTCATGCCAGACCTGAGGCAAAGTTCATGCCAGGAATGCCTGCGGGGCTCTGAGGACATGGAGAAAATCTGGGTGAGAAACTGTGGAGTTTGTTCTCTCCCGTGTCCCAGCTGATCTCATGACACCCCTGTGAGCTACTGAACTGACTTGGCCAAGTATGAAAAGTGCAAAACCCATCCACCTACCAATCCAGATACCTGGGGTTCTTTTTTTTTTGAGACAGAGTCTCACTCTGTCGCCCAGGCTGGAGCTCAGTGGTGTGATCTCAGCCTCCTGAGTAGCTGGGACACGTTCCACCAGGCCCAGCTAATTTTGTATTTTTAGTAGAGATGGGGTTTCATAATGTTGGCTAGGCTGGTCTCAAACTCCTAACCTGAGGTGATCCACCCACCTCAACCTCCCAAACTGCTGAGATTACAGGCGTGAGCCACCCCGCCTCGCCCAGCTGGGGTTCTTTTTTAGTTTTTATTTTTGTAGAGACAAAGTCTTGCTACATTGCCCAGGATCATCTCAAACTCCTGGGCTCAAGTGATCTTTCCTACTCAGCCTCCCAAAGTGCTGGGTTTACAGATGTGAGCCGCTGTACCTGGACCAACAGCTAGGGTTCTTTATAGGGGAAAGAACAGTGCAAAATTAACTCATTTCCAAGCTGCTTGCATGCATAACACTGTTGTCATAGCGATGTATCGCCACATGGTTGGATGTATGCTCATGCTCTGTGAGTCGGAAAGGGGAGGGGAGGATTGTAATTACATTCTGCTCAGTTTGCCTTCTAAGCTGTCAAATTGATCTCTACTAGTGCGCCACATTCATGTGGCTGAATCTGTTTTGTAAATTCTTCCAGGCCTGCCCCCTTGACATCTTTCTCTGTACTGCAGCCAAGTGTGAATACAGGTGACTGGTTCACACCCTGAAAAAACCTAGAATGATCAAGCTCAGATTCAGTGGGATGGTATTTAAGAACCTTTGGGATCATGTCTGTCCCGTCTCTTGTCCTGTGTCCCACTGCTCCTTGCTCTGGAATTTATGCTTTTATAACTTAGACTTGAAGGTTTGGAGCCTCACATACTGTTTTCTTGCCTGACTTTGCATGGGTTCCCATGCTCTGGAATGTACCTTCTGCTCTTCCTTGTTTGCTGGAACTCTGTTTGGGGGTGATCCCCTAGGGAGAGCCTTCCCTGGAGTCCCCAAGTTGGCCTCATGCATCTCATCTGGTCTCCTTGGCACTGTGGGTGTTCCCCTCCTGTGCTTACCATGGTGTACCTTCCTCTAGACTGGGCTCCAGGAGGGCAGAGAGCCATTGTGTTCAGGTCATCTCTGCATACTTAGTCTCTAGTACAAGGCCTGGCACAGCCAGCAGTTTTGGTGACTAATGATAGTTATTCTAATAGGTGAACATTGAGAACTCACATATATGACACTATTTAATCCCCAGGACCCCCCAGTAAGGATAGTTTGATTATTATCACCCCATTTTATGAATCATGGAATTGAGGCCAAGTGAATAGAAGTAATTTAGCCAGGGTTACATGGTTAGCAAAAGGCCCTAATAGGTCACTTAATCATTCCATTCTCTCTCCAAGTGAAAATTGCCACCAAGGCCAACCCTTGGGATGGAAAATCACTAAAGCCGGATAGTGTTCGGTGCCAGCTGGAGACGTCATTGAAGAGGCTGCAGTGTCCCCGAGTGGACCTCTTCTACCTACACGCACCTGACCACGGCACCCCAGTGGAAGAGACGCTGCGCGCCTGCCACCAGCTACACCAGGAGGTGAGGGGGCACTCCAAGCTCCGAAGGCAGGCTCCTGCCCCTTTCTTTATCCTGATCCTACTCTTGAGAGCAGATGCACCAGGGCAATTCCAGGGTGGAGCAGAGAGCAGCTCCATTACCCAGGGCCCCACCCTGGCCTCCCCTTCCTGGTCTCTTGGGCTATACAGGGTTCTGACTGTGGCCTCACCTGTGCAGGGCAAGTTTGTGGAGCTTGGCCTCTCCAACTATGCCTCCTGGGAAGTGGCTGAGATCTGTACCCTCTGCAAGAGCAACGGCTGGATCCTGCCCACTGTGTACCAGGTGAGGGCCAGGGCTGCAGAGGCCACAATCTCCAGGGCTCCTGCTCATCCTGGGCTGTCTTTGCTCCTCTCACTGCCCCCCTTGCCCTCTGCATAGCAGCCACTCCCCTGCTGAAAGCCTACAGATGGCTCCCAGGTACCCTCAGGATGCCGTTCAAGCTCCTCAGCCTTGCCACTGGGCATCTGCTTCCTTCCTGCCTGAGTGTGCACCTTGGTCCCTTTCTTCCCCACCTCCTTTTGTACTTCAGCGTGGAACGCATTTCCCCTGCCCTCCTCCCTGAGAGAAGCACTCGGGCCTTACATAGATGTCTATTCCTTTGGAAGCCTTTCTAGAAAGCCCCACAGGAGTCTCCAGCCTCCAAACCTTATCTTCATATGTTCAGCAAGTACTTTTCAGTTCCTCCTTTGATCATACAACCTAACTTTATTGAAATTAGCTGCGTTCTTTTCAATTTTTTTAAACTTGAGTATAACACCTCGTGGAGGCAGGAGTTTTATGACACCTGCTTGTGGTTGTAACCAGTGTCCAGCATGGAGTTCATACACCAGATACTTGTAGAAAGATGTCATTCCACTTCAATTTTCTGTCCTTGGGCCTAACACCCTCTCTCCATCCCCTCCTAGCAGTAGTGATGTTAGAATATTGCTGAAGTCCTGGGCTCATGTTGCTTTAGAGTTTTAGCAGGGGAAGGCTACAGTTCCTTTTCTTGACATGTCTACCCTCTCCCCGGGGTCCCTCTCCCTGCAGGGCATGTACAACGCTACCACCCGGCAGGTGGAAACGGAGCTCTTCCCCTGCCTCAGGCACTTTGGACTGAGGTTCTATGCCTACAACCCTCTGGCTGGTACGTGGAGCATTCCTGGCCCTGTCCCAGCCTGTTCCTGACCCACTGATGCCCAGCCCAGGATTTAGGAAGCAGGGAGGGTTTGACAAGAGGCTGGGCTGCATCCTTCACCCCTCCTGGGTCCCTGCCTCTCCCCTAGTCCAGAGTCCTGAGGGACATGGCAGCTTCTGGGGCACTCTGGGCCCAGGAGCTGATTGCTGCCTTTCCACAGGGGGCCTGCTGACTGGCAAGTACAAATACGAGGACAAGGATGGGAAACAGCCCGTGGGCCGCTTCTTTGGGAATAGCTGGGCTGAGACCTACAGGAATCGGTGAGCCGGGGTGGGCTTGGTGAGGATGGCTGGTGTGGGTTCAGCTTGATGTGGAATGAAGTCCTGGGCTGCTCCTGGTGTAAGACCTTCCCTTGCTGTTTGCACCTCCTCCCCTGCATTCCTGCAAGAATTCCCAAATCCTCGGTGGGTTTTCTTGTTGTCTTGGGACCTCCAGGAGGAAATGAGGATCCCTGGATGTTGGGACCTTGAAGTCGTAGCTCTTTCCTGAGCAATCACCCGCTAAGAAGGAAAGAGCGATCCCAGGATGGGCCAGGCACGGTGGCCCACACCTGTAATCCCAGCACTTTGGGACACCAAAGTGGGAGGATTGCTTGAGCTCATGAGTTTTTTTGTTTTGTTTTGTTTTTTGTTTTGAGATGGAGTCTTGCTCTGTTGCCCAGGCTGGAGTGTGGTGGCACGATCTCAACTCACTGCAATCTCTGCCTCCCGGGTTCAAGTGATTTTTCTGCCTCAGCCTCCCGAGTAGCTGAGACTACAGGCACGCACTACCATACCTGGCTAATTTTTGTATTTTTAAATAGAAACGGGGTTTCACCATATTGGCCAGGCTGGTCTTGAACTCCTGACCTCATGATCAGCCTGCCTCGGCCTCTGGCCTCCCAAAGTGCTGGGATTACAGGCTTGAGCCACCACACCTGGCCAAGTTCATGCATTCAAGACCAGCCTAGGCAACGTGATCTTTAGCAAAAAAAATTCAAAAAATTCACCAGGCATGATGGTGCACACCTGTAGCCCCAGCTACTCAGGAGGCTGAAGCAGGAAAATTACTTGGGCCTAAGAGGTCAAGGCTGCAGTGAGCCATGATCATGCCACTGCACTCCAGCGTAGGAAACAGAGGAAGACCATGTGTCAAAAAAAAAAAATAAGAGGGGAGCTTCTGCCCCCGTAGCCACAGCCAGAGCTTCCGCCGCCATGCTGGAGCTTCCGCCTCCGAAACTAAACGGAGTGAAGTCACGTTCGGTTTTCTCTAACGTTGGGAAACGATGTAGCTGACACCCATCGTGGAGATGAATCAGTTTTTATCGGGTTTTTAACACTAAGTCTTGAGGAATACAATGGTGACCACAAAGGCAAACATTATACTGTGGAGACACACAGTTTTGAGACATCTGTGACCAGGCATGTCACGTGTGAATATACCACTGGACTTCAAAGCAATACATTGTAACTCTTTTTTTTTTGTCATTTTACAACAGATTCATTTTATTTTCATCACCCTGGGGCGCACCCTGTTGTTGAGCTCTCTGGGTCAGACCTCTGGAGACTTCTCTGGTGGTTCCTAGTCTCTAGGCTTGCTCTGAAATTACTCGTGCTCAGGGAGAGAGTTGAGGTGGTTGGCGTCCCCTCACTCTGTGCGTCCAGCTGCAGCGCCTCCTGATGGAGTTCCTCATTGAGTTGGTCACCGTGGCCGGATGGTGTTGGCCTGCTCCCTTCCTCACATGTTCTGAAAGCTGTGGGTTTTTTAGCATTTCACTTCCTGGCTCTCCCTCGAGTTGATTGTCTCTTCTTCACTACCTTGGGACTCTTCCTTGGGCTTCCGGACATCGGTTGAGAGGAGGATGTTCTTCTTCCCTGGTCCCCTTGGTGGCGGCTGGTGGTTGCTCTTCGACAGCTGGACTGGAGGCTCTCGGTTTTCTGTTCATCTTCAGCAAGTCAATGTCTCTCAAGGGTCTCACGTTGCAGCATCTTACCAGAGGCCACTGGGCCTGCAGGTCCAGTAACCGCGGAGTGCACCTGAACTCAGCAGTCTCATTCTGGTTGGCACTTGTCAGCAGAAGCCGATGCCTGCCCATCAGTTCTTTACTCCGAGGTGTTAGAGTGGAATAAAAATATGAATACTTGTTTAAAAAAAAAAGAGAGAGAGAGATCCCTGGAGGGAGACCTGCCCCGTCTGAGTGGCCTTCATGTCCCTAGGGAAAATAAGAGCAGGCTGTGAGTCCTCAGGAGTAAAGATTCATCGTGGTCTCTGGTGAGGAGGCTGGCATCCTGGGTGCTTCTGGTGCCCAGTGAAGTGGGAGACCTATGACTCTAGAGGACACCGGCTCCTCAGGACCGCAGGGTGTGGGTGGGGCAGTGGCCCTGGTTGGCTCTTTGGTGATGGCTCCCAGTGTAACCCCCAAGGTACTGACCCCTGTGCCACTGTCCCCCCTTCCCAGCTTCTGGAAGGAGCACCACTTCGAGGCCATTGCCCTGGTGGAGAAGGCCCTGCAGGCTGTGTATGGCGCCCACACCCCCAGCATGACCTCGGCTGCCCTCCGGTGGATGTATCACCACTCACAGCTGCAGGTAGACAGCGACCTGGGTGCTCAGCTTCTGCCCTTCCATGGGGACGAGCATCACCTTTAGGTGAAGGCCAAAGCATTTGATTTCTCAATTCCTCTGAAATTTCTTACTTCCAGTTCTCAAAACACTCTTCCCCCTCTGAGTGCCAGGATTTGTAATGAAGGCTTCATTTCAGGGATTTCCTTATTCCTTAGGCTTTGTGGGGTATGATTATCCCAGTGTTATTGATGAGGAAACTGAGGTTCACCCAGCTGTTAAAGGGGCTGACATTTTAACACAGATTTAACTGTAAAGCCCACTCGTCTCGCCCTTTTGGTTTCCCTCTCTTGGTGCCTCATGTCTTCCTGGTTAAAGCTTATTTCCTAGCTGGTGGCGGTGGCTCACGCCTGTATTCCAGCACTTTGGGAGGCTGAGATGGGAGGATTGCTTGAGCTCAGGCATTTGAGTCTAGCCTGGGCAGCAAAGTGGGACCCTGTCTCTACAACAAATCAAAACAATTCGTCAGGCGTGGTGGCTTACTCTTGTGTTCCCAGCTACTCAGGAGGGGGGGAAGATCACTTGAGCCTGGGAAGTCAAGGCTGCAGTGAGCTGAGATCACACCACTGCACTTTAGCCTGGGGACAGAGCAAGACCCTGTCTAAAAAAACAAACAAACAACAGCAAAACTAACAGCAACAAACTTATCTGCAGCTTCAGCCTTACATGTTGCATAGCGTCTGGCGTATATCCGGTAGATGTTCAGTACATGGAAGCTGCGTTTTACATAAGTTTTCTCTCATACTAATGCTGAAAATAGAGGAAGAGATGGACTGTCCAAACATACTTAACTTAGCCTGCTTTTTAATTTTTTTGAAACAGGGTCTCACTCTGTCACCCAGGCTGTAGAACAATGGCGCGCTCATAGCTCACTCCAGCTGCAACGTCCTGGGCTCAAGTGATCCTTCTGCCTCAGCCTCCCTGGTAGCTGGGAAAAGGCATACACCACCACCCCCGGCTAATTTTGTTTTGTTGTTTTTTTGTAGAGACAGAGTCTCACTATGTTGCCCAGGCTGGTCTTGAACACTTTGGCCCAAGTGTTCTTCCCACCTCGACCTTCCAAAGTGCTGGGATTACAGGCGTGAGCCACTGTGCCCAGTCAACTTAGCCATTTTTACACAGCTGCTAGGGGGCAGAACTGGTTCATGAATGTAGGTCTGTCTGGAAGCGCCCTGTGGCAGTAGGGGAGAGGATACAGGATTCAAGTCACATGGGTACAGCTATCCAAGGCACCTTAAGTTCTTTCTGGACATATGGCGTATAAGAAAGCCCAAATCTCAGCAGGGAGGTGGCCGGGAGGGGTGTGAGTGGAGTCGCCGTGCAGCGGAAGAGGGTTGAAGTCTGGCTGTCTCCCTTGCAGGGTACCCACGGGGACGCGGTCATCCTGGGCATGTCCAGCCTGGAGCAACTGGAGCAGAACTTGGCAGCGGCGGAGGAAGGGCCCCTGGAGCCGGCTGTCGTGGACGCCTTTCATCAAGCCTGGCATTTGGTTGCCCACGAATGCCCCAACTACTTCCGCTAGGCCCACTGTGGCTCAGGCTGCCCCAGGCTTTTCTGTCACCCCTTCTATTTTCTCATGCTAACCAGTCTTGGCCTTAAGCTGATTTAGCAGTCTTTCTGGATTGTCTGGATCCATGCATTATTTTTCTAGCTTCCTGTCTTGCTCCCTGTTCACTTTACGCCGTGAAAGGCGGGGATGAGTCCCACTTGGGCATTTCCTGTTGAATAAAGCAGGCACTTGACCTGGCTGTAGCCCAGGTCTTGAGTGAACCCCCGAAACTTGTTTCCCATCCTGCCTGGGGATGAGAAAGGGCAGAACCGTGGGCAGGAGTCTTCAGAGGGCAGAGGTAGTGGGTGGGTCTCAGGAGCACACTGTCCTCCCCAGGTCTCCTCGGTCCCCAGCCTGAATGCCTGCCTGACCTCTCAGCATTGAGGTGCCTCTCACTCCTCTACACGTGATAGGAAAGAGGGTCGTCCACCTAGAGTACATTTTCTCTAATTCAGAATTGCCTCAGTGAATTCTTAGGAATGAAATAACTGCAACAAAAAACTACCATTAGAGCCACTACCAAGAAGAAGAACACTTCCTGGATCTGCGAAACATCTCGAATGCTCTCAGCCTTGGCTTACCGTGTCTTAACTAAAGTCTCTTGTCTCTTCACCCATAAGGTGCTCAGCCTTGGCTCTGGGCCTCCTGTTCGGCATGGCGACATAGGCAGCCAAGGTCATTTCCCTTGGAAACACCTCCTCCACACAGGAGGCACGAGGGCTGAGAGGAAGAATCCTCGGTTCAGTGGTTGCTGAGCCTGCTGCATTCCCAGTGCAGCAAAATCCCTCCAGCCCTGGGCAGGGCAGCAGGCAGCACTCGGAGCAGCTTCTTCACGCAATGAAAGAGGCCCACCCTGGAAATGTACTGTTTCATTTATATTTATTATTTGTTCTTGAGACAGGTTCTCACTCTGTCGCCTAGACTGGAGTGCAGTGGCGTGATTATTGCTCACAGCAACTTTGACCTCCGGGGCTCAAGGGATCCTCCCACCTCAGCCTCCTGAGAAGTTTTTATTTTTTTGTGGAGCAGAGGTCTCACTATGTTGTCACCTTCTTTTCTCTTTACCCATAACAAAACAGATGCTCACCCACGTGGAGTGGCGTATCAGTTATCTTTGCACAACAAACCACACTAATGAGTTGCTTGAAAAGACAAAATCCAAGGCTGGCTCGGTGGCTCGTGGCTATAATCCCAGCACTTTGGGAGCCCAAGGCAGGTGGATTGCTTGAGCTCAGGAGTTTGAGACCAGCCTAGGCAACATGGTGAAACCCTGTCTCTACCAAAAATACAAAAAATATGCGTGTGGTGGCACATACCTGTAGTCCCAGCTACTCAGGAGCTGAGATGGGAGGATCGCTTGAGCCCTGGAAACAGAAGTTGCAGTGAGCCAAGATCACGCCACTACACTCTAGCCTGGGTGACACAGTGAGACCCCATCTCAAAAAAAAAAAAAAAAAATCCTTCAAACTGATAAAAAGATTTTGATGTAATTTATATTACTCTCAGGTGGCTTTTTCTTAATGCTGAAATGGACAAATTAATCCTGAAGCTCATATGGAAATTCAGGGGACGCATGGGAACCAAAACAGTCTTGAAAAAAATCACATGGTTGGAGGACTCATGCTTTCTGATTTCAAAACTTACTACAAAGCTATAGTAATAAAGACAGCGGTTCTGGCATAAGAATAGACAGAGCAACTGGACAGAACTGAGAGTCCAGAAGTAAACTCTTACTGATTTAGAGTTGATTGCCAAGAGACTTCAGCAGGGAAAAGAATCATCTTCACCAACATCTGGATGTCCTCATGCAAAAGAATGAAGTTGGACCCCTTCCCCATGCCATACACAAAAAAAATTAACTCAAATGATCAGCCATCTAAGTAATAAGGTAAAACTCTTCGAAGAAAATATTGGAGTAAGTGTGACTTTGGATTAGGCAGTGGTTTCTTAGATATTGACACCAAAAGCACAAGTAGCAAAAGAAAAAGTCAACACCATCAAAGTTTAGAATGTTCATGCTTCGGAGAACAATATCAAGAAAGTGAAAAAAGCCACAGAATGGGATAGTGTTTTGCAAATTACCTATCTGTTAAGGAACTTGTAGCTAGAATACATACAGGACTCTTATAGCTTAATAAAAATGAAAACCTACCCAGGTGCAGTGGCTCATGCCTGTAATCCTAGCATTTTGAGAGGCCAGACGGGCAGATGACTTGAGCCCAGGAGTTCAAGATCAGCCTGGGCAACATGACGAAACCCTGTCTCTGCAAAAAATACCAAAACAATTAGTCAGGTAAGGTGACAGGCACCTGTGGTCCCAGCCAACCGGGAGGCAGAGATGGGAGGATCTCTTGGGCCCAGGAGGTAGAGGCTGCAGTGAGCCAAGATCACACCACTGCACTCCAGCCTGGGCAACAGAGCCAGAGCCTGCCTCAAGGAAAAAAAAAATCCCAGTTAAACAATGGGCAAATGACTGGAATAGACCGTTTTCCACAGAGATGATACAGATGGTCAGTAACCACATAGAAAGCTGCTCAAAATCAGTAGTTATCAGGGAGAAGCAAATCAAAACCCCTTCAAATCTGCTAAGCACTAGGATGATCAGTCAATAAAATGCAGAAAATAACAAGTGTTGAGGGTTTGGAGAAATAGGAGCCTTTTTATTGTCCTGCCGTTGGGACTATAACATGGTGCAACCACTTTGGAACATTCTGGCAGTTTTTTTAAAGATTAAGCATTTATATGACTCAGAAATTTTACTCCATAGGTATATACTTACAAGAAATGAAATATATGTCCTTATTAAAAATTACATGAATGTTATAGCAGCATTATTCACAATAGCCAGAAAGTGGAAACTGCCCAAATGTCAATCAATAGATGAACGGATAAACAATATATCTGTATGTACAATGGGTTATTTTTCAAAAATAAAAAGGAATGAACTATGAAACATCTACAGTGTGGACCAACCTTAAAAACATGGCAAGTGAAAGAAGCCAGTCACAAAAGGTCTCATTGTATGATTCCATTTATATGAAGTATCTGGAATAAGCAAATCTATTAGACACAGAAAGTAGATGAGTGGTTGCCTAGGACTGAGAGGGACTTTGGGAGGAAATGGAGATTCACAGCAACTGAGTAGAGTTTCTTTTGGGGAGGTGATGAAGGCACTCTGAAATTGACTGTGTTGGTTGTACCATTCTGAATACACTAAACACCATTAAATTATACACTTTAAGTGGGTCAGTTGTATATAGTGTCTCAATTATGTGTTAAAAAAAAAAAAAAAGAACCCAGAAATCTGTTAGGGCAGGGCTCAGTGGGGAAGATCCATTTTTCTGGGAGCCACCCGGGTCACACAAGTCTAGGAACTCAAAAGGAAATCACAAGTGCAGGACTGGAGTCACATGGGCAAGTGTGACTAACCCCAATCACTTAATTCCTCTGGTTCCATGTCTGGGGTCACACCTGCGACCATGGGCGGCATGTTTAACAAGATGCTGGAACCCAGGAACCAAGGAAGGAAAACAGTAGTGGTGGCGCCCTCACTGTCTCCCTCTCCACTCTGGGTCACACCAAAAGGAAGGAGATAAAAGGGATGCCTATTTCTCACTTCTCTTTTTAGATGATCATTTTCAGCCTGTACTCCTCTGAGTGCATTCCGAAGCACTGGGACTCCTTTGACCCTGAGACATTGAAGAAAAAGAAGCTAATTTTTTTTTTTTTTTTTTTTTTTGCATAAGCACATGGCCTTCGTACTAGACCTTTGCAAGCACTGCACAATCTACTCAGCTCTTTTAGCAGTTATATCAGGTGGGACCAAAGGGAATGATTCCCCAAAACTAGAGAAATCCCCAGGAAACCCTCAAATGCCACGTTCAGGAAGGGCCCTGGCCCTTCCTCCTTCACTTTCACATTGTCAGCTTCTCCAATTGTACCACCCAAACACCCAGAATTTTCTATGGTATTTTTCCTTCATTCGTGATTTAAAACAGCTTCTCCTCCGCTGTGGTGCTCCAGGCCCGGGCGGCTGGCCTCGCCACCCAGTGGGCAAGGAGGCTTGAGCTGAGCCTGGTGCTGCCACAGCCCTTCTCTTGCTCCTTGTGCCTCCCTTAGTTTTGGGCACAGGAGAGCCCTGGGGTCTGCATGGGCCTACCGGTGGTGGCAAGGACACTATAGCCTTCACCCTCTTCTCGGAGGCCACTGCAGCCCCTCTGGAACATGTGTAAGGAATTTGCATAAGGCAGCTGTGCAGAATGGAGCTGGAGGAGCTTTATTTGTGCAAAAGATACTCCTGAGAATAACCCTGATATTCCATTTGATTTCATACCAGAAAACTGTAAGAGGATAGAGGCAATTGTAAAAAACTATCCAGAAGGCCATAAAGCAGCACTGTTCTTCCAGTCCTGGATTTGACCCATAGGCGGAATGGGTGGTTGCCCATCTCTGCCACGAACAAAGTTGCAGAAGTTTTACAAGCACCTGCAATGAGAGTATATAAAGCAGCAACTTCTACAATATATAATGGAAAGCCAGTTGGAAGGTATCACATTCAGGTCTGCACTGCTACACCCTGCATGCTTGAAACTGACAGCATGCTGGAGGCCATTCAGAAAAAGCTTGGAATGAAGGTTGAGGAGACTATACGTGACTTTTCAGTCTTATAGAAGTGGAATGTTTAGGGGCCTGTGTGAATGTACCAGTGATTCAAGTAAGTGACAGCTACTGTGAGGATTTGACACCTAAGGATATTGAAGAAATTATTGATGAATTCAAGGCTGGCAAAATCCCAAAACCTAGGCCAAGGAGTGGATGATTCTCTTGTGAGCCAGCTGGAGGTCTTACCTCTTTGACTGAACCACCCAAGGGACCTGGTTTTGGTGTACAAGCAGGCCTTTAATTTATATGGAGCTGTAAATATGTCACTAGAGAAATAAAATATGAACTTCCAATCTAAAAAAAAAATGGCTGTATCTCTTCTGTAATGTTCCTCAAACTGGAAGAAGTTAATTTCCCCAAACATTAAATTGCTTGGCTTAGAGCTGAGCTCAGGGAAGGGACCCCAGAAGCCTGACATGCTGTCAAAAGGGTAATAGTTTGTATTTTTATTTAGTTCTTATTTATTTATTTTTATGAGACCGTCTCACTTAATTGCCCAGGCTGGAGTGCAGTGGTGCAATCTTGACTTACTGCAACCTCCACCCCCCGTTCAAGCTACTCCTGCCTCAGCCTCCCGAGTAGCTGGGACTACAGGTGTGTGCCACCACGCCCAGCTTGCTCCATCACTGAACATTAGTGATTGAGTTGTTGCCACTACTAGCACTTTTTGACTTAGGGTTTTGTTAATGTCCTTCTTTTCAATTTCCATTCAGACAAATGCTGAGACTCCATATGCTTTCACCTGGCCAAATGTACTCCTTTCACTGAGTTGTTGGGTTTTTTTTTTTTTTTTTTTTTTTTTGGAAGTTTTAAATTCTCCAACACTCTAGCTATTTATTTATTTATTTTTAAATTTATTTTATTGCATTTTAGGTTTTGGGGTACATGTGAAGAACATGCAAGATTGTTGCATAGGTACACACGTGGCAGTGTGATTTGCTGCCTTCCTCCCCATCACCTATATCTGGCATTTGTCCCCATGCTATCTCTCCCCAACTCCTCACCCTCCACTGACCCTCCCCTATTTTTTTAAATCCCCCTGGAATTTTTGGTTAATAGGTCAGAGAAACACTAGTATAATAATACTTGCCAATATTCCAATCCAAGAATGAAATTAAGTAGCAGATTCTGATAGTGCCCCCATGGAAGAAAATGCACTCATTGCATGCCATTCCAAGACAGCTGAACACAATGAATAGGTCTTGAATGAGGAAAAAAATCCGGGCCATATCTCTCAAGTAACCTTTGTGCGGGGACATTTTTGCAGTTTCTAAAGGCATTCCACAACTCATATAAAACAAATTAGTGGCTCGTAGCCCCCAGTCATGAAGGACAAATCTTAACATCATGAGGCTTGCAGACAGCATATTCTACACCTGGAAGTTTTATTACATGTTTTGTACCAAGTGATAAGACAAACATCAAAATGTGAAAGGAGCCTCCTGCAGCAAAAAGCTTTGCAAATGGTCCAGGAGGTAGTAAAACAAAGTCTGCTTTCCGGTCCTCTGTCTCATTCAAACCCCTAAAGTCTTACAGATACCTGTAATAATCACTTAACTAATTGGAGGTTGTGATATTTTGACACTGGTGGTATTTACTGTTCCCTGAATTTTGAACATGAAATTCTTGCTGCGGAGCAGTGCATGCCCTTCTGGCTAAATAATTACTAGATCCTAGTAGAGAGAGATTGTCTCATTTAAGAAGTTCTACTTTGGGAGGCTGAGGCGGGCGGATCACAAGTTCAGGAGATTGAGACCATCCTGGCTAGCACAGTGAAGCCCCGTCTCTACTAAAAATACAAAAACTAGCCCGGTGTGGTGGTGCATGCCTGTAGTCTCAGCTCCTTGGGAGGCTGAGGCAGGAGAATCGCCTGAACCCAGGAGGTGGAGGTTACAGTGAGCCGAGATTGTGTCATTATACTCCAGTCTGGGCCATAGAGTGAGATTCTGTCTCCAAAAAAAAAAAAAAAAAAAGTCTAACTTTTTGATCCAGCATTGCCATCCTTAGTAAGCTCTTTCTGGCTAGGTGTGGTGGCTCACACCTGTAATCCTAGCACTTTGGGAGACTGAGGCAGGTAGATCATGAGGTCAGAAGATTGAGACCATCCTGGCCAATGTGGCAAAACCCTGTCTCTAAAATAAATATATTAATTAATTAAATAAAAATTTTAAAAAGTTCTTTCTGAATTAATACCACATAAATGAGGTCCAAAAAAGAGATACTGTAATGTGATATTAGAATAAAGTAGACTTCAGAAAAGAAAATTATCAGAAACAGAGAAGGACATTATATAATGATGAAAAAAAGTCAATCCACCAAGAAGGCATAGCAATCTTAAATGTGTAAGCACCAAACAGAGCTCTCAAAATATATCAAGCAAAAACTGATGGACTGAAAAGCAGAAAGAGAAAAGTTCACATTATGGTTGAACTTCAACACCCCTCTCTTAACAACTGATAGAGGGGAGACCCCCTCACCTCCTTCGGATTCCTGATCTCCACCTCCTCCTTCCCCTCCTCTGCAATGGGAAGGAGGGTGAAGAAGGAAAAAAAAACTACCAAAGAGCTGGGAAATGACTCCCTTTTCAGTTCCAAGCGTCTTTACTATCTGTTAACCTTGAAAGATCTGCAAATGAAAGTTATTCCTGCTGGCTGGATCCCAGCTCTGTTTCATGCCCCCACGTCTGCATGGCCCAAGCTCCCTCCTGGAAACACCTCTGCCAACAAACAGCTTAGTGCTTTTGTCTTGTCTCTGTACGCTCCCTCCTCTGCTGGTCCCTGCTCATGCTGCATAGGAATTAGCAAATCAATGAAGCCAAAGATTGTGAGGTCAGATGTCCAGCAAATGGATGACACAGTTTTGCCTCAGTTTCCCCTTTAGCATTGTAAGCCTATAAAAGAGGAGAGAAGCTGCTGCTTAGAGAGCTCAGTGAATGAGGCTGTTGATCCCATATCTCCCAGCCAAATAAAAAGCCACTTCATTCCTCAGTTTGGTGCTCGAGAGGTTTGTTGCCCCTCCTGCTTCAATAGAACTGTCCAGAAAAATAGCAAGGGTATAGAAGAACTCAAAGAAGCCATCAACCATCAAGATGTAATCAGCGTTTATAGGACACATGGCCCAGCAACAGCGGTATCTTGACTGTATCAATGTCTGCATCCAGGTTGTGACGTAGTATAGTTTTGAAAGATGCTACTATTGGGGAAAAGTGGGTGTATTAGTCCATTTTCACACTGCTGATAAAGACATACCCAAGACTGGGCAATTTACAAAAGAAAGAGGTTTAACTGGACTTACAATTCCACACAACTGGGGAAGCCTCACAATCATAGCAGAAGGCAAGGAGGAGCAAATCATGTCTTACATGGATGGCAGCAAGTAAAAAGAGCTTGTGCAGGAAAACTCCCTCTTATAATAATCATCAAATCTTGTGAGACTTACTATCACGAGAACAGCATGGGAAACACCTACCTCCATGATTCAATTACCTCCTACCAGGTCCCTCCCACAACACATAATTCAAGATGAGATTTGGGTGGGGACACAGCCAAACCATATCACTGGAGAAAGGGTACAAGAATCTCTCTGTATTATTTCTTTTTTTTTTTTTTTTTGAGATGGAGTTTCGCTCTTGTTGCCCAGGCTGGAGTGCAATGGCGCGATCTCGGCTCACCGCAACCTCCGCCTCCTGGGTTCAGGCAATTCTCCTGCCTCAGCCTCCTGAGTAGCTGGGATTACAGGCACACACCACCATGCCCAGCTAATTTTTTGTAGTTTTAGTAGAGACGGGGTTTCACCATATTGACCTGGATGGTCTCGATCTCTTGACCTCGTGATCCACCCGCCTCGGCCTCCCAAAGTGCTGGGATTACAGGCTTGAGCCACCGCGCCCGGCCTTCTCTGTATTATTTCTTACACCTGCATGTGATTCCAACATTATCTCAAACATTTTAAAGTTTATTTTAAAAACCGAACAACTATAGTTCCCATTTAAATGTAGGCGGACTGCAGTCCTAGTGATTTGGAAGGCTGACATGGAAGGATCGCTTGAGTTTGAGGAGCTTGAGGCTGCAGTGATCTATATTTCTACCACTGAACTCCTGCCTGGACAAAAGAGCAAGAACCTATCTCTTAAATATTTTATTTTATTTTATTTATTGAGATGGAGTCTCACTCTGTCACCCAGGCTGGAGTGCAGTGGCATGACATTGGCTCACTGCAACTCCCACTCCTGGGTTCAAGCAATTCTCCTGCCTCAGCCTCGTGAGTAGCTGGGACTACAGGTGCATACCACCACGCCTGGCTAATTTTTTTTTATTTTTATTTTTGGTAGAGACAGCGTTTCACCATGTTGGCCAGGCTGGTCTTGAACTCCTGATCTCAAGTGATCTGCCTGTCTTGGCCTCCCAAAATGGTGGGATTACAGGTGTGAGCCACTGTGCCTGGCCAATTTTTTTTTTTAATTAAAGAAACTTTTAATTAAAAATTCTAGCTGGGTGTGGTGGCACATGACTGCGATCCCAGCTATTTGAGGAGCTGAGGTGGGAAGATCCTTGAGCCTGGGAAGTCGAGGCTGCACTGGGCCATGTTTGCGTGTTTGCACCACTGCATTCCAGCCTGGGTGACAAAGTAAGACCCTGTCACAAGAAAAAACAAAATGGAAAATAAAAATAACAGAGGTTGTATATCTTAATCTTACAGTCCTAAGATCTGTTTTCAGCATGTACAAAATATATTGAGAATGTACAAAACATAATCCGGAGTTTAAAACTCTATTTTGAGTGATTCAGGCAAAGATCATCAATAGATGAAATTATAAGATGAGGCTAGGTATGTTGGCTCACACCTGTAGTCCCAGCATTTTGGGAGGCCAAGGTGGGTAGATGATTTGAGACCAGGAGTTTGAGACACAGTGAAACTTTGTCTCTAAAAGCAAAGGACGAAAGGTTTGCCAGGCTCACTCCTGTAATCCCAACACTCTGGGAGACCAAGGTAGGTAGGCAGATCATGAGGTCAAGAGATTGAGACCATCTTTGCCAACATGGTGAAACCCCATCTCTACTAAAAATTAGCTGGGCATGGTGGTGTGCACCTGTAGTCCCAGCTACTTGGAAGGCTGAGGCAGGAGAATCACTTGAACACGGTAGCAGAGGTTGCAGTGAGCCGAGATTGAGCCACTGCAGTCCAACCTGGTGAAAGAATAAGACTTTGTCTTAAAAAAAAAAAAAAAAAAAAAAAGAAAAAAGGAAAAGGTTTGATGAGGAGCTCTGCAGTGGAGGAAGTAGGCTAACCCCACACAAACCCACTGTTTGATCTCAGCAAAAGATTTGGATGGGGACACAGCCAAACCATGTCACTGGGGAAAGAGTACAGGGATCTTTCTGAATTATTTCTTACATCTGCATGTAGGAAATAATCTCAGCATTACTGCTGTGTGTGCTTCCCTAATGTGATGTATTAGGAAGTACACAGCATCAATGAAGAAGTATTCTTACTAAAAAAGCAAACAAACAAACAAAACAAAACCTAAAGCAAAAAAAAAAAAAAAATGCTGAACCAGAAGATGATCTAGCCTTTAGCACTAACTTCCATTTGACAAGAAGTATGAGGGGAGAGAGGAACAAGTTAGAGAAAACCATGACTATGCAAACAGAACACAGGGCATTCTATAGCCCAAACAATGGGTTCCTTGAACAAACCAATGCATGAAAAGGGTGGAAAGGTGGGTGGGATGGCTGAGATTTAAAATAGACACAAGAAATGCAATATAACAACCAAATGCAATATGTAAATCAAGTTTTAATCTAACTCGAACCAACTTAAATTGATATTATTTTTAGTTCTCGATTTGAATTTTTTTAATATTGTTTGAAAATATTTCCTCTTTTTGATGACTTCTTAAATTTTGTGACTCAGGAGATTGGTCCCAGCACCATAGTTTTCTTTTTTTTTCTTTTTTGAGACAGAGTCTCACTCTTGTCACCTGGGCTGAAGTGCAGTGGCACAACCTCGGCTCACTGCAACCTCCATCTCCTGGGATCGAGTGATTCTCCTGCCTCAGTCTCCCAAGCAGCTGGAACCACAGGCACACCACCGTCCCTGGCCAACCTTTGCATTCTTAGCAGACATGGGGCTTCACTACGTTGTCCAGGCTAGTCTCGGACTCCTGACCTCAGGTAATCTGCCCACCTCAGCCTACCAAAGTGCTGGGATTATAGGCAAGAGTCACTGCACCCAGCTGTAGTCTTGAGTTCACTAAATTGTCCCAGGAACTTGCCAGCCTCGGCTGCTTCAGATTTTATGAGGCCTGATGCCTCAGTTGGCTGCCCACTTGCCTGCCATGAACTCACTCAGCAGGTGGTCATTGAGTGCCCCAGTTTAGAAGGCTTGGAGTCTGAATTCAAGGTGTTGGTCAGACCATGCTTGCTCTGAAGGCCAAAACTTACTTTTTTTTTTTTTTTTTGAGAGTGCAGTGGCGTGATCTCGGCACACTGAAGCCTCTGCCTCCTGGGTTCAAGCAATTCTCCTGCTTCAGCCTCCCAAGTAACTGGGACTACAGGCACGTGCCACCACACCCAGCTAATTTTTGTATTTTTAGTAGAGACAGGGTTTTACCATATTGGCCAGGATGGTCTCGATCTCTTGACCTCATGATCCACCCACCTTAGCCTCCTAAACTGCTGGGATTACAGATGTGAGCCACCATGCCCAGCCAAAACATACATTTTTTAAAGCAGTCAGGGATATTTAAATATGTTCCTGGTGTTAGCTGACACCAAAGAATTCTTAATTTTGTTGGCACAACAATGGTATTGTAGTTATGTAAGAAATTGCCTATGATTACTCATATACTGAAATATGTTGATGGCCAGGTGCAGTGGCTCACACCTGTAATTCCAATGCTTTGGAAGGCCGAAGTGGGCAGATTCCTTGAGCCTAGGAATTGGGAGACCAGCCTCGGCAACACAGTGAAACCTTATCTCTACAAAAAAACCCCCAAATTATACAGGTGTGGTGGTGTACACCTGTAGCTCCAGCTACTCCAGAGGCTGAAATAGGAGGATCTCTTCAGCTCAGGAGGATGTCAAGGCTGCAGTGAGCCAAGATCAAGATCATGCCACTGCACTCCAGCCTGGGTGACAGAGCAAGACTCTGTCTCAAAACAAAACAAAACAAAACACAATGAAAACAACAGGAAAGAAATATGTTGAAATAACTAGTATCTTCAATACAATGTTGAATAAGAGTGGACATCATTGTTCTCAATCTTAGGGGCAAAACTCTGATTTCATCATTAAATATATTAGCTGTAGGTTGCCTGGATCCATCCTGCAGACCCCAGCTGCACGATGGATGAGTAACATACATTGACACAGATCTCTTGCCTGTCAGCCAGACTAAGGGGGCTCTGCTGCCTCAGTCTTCAGTGTCACCTAGGTCAGCCAGACAAGTTTGTATTTATTTAGTACAGATTAAACGGCAAAGGTCATGAGTACACACCACTAGAAGGTAATTAACATTGCAGACCCCCTGAGTAGAGAGCAATCATGCACCCAAGGATGCTTAAAATTTAGTCTTGGGACCACATGAGTAAACAAGTTATTCAGATAAACACGTCTACATTCCCTTGTTACTTGCTTTTCTGCTATTAATGTAAGGGAAAGAGGAGTAGGCTGTCTTCAGCCAGATCTTTCACCAAAACTATGCAAACTCCCCAGCCTTCCCAGAAGGTTTGTAACTATTTCCTTTAACTTTACAATTTCTCCTACCATTCTTACTGAACCCCCATAGTAAGTGTTTTGTGTATTTCCTTAAAAATTATTTTATTTTATTTTATTTTTTGTAGAGAAGTCTTGCTATGTTGCCTTACATTGGTCTCAAACTCCTGGGCTCAAGCAATCCACCCATCTTGTCCTCCCAAAGTCTGGGATTCCAGGCATGAGCCAGCACGCCTGGCCTATGGATGCCTTTTCTCAGTTTCAGGACTTCCCTTCTATTCCTAGTTGGCTGAGAGTCTTTTTTTTCCTTTCATGAATAGGTTAGGTATTAAATTTTGTTAAATGCTTTTTCTGCATCTATTGAGATGGTCATATGGATTTATAGCTTCTTAGTATAGTAAATTATATTGACTGATTTAAAAATTCTAAGCCAACCTTGTATTCCTGGGATGAAACTAACGTGGTCATGATGTATTATCGTTTTTATATACTACTGTATTCATTTTGCTAAGTTTTAAGAGGATTTTTGAAAAAAATAAAAAGGTTTTTGTGTCTAGATCCATGAAGGATACGTGTGTAGTTTCTTTTCTTATAACATCTTTGTGTCATTTGGTATCCGGTAATCCTAGCCTCATAAGATGAGTTGGTAAATGATCTCTCCTTCTCTATATACTAGGAACATTTGTACAGAATTGATATTGTTTCTTCCTTAAGTGTTCAATGAAGCCACGTAGACCTGTTGTTTTCTTTGTGGAAACATTTTCTTATTAAGAATTCAAGGGCCGGGCGCGGTGGCTCAAGCCTGTAATCCCAGCACTTTGGGAGGCCGAGGCGGGTGGATCACGAGGTCAAGAGATCGAGACCATCCTGGTCAGCATGGTGAAACCCCGTCTCTACTAAAACTACAAAAAATTAGCTGGGCATGGTGGCACATGCCTGTAGTCCCAGCTACTCAGGAGGCTGAGGCAGGAGAATTGCTTGAACCCAGGAGGTGGAGGTTGCGGTGAGCCGAGATCACGCCATTGCACTCCAGCCTGGGTAACAAGAGCGAAACTCTGTCTCCAAAAAAAAAAAAAAAAAAAAAGAAAAAAAAAAGAATTCAATGTCTATGCCAGACGAGATGGCTCACACCTATAAATCCAGAGCTTTGGGAGGTTGAGGGGGGAGGAATGCTTGAGCCCAGGAGTTTGAAAACAGCCTGATAAATATAGCAAGAACTTCACCATTGGACTCAAACTTAGAGCAAAACGCTGTCATAAGAAAAAAAAATTCAGGTTTTTTTTTTTTCTCTTTTTTTCAGATGGGATCTGGCTCTGTTGCTCAGGCTGGAGTGCAGTGGTGTGATCTAGGCTCACTGGAACCTCTGCCTCTTGGGTTCAAACGATTCTCCTGCCTCAACCTTCCAAGTAGCTGATTACAGGCACACAGCACCATGCCCAGCTAATTTTTGTATTTTTAGTGGAGATGGGGTCTTACCATGTAGACCAGGCTGGTCTCCATTTCCTGACCTCAAGTGATCCACCCACCTCAGCCTCCCAAAATGCTGGGATTACAGGTATGAACCACTGCACCCAGCTGTCTCATTTTCCTTAGCAGGCTTTGGTCATTTGTGTTTTCCAAGGAAACTGTCCATTTCATCTAACTTATTAAATGTATTCACATAAAGGTTTTCATAATCTACCCTATTTTAATTTCCATACAATTTGTAGCAGTGTCTCTTCTGCTCTTTCTGGTGTGGTTAATCTGTGTATTCTCTCTATTATTCCTAATCGGTCTAGCCAGAGATTTATCAATTTTAGTTTGTAGAACCTACTTCTGGTTGTGTTGACTTTTGCTAATGTTTTTGTTTTCTATTTCATTTATTTTGGCTTTTTTTTTTTTAGATGGAGTCTCGCTCTGTTGCCCAGGCTGGCGTGCAGAGGCATGATCTCAGCTCACCGCAACCTCTGGCTCCCAGGTTCAAGCAATTCTCCCACATCAGCCTGTTTTGGCTTTTATCTTTATTATTTATTTTCTCCTGCTAATTTTGGTTTTACTTGGTTCTTCCTTTTTTGGTTTTACTTGGCTCTTCCTTTGTGGTACAAGCCTCAGCAGGGTGCAGTAGCTTACACCTGTAATCCCAGCACTTTGGGAGGCTGAGGTGGGAGGATTCCTTGAGGCCAGGAGTTCAAGACCAGCCTGGTAAACATGGTGAGACCCCTTCTCTACTAAAAATACAAAAATTAGCTGGGCATGGTGGCACATGCCTGTGATTTCAGCTACTCAGGAGGGTGAGGCATGAGAACTGCTTGAAACCAGGAGGCCAAGGTTGCAGTGAGCTGAGATGGCACCACTGCACTCCAGCCTGTATGACAGAGTGAGATTTTGTCTTAAAAAAAAAAAAAAAAAAAAAAAGTAATGCTTTAATTTTTTTTGTAATAATTTTTTATTATTAGAAAAAAAAAGAGATATTTTTTCTTTTGTAATATGTCAAAGTGGTGCTATAAATTTCCCTCTTAGCACTACTGTGGCTGCATCTCAGAAAATTTGATATGTCATGTTTTCACTTTCATTCAGTTCAAAATATGATCGAAATTTCCTTGTGATTACATACTTGACCCATGGGTTACTTAATTTCCAAATATGGGAGAATTTTCCAGATATCATTCCATTATATTCTTTTCTTTTCTTTTTCTTTTTCTTTCCTCTAGTCACTGTTGTTTGTTTTTTTGAGATGGAGTGTTGCTCTGTTGCCAGGCTGGAGAGCAGTGGTACAATCTTGGCTCACTGCAACCTCTCCATCCTGGATTCAAGCAATTCCCTTGTCTCAGCCTCCCGAGCAGCTGTGACTAGAGGTCTGCACCACCATGCCTGGCTAATTTTTTGTATTTTGGTAGAGCTGGGGTTTCACCATGTTGGCCAGAATGGTCTTGATCTCCTGACCTTGTGATCTGCCTGCCTTGGCCTCCCAAAGTGCTGGGATCACAGGCTGAGCCACCATGCCAAGCCCATTCCATTATTATTTTCTATTTTTCTTTTTTCTCCTATTTATTTATTTACTTATTTTCAGTTCCCTCTCAGGCTTTAAATTCTGTTATTATTTTCTAGTTGAATTCCATTGTGTTCAGAGATGTACTTTTTATGATTGAAATCCTTTAAAATTTATTTATTTATTTATTTTAAGATGGAGTCTCACTCTGTTGCCCAGGCTGGAGTGCAGTGGCCTGATCTCGGCTCACTGCACTCTGCCAACCAGGTTTAAGTGATTCTCCTGCCTCAGCCTCCTGACTAGCTCAGATTACAAGGGCAAGCCACCACTCCTGGCTAATTTTTGTATTTTTAGTAGAGATGGGGTTTCACTGTGTTGCCCAGGCTGGTCTTGAACTCCTGACTTCAGGTAATCCACCTGCCTTGGCCTCCCAAAGTGCTGGGATTATAGGCATGCATGAGCCACCACTCCTGGCCTCTTTTACATTTATTAAGACTTGTTTTATGCCTCCAAATATGGTATAACTTGGTGGATATGCACTTGAAAAGAATACATATTCTGCTGTTGTTGAATATTCCATCAATGTTGTTTATGTGGAATTGGTTAATAGCATTGTTTGAATCTTGTATACCTTCACTGAGGTATCACTGCCTTTTACTTGTGAGCATTTATATCATTTATATTTAATATAATTATTGATATGATTGAGTTTAAATCAATTTTGTTATTGGTTTTTCATTTGTACCATTTGTCTATTGGTCTTTTTTCTCTTTTCTTTTGTATTTGGAGACAGATTTGCCCTCTGTTACCCAGAGTGGAGTGCAGTGGAGCTATCACAGTTCACTGCAGGTGGGCATTGACCCATTTTTCTGCATCTTTTTTTTTTCCAAAACAGGGCCTCCCTGTGTTGCCCAGGCTAGAATATCAAACTCCTGGGCTCAAGTGATCCTCCTGCCTTAATCTCCCGAAGTGTTGGGAATACAGGTGTAAGTCACCAGGGCCAGTCCGTTTTCCCCCCCGCCACTTAAGTACATAATTCAATGCCAACAGCTCTCTTTTTTCAACACTTTAAGCATGTCACTCCACGGGGAAGCTGTCTGGAGACATCCATAAGCCTCATCCTCCAGGACCACAGGACAGGCGGGACAGCCCTTAGGGCCGCCGCGCCCCTTAAGCTTCCTTTGAAGGAGACAAAGA
This sequence comes from Sapajus apella, assembly GCF_009761245.1. Lineage (NCBI taxonomy): Eukaryota > Metazoa > Chordata > Mammalia > Primates > Cebidae > Sapajus > Sapajus apella. The sequence continues at coordinate 12,518,635 of NW_022436983.1, read as the reverse complement.
CCCGAGACAGTCCAGTGGCGAGGCCGAGGGAGGTGGGACGATGGGGCAGGGAGGCCCGAGGTGTCCCCGCCCTTTAGGATCGTCCCAACCTTTGGACCCCCCTCACGTTTGGGAATGTTGAGGAGTGTTGAAATCGCCAAGACGCGAGTCACGGGCAAGAAGCCACGGTCGTTTCGCCCCTTGCTCCGCGCGAGTGCAGAGCGCGTGGGCGGTGTTGGGCACCTTCGGCCACGCCCTCAGCTCCACCCCCCTGTGGGCGGGGCCCGAGCCCGTCCCTAAAGCCACGGGACCGCCCGCTCCGGGGCTGGAGCTGCCGTCCGCTGCGCGCTGCGCCCGGGTTGTCGCCGTCTCCCGTTGCCGCCGTCATGTCCCAGCAGCTGTCCCGGGCCCGGCCCGCCACGGTGCTGGGCGCCATGGAGATGGGGCGCCGCATGGACGCGCCCACCAGCGCCGCAGCCATGCGCGCTTTCCTGGACCGCGGCTACACCGAGATAGACACCGCCTTTGCCTACGGCGACGGCCAGTCCGAGACCATCCTGGGCGGCCTGGGGCTCGGGCTGGGCGGCGGCGACTGCAGAGGTAACAGTGGCCCCTGATCCTCCCCCTGCCCTGTGCAAAGCTGAGCCCGTCCCCAGTCGTGCACCGCGCTGCCCCCCGGCCCCAGGCAGCACCGACGGCTTCGACCCCCATCCCACTCCCGTCCACCCCGCAGCTCGGGAAACCCCAGGCTCCTCAGGCACATCGAGCTCCGGACAACTGGACGGTGCTTTGTCCAGACTCCTTTTCTCTGGTCTTGCCTTCCGGGAGGTAACCCAGCACCCTCATGGAAGCCTGGATGACTTGGTCTCGCCTGGAATGACTTGTTGGCTAGTCCCTCCCTGGGGCACGAAAACCATTGGAATCTGGCATTGTGCAGCTCCTGTCCCCACCTGGGCCCTTCAGGTGCCCTTGACAGGCCTGATCTGCAGACATTTTGATCTTATCGCCTGGCAGTTCATGGCACAGTGCTAGATCAGACTTTGGACCCAGCACACTCTCTACTTCCTCCTCTTCCTCTCATACCAGTCGTAGCCTTTGACTTTGCTCTGAGTATCTTGTGGTAGTCACCAGGGTGCTTCACCAGGGTGGCAGTGCCTGGGAGCCTGGGCAGCTCCCTCAGCACGATGGGGAATTTGGGGTGGTACAGGATGGAACTGCCCTCTCTGTGGGAGGCTCTGTCTGAGGCTATTGGAGACAAACGGACACTAACCCACTCCAGGAAGCTCCAGTTCTAGAGATGGCTGGTGAGCCCAGAATGAGCCCTTTCTGGGAGGGACTCCGTGAAGAAAGAATGGATAGGAGTTTGCCAGGAGGAGTAAGAGGGGCAAGGGCATCAGGGCGGTGGGCGTGGGTGTGCAAAGGCAATGTGATTTGGCAGTTCTGAGGGTGCTGGAGGAGGCAGGTGTAGCCCTAGGGGAGGATGTGTGTATAGGGAAGGAGGAGCGGCTCTCAGTCCGACGCCATTTGCAGTGCTTAGGCACACAGTGAAGGCTGGGAAACCTTAGCTGTTCCTTTGTTCTCAATATTGGAACCTTTTGCCTCCTTCCACTCTGAGTGTCTGCGTGGAGTCTTGTCCATTCCTCCTCTGCCCTCCTGCCAGCCTAAGATAATTTCTAAAAGTGTGAAAAGTGGGAAGAGGACTGTCCACTCACCTGTTAGTCCAGCCCACTAGGAACTTTTTTTTCACCACATGGTGCATCCCAAACAAAAGAAGCCTAGTGCACGCATCTCAGTGTCACACTTTTTTTTTTTTTTTTTTTTGAGATGGAGTCTCGATCTGTTTTCCAGGCTGGAGTGTGGTGGTGCGATCATGGCTCACCGCAACCTCTGCCTCCCGGGTTCAAGCAATTCTCCTGCCTCAGCCTCTGGAGTAGATGGGATGCAAGCACACAGCACCATGCCCAGCTAATTTTTATAGTTTTGGTAGAGACAGGGTTTTGTCATGCTGGCCAGGTTGGTCTCGAACTCCTGACCTCAGGTGATTTGCCCGTCTTGGCCTCCCAAAATTCTGGGATTATAGGCTTGAGCCACCATGCCCAGCCTCAGTGCTACACTCTTTCCAGATCACCTGGCTGCCACTCAGTGAGAGCTCTGATCTTATTTCAGATTTTCTGATTTTTTTTTTTTTTTTTTTTTGAGATGGAGTCTTACTCTATCACCCAGGCTGGAATGCAGTGTCTCAATTTTGGCTCACTGCAACCTCTGCCACCCGGGTTCAAGCAATTCTCCTGCCTCAGCCTCCCGAGTAGCTGGGATTACAGGAGCCTGCCACTGTGCCTGACCAGTTTTTGTATTTTTAGTACAGATGGGGTCTCCCATCTTGGCCAGGCTGGTCTTGAACTTCTGACCTCGTGATCCACCCGCCTTGGACTCCCAAAGTTCTGGGATTACAGGCATAAGCCACCGCACCTGGCTTTTTTTTTTTTTTTTTTTTTTTAAGACAGGGTCATGTTCTTTTGCCTAGGCTGGAGTGCAGTGGTGCGATCATGGCTCATTGCAGCTTTGACCTCTCAGGGCTCAAGTAACCCTCCCACCTCGGCCTCCCAAGTAGCTGGGATTACTACAGGACTGTGCCACCACACCCGACTAATTTTTTATATTATTCATCGAGACCGGAGTCTAACTTTGTTGTCCAGGCTGGTCTCAAACTTCTGGGCCTCCTGCCCTGGCCTCCCAAAGTGCTGAGATTACAGGTGTGAGTCACTGCAGATCTGCACCCTCTGCCTGGCCCTTAGTTCTGATTTTTTTTTTCTTTTCTTTTTTAATCCATCTCTTCCATCTTTGAGTCCAAGTTTGGCTGGGCCAACGTCCTCAGATCTCAGATCTGAAGTGAAGTGCACACTGAGAAGCAGAGGCATGATTTGGGAAAATTCCTAATGAATAGTACCTTAAACCTGCTCCCTGCCAGATCTCAAGGGCTCCAGTGACTGCCCTCCTGCCAGCCTATGTGACTTTCTAAGTGTGAAAAGTGGGAAGAGGACTCTCCACGCACCTGTTAGTTCGGCCCACTTGGAACTAAGATCCTTTTTTTTTTTTTTTGAGACAGGCTCTCATTCTGTTGTCCAGGCTGGAGTGCAGTGGCATGATCTTTGCTCATTACAGCCTTGATCTCCCAGCGTCACGTGATCCTCCCAACTCAGCCTCCCAAGTAGCTGAGATTACAGGCATGCGCCATCATGCCTGGCCAATTTTTGTATTTTTTGTAGAGATGGGGTTTCACCATTTTGCCCAGGCTGCTCTTGAACACTTGGGCCCAAGAGATACACCCACCTGGGCCTCTCTAAGTGCTGGGATTATGAGGGTTAGCCACTTTGCCTATTCTCCAGCTAGGATTTTTTTCTTTTTCTTTTAAGACAGAGTCTTGCTCTGGCACACAGGCTGGAGTGTAGTGGCAAGATCTCGGCTTACTGCAACCTCTCCTTCCTGGGTTCAAGCGATTCTTGTGCCTCAGCCTCCCAAGTAGCTGGGACTACAAGTGTGAGCTACTGAAGCCAGCCTCCAACTAGGATTCTTAATAGGGGGCAGAGCACAGTGTGTTCAGCCCACTTCTTTTGTTTTTAGAGAGTTTTGCTCTGTCTCCTAGGCTTGAGTGCAGTGGCATGATCTGGGCTCACTGAAACCTCCACCTCCCAGGTTCAAGTGATTCTTCTACCTCAGTCCTCCATGTAGCTGGGATTACAAGCATGCACCACCATGCCCATGTAGGTTTTGTATTTTTTGTTGGCAAGGCTGGTCCCAAACTCCTGACCTCAAGTGACTTGCCCACCTTGGTCTCCCAGAGTGCTGGGATTATAGGTGTCAGCCACTATGCCTGGCCTTAAGCTCAGTCCTGAATCACTTGATTGGCCACTCACTGATCTGTTCTATCCAGTAAGTCTAATTGATACCTGCCTTTCCTTCCCAGGGGCCCATGTGAGGCCTCTTAGGTCTCTTTTCTTAATTCCTGCTGCAGTCTCCTTGCTGATCTCCCCATTTCCCGGCCTGCTTTCTGTCCATGCTGCATTCAGAATCATCTCCAGAACCACAACCTCTTTCCCCATCTTGAAAGCCTTCAGAGTTGGCCGGGCGTGGTGGCTCACACCTGTAATCCAAGCACTTTGGGAACCCAAGGCGGGTGGATCACCAGGTCAGGAGATCGTAACCATCCTGGTCAACATGGTAAAACCCGGTCTCTACTAAAAATACAAAAATTAGCCAGGCATGATGGAACATGCCTGTAATCCCAGCTACTCAGGAGGCTAAGGTGGGAGAATCGCTTGAACCAGGGAGTTGGAGGTTGCAGTGAGCCGAGATCGCATCACTGCCCTCCAGCCTGGTGACAGAGCAAGAATGCATCTCAAAAAAAAAAAAAAAAAGAGACTTCAGAGGCTCCCTACAGCCCCCTAAAGTCCAGGCTCCCTGGGGTGCACTCAGGGCCCTTTGGCATCGGATCTGTGGTCTCTTCTTTTGCACCAAGGGCCTCCGTGGACCTGGTGCTCTGGAAACATGACTCCCACACGTGGCTTTCCACACACCTCTTGCTTGCCTCTGAGCTTTGGCTACGTCCCCACACTCTGGAATGAGCTGTTCACCATTCCCCACCTGGTGGCCTCTGACTTCCCCTTGGAGATTCTGATTCAGATTCTAAGGCAAGCCTTTCTGCGCTCCCAGTGGGCCTCGCACCCCTATGCTGTGGGTTTCTCTAGTGCCCTGTGCGTCTCCCTGCCTCACTTACTCTAGAGTGGCCCCTGAGGCCGTGAGCCCTGGACAGCAGGGATCAGCTCCTCTCCTAGCCCCTCATGCCTGGCACATCCAGCTGCACCACGGTGATAGTAGCGGCAGCTCATAATGAGCACTTTTATCCAAGTTCTGATCCATCCTCAGGATCTCTCTGCAAGATCGCACCATTTTCACTGTCACATTGATAGTTACAGGAGGCAGTCAAATGCCTCTGCAGATCGGGGCAGGTCCCCCGTGAAACCCCACCTACAAGCCGAAGACAGTTTAAAGCCTGAAAGCCAAGCTACAGGTGAAGTCCTTGGACAGGATTGAGAAGCTGTCTTCCTGCTTGGCACACTTTCCTCTGGTTGGTCTCCGCTCTTCACCTATTTCACACATACCCACCCTTTCCTAATCGGTTTTCTACAGTGCTGTGGCCACCTGTGAGTGGTGTCTTGGTGTGTTTGCCTTAACCTTTTTTGCATACTAGCACACCAATCAGCACGCACTCCCCATTCTGAGTCCATAAAAAGCCCTGGACCCAGCCACACTGAGTAAAGTACCCACCGAATTGCAGGGGTGAAGGACCCTGAACTGCCCTACCCCTGGGTCCCTCTCCACTGAGAGCTCACCCTTCATTTGTCATCATATCCTCACTCTTTTTGGACGTATGTCAAGAGCTCAGGAATCTCCGAACACAGGTATAAGCTATCGTACAGACAGGCTGGGGCGCATCTGGCCCAGCCACAGACTGAGCCGATACACAAGCCAGACTTGGCCAGACCCAGGGGGCAGGGTGCCTCCAGCGGCAGGTAGTGGGGTCTGGGCAGGGGGCCATCACTGACTGGAGATCCCAGCTGGAAAAGTGACCGAGAAAATTCCTGCGTCAACGTTACAGTTGAAGGGATCAAGACGCGGGCTAGGTAACTTGGTGAAGATTGCAGAGTTAGTCATAGCTGAGCTTGAATATGAACCCAGCCCTCTCTCTTAACCATTATACCAGACCCCATTCCAATGTTTGATCAACTGGCCTGAATTTTCTTTTCTTTCTTTTTTTCTTTTCTTTTTTTTTTTTTTTTTGAGATGGAGTCTCAATCTGTCGCCCAGGCTGGAGTGCAGTGGCGTGATCCTGGCTCACTGCAACCTCCGCCTCCTGGGTTCAAGCAATTCTCCTGACTCCTGAGTAGCTGGGATTACAGGTATGCACCGCTGTGCCCCGCTCATTTTTATATTTTTGGTAGAGATCATGTTTCACCATGTTGACCAGGTTGGTCTCAAATTCCTGACCTCAGGCGATCCACCTACCTCAGCCTCCCAAAATGCTGGGATTATAGGCATGAACCAATGCGCCCAACCCTGAATTTTCATTTCTCTCTCCTCTCAGTGAAAATTCATACCAAGGCCAATCCACTGTTTGGGAACTCACTGAAGCCTGACAGTCTCCGGTTCCAGCTGGAGACATCGCTGAAGCGGCTGCAGTGTCCCCGAGTGGACCTCTTCTACCTGCACATGCCAGACCACAGCACCCCGGTGGAAGAGACACTGCGTGCCTGCCACCAGCTGCACCAGGAGGTGAGGGGACCCCTGAACTCTGGGAGGTGGTCCGCCACTGCTCTCCTTATCCTGATCCCACTCATGAGGGCAGAGGCACCAGGGTGGTTCCAGGGTGCAGCAGGAAACAGCCCCACTCCCAGGGGCCCCACCCTGCCTCCCCTTCCTGGTCTGGGCTGCAGGGTTCTGACTGCGGCCTCACCTGTGCAGGGCAAGTTCGTGGAGCTTGGCCTCTCCAACTATGCTGCCTGGGAAGTGGCTGAGATCTGTACCCTCTGCAAGAGCAACGGCTGGATCCTGCCCACTGTGTACCAGGTGAGGACTGGGGCTAGAGAGGCCACAATCTCCGGGACTCCTGCTCAGCATGGGCTCTCTTTGCCCCTCTGACTGCCCCCCGTGCCCTCTGCATAGCAGCCACTCCCCTGCTGAAACCTGCAGATGGCTCCCAGGTACCCTCAGGATGCCGTTCAAGCTCCTCAGCCTGGCCACTGGGCATCGGCTTCCTTCCTGCCTGAGTGTGCACCTTGGTCCCTTTCTTCCCCAACTCGCCCTGCTCTCAGCCTGGAACCCACCCTCCCCGCCACTGCCCCTTCTCTGGGAGAAGGGTTCAGGTCTCACACAGGGGTGTCTTCCCTTGGAAGCTTTTCTAGATGGGCCCAGAAGACCCTGAGACCTCACGTCCTCGTTTACCTCCTTATCACTCATTCTACAAATGTTTGTACATCTGCTGGGTGCCAGGTACTGGTCACAGAACTTTCTAGTATATTATGTTTGCCTCTACTTGATTATAACTGTTTATACTTGACCTTACTATAAATCCTTGAGGGAAGGGACCTTGTCCTTTTGGCTTAAGCATATAAATCTGACAACCAGCTTATAGTTGGTGCTCATAAAAGTTGGCTGAATGAATGAATTTTCCTTGGGCATAAGCCCCCTTCACCAGCACCAGTAAGAATAAGTATGTGCCCAGATGGTTAAGGTCCTAGAATTGTTAACGTCTGAAATAAGGGTTCTCCAAGGGTAAATCTGAAGTCTCTTCTTCTGACACGTCCCCGCTCTCCCCGGGGTCCCTCTCCCTGCAGGGCATGTACAACGCCATCACCCGGCAGGTGGAACCGGAGCTCCTCCCCTGCCTCAGGCACTTTGGACTGAGGTTCTATGCCTACAACCCTCTGGCTGGTACGTGGAGCATTCCTGGCACTGTCTCAGCCTATTCTCACCCCACTGATGCCCAGCCCGGGACGTGGGAAGCAGGGAGGGTTTGACAAGAGGCTGGGCTGCGTCCTTCACCCCTCCTGGGTCCCTGCCCCTTCCCTAGTCCAGAGCCCTGAGGGACATGGCAGCTTCTGGGGCACTCTGGGACTGGGGGCTGATTGCTGCCTTCCCACAGGGGGCCTGCTGACCGGGAGGTACAAGTATGAGGACAAGGATGGGAAACAGCCCCTGGGCCGCTTCTTTGGGAATAGCTGGGCTGAGACCTACAGGAATCGGTGAGCGGGGGGTGCCTGGTGAGGATGGCTATGGTGGGGTCCGCTTATGCGGAAAGAAGTCCTGGGCTGCTCCTGGGGTGAGGCCTTTCCTCACTGCTGCACCTCCTCCCCTGCACTCCTTCGGGAATTCCCAAACCCTCTGTGGGTTTTCTTGTTGCCTTGAGACCTCCAGGAGTAAAGGAGGCTCCCTGGACTTTGGGGTCTTGAAGTCGTAGCTCTTTCCTGAAAAATCACCTGCTAGGAAGGAAGGAAAGAGTCCTGGGGGAAGGTCTGCTCCATCTGAGCGGCCGCTGTGTCCCTAGGGAAAGTAAGCTCAGGCTGATGAGTCCTCAGGAGTAAAGATGCGTTGGGGTCTCTGGTGAGGGGGCTGGCATCCTGGGTGCTTCTGGTGCCCAGTGAAGTGGGAGAACTATGACTCTAGAGGACATCCGCTCCTCAGGACCACAGGGTGTGGGTGGGGCAGTGGCCCTGGATGGCTCTTTGGTTGTGGCTCCCAGTGTGACCCCCATGGTACTGATCCCTGTGCCACTGTCCCCCCTTCCCAGCTACTGGAAGGAGCATTACTTCGAGGCCATTGCCCTGGTGGAGAAGGCCCTGCAGGCCGCGTATGGCGCCCACGCCCCCAGCATGACCTCGGCTGCCCTCCGGTGGATGTATCACCACTCACAGCTGCAGGTAGGCAGCAACCTGGGTGCTCAGCTTCTGCCCTTCCAAGGGGTACCAACATCACCTTTAGGTGAAGGCTAAAACATTTGTTTTCTTGATTCCTCAGAAAGTTCTCTTTCTTCCAGCTCTCACAAACACTCTTCCCACTGGTCTTTTTCTATTTTTTATTATTTTGGCAACAGAGTCTCCCTCTGTCACCCAGGCTGGAGTACAGTGGTGCAATTTTGGGTCACTGCAACCTCCGCCTCCTGGGGTCAAGCGATTCTCCTGCCTCGGCCTCCTGAGTAGCTGGGATTACAGGCCTGCACCACCATGCCCAGCTAATTTTTTGTATTTGTAGTAGAGATGGGTTTCACCATGTTGCCCAGGCTGGTCTCGAACTCCTAAGCTCAGATAATTTGATTTGTCCTCCTCAGACTCTGAAAGTGCTGGGGTTACAAATGTGAGCCACTGTGCTTGGCTTTCCCACTGGTCTTTGATTGTATCTGAGTGTCAGGATTTGTTTATTTTACTTATTTATTACTATTATTTTTTGTCTAAACATTCCACAATGCAGGAGTGTCAGGATTTGTAATGAGGGCTTCGGTACAGGGATTTCCTTATTCTTAGGCTTTACGAAATATGATTATCCAGTATTATTGATGAGGAAACTGAGGTTCATTCAGCTATTAAAGGGGCAGACATTTTAACACAGTTTGAATGTAGAGCCCACTAGTCTCATTTTTTTGGTGGAGGCTGGAGTTTCCCTCTCTCGGTGGCTCATGCCTTCCTCATTCAAATTTATATCCAGCTCCAGCCTTAGATGTTGGCTAGTGTCTGGCATATATACAGTCGGTGATCAATAAATGGGTGCTGAGTGCTCTACATAATTTTTCACAACCATAACCATGCTGAAAATAGAGAAGAGGTTGCAAACATTTTCTCCCATTCTGTAGGCTGCCTGTTCAATCTGGCGACAGTTTCTTTTGCAGTGCAGAAGCTCTTTAGTCTAATTCGATCCCATTTGTCTATTTTGCTTGTTGCCATTGCTTTCAGTGTTTTAGTTATGAAGTCTTTGCCCATGCCTATGTCCTGAATGATACTGCCTAGGTTTTCTTCTAGGGTTTTTATGGTTTTAGGGCTTATGTTTAAGTCTTTAATCCATGCTAATTTTTGTATAAGGTATAAGGAAGGGATCCAGTTTCAGCTTTCTGCACATGGCTAACCAGTTTTGCAATCTATCCATCTGACAAAGGGCCAATATCCAGAATCTACATAGAAATTAAACAAATTTACAAGAAGAAAACAAACGACCCTATCAAAAAGTAGGTGAAGGATATGAACAGGCACTCCTCAAAAGAGGACATTTATACAGCAAACATTTGAAAAAAAGCTCATCATCACACTGTGGAAGACAGTGTGGTGATCCCTCAAGGATCTAGAACTAGAAATACCATTTGACTCAGCAGTCCCATTACTGGGTATATATCCAAAGGATTATAAGTCATTCTACTCTGAAGACACATGCACATGTATGTTCATTGTGGTACTGTTCACAATAGCAAAGACTTGGAACCAAACCACATGTCCATCAATGTTAGACTGGATAAAGAAAATGTGGCACACATACACCGTGGAATACTATGCTGCTGTAAAAAAGGATGAGTTCATGTCCTTTGCAGTGTCATGGATGATGTTCAAACTGTCATCCTCAGTAAACTAACACAAGAACAGAAAACCAAACACCGCCTATTCTCGCTTGTAAGTGGGAGTTGAACAATGAGAACACATAGACACAGGGAGGGGAACATCACACACCGGGGCCTGTCAGGGTTGAGGGGCTAGGGGACGGATAGCATTAGGAGAAACACCTCATGTAAATGACAGGTTGATGGGTGCAGCAAACCACCATGGCACGTGTGTAGCTATGTAACAAACCTGTACGTTCTGCACATGTACTGCAGAACTTAAAAGTGTGTAAAATAAGAAAGTAGAAAATAGAGAAGAGGATTGAGTCTCAGAGAGGTTTAATAACATAGTCATGTTTACACAGCTGCTGTGGGCAGAACTGGGCTGTGAATGTAGGTCTGCCTGGAAGCGCCCTGTGGCAGTAGGGGAGAGGATACAGTTTCACGTCACATGGGTACAGCTATCCAAGGCACCTTAAGTTCTTTCTGGACATATGGCGTATAAGAAAGCCCAAATCTCAGCAGGGAGGTGGCCGGGAGGGGTGTGAGTGGAGTCGCCATGCAGCGGAAGAGGGTTGAAGTCTGGCTGTCTCCCTTGCAGGGTGCCCACGGGGACGCGGTCATCCTGGGCATGTCCAGCCTGGAGCAGCTGGAGCAGAACTTGGCAGCGGCAGAGGAAGGGCCCCTGGAGCCGGCTGTCGTGGACGCCTTTCATCAAGCCTGGCATTTGGTTGCCCTCGAATGTCCCAACTACTTCCGCTAGGCCCACTGTGGCTGAGGCTGCCCCAGGCTTTTCTGTCACCTCCTTTGCTCACACTTTCTCTAATTTAGAACTGCCTCAATAAATTCTTAGGAACAGAACTATTTGGACAAAAATCTAACAGTAGAGTCACCACCAAATGAAGAATAAAACCTCCCAAGATGCTGTGTTAGTCTGCTTGTCTTGCTATAAAAAAAATACCTGAGACCAGGCGCAGTGGCCCACCCCTATAAACCCAGAACTTTGGGAGGCTGAGGTAGGCGGATCACCTGAGGTCAGGAGTTCAAGACCAGCCTGGCCAACATGGTAAAACCCTGCCTCAACTAAAAAATACAAAAAATTAGCTGGGCATGGTGGCGGGTGCCTGTAATCCCAGCTACTCAGGAGGCCGAGGCAGAAGGGTCGTTTGAATCTGGGAGGCAGAGGTTGCAGTGAGCCGAAATTGTACCACTGTGTTGCTCCACTGCACTCCAGCCTGGGTAACAGAGCAAGACTTCATCTCAAAAAAAAGTAAAAATCCCTGAGACTGGGTAATTTATAAAGAAAAGAGGTTTCTTTGGCTCATGGTTCTGCAGTCTCTACAAGGAAGCATGGTGCTGGCACGTGTTCCTGATGAGGGTCTCAGGAAGCTTACAGTCATGGCAGAGGGGGAGGCAGAGCCAGCATGTCACATGGCGAGAGAGGGAGCAAGAGACAGAGAGGGGATGAAATTGCAGGCTCTCTTAAATAACCAGATCCTGTGTGAACTCACAAGTCACTCATTACCGTACAGATAGCACCAAGCCATTCAAGAGGGATCTACCCCCGTACCCTAACACCTCCCAGCAGGCCCACCTTTAACTTCGGGGATCACATTTCAACATGAGATTTGGGGGGGGACAAATTATCCAAATGATATCATTGTGCCAGTAGCCCCTCAAATGTCATGTTCTTCTCACATTGCAAAATACAGTCATTCCTTTCCAACAGTCACCCAAAGCCTTACCGTGTTCCAGCATCAACTCAATCAAAAGTCTGTTGGATGGGCCCCCTTGTGGCAAGATGGCTAGCGAGGGTACACTTTCTGCAGTCCAGGAAGTAAAAATCGTGTTGCCAAAAGATCCTTTGTCTCAGTGCTAATTTTTCTTTGTGGCACTGAGCTTCTGTTTCCAACACGTTGGCACCCTAGATGGGGACCCCCATTCCCTTCTGGGGTGGTCTCCAGCTGAGACCCACCTGGTGCAAAAAATAAATTAACCGGGTCTCTCAGCAATGTGGGAAAAAAGAAAAGCTTCAAGCTTTGGTAGAAATCCTAAAGTTGAAGTGTGCATGCGAGACAGCAGTGTGAGTGTTTCCTCTCTGCAAGCTCTGGGATAGCTTCATAAGGCCTAGAGGTTGGATAGAGCAAAGCAAAGTGAAGAGGAGGGAGAGAGACCTCCCAAAGGGCGGTGGGGGGACAGCTGGAATCCTCCCCTGGAAAAAGAAAAGCGAAGGTAGCCGAGAAGGTTCCGGAGGAGCCCCAGTAAGGGCCCCTGCGGCGGCCGCAGCGGTGCCTGCAGCTAGGCCACCTGCACGTCGGGGCGGGGCCCAGGGAAGCAAGGTCGCAGGTGCACGTCGGGGAAGCAACGTCGCAGGTGCACGGGGGCCGGGCCGCTCTGAGTGGCAGCGCGCCCAGGTGGCGCACCTGACAAGTGCTGGGGGGCTGCCCAAGGCTAAGCAGAAAGCAGCGTGGTGGAGGTCGCCCGCGAGGCCGCTAGACATGGCCCGGGGTGCCACAAAGGCAGCAGGAGGGGCCGGGACAGGCTGGCTGAGCAATGGCCGCCGCAGCAGCAAGACGGTCCGAAGCCCTGTACCGGGAACCTTGTGGGGCAGACGGGCACAGCACCCCCTGCCTGGCTGCCTGCACCCTGAGGAGGACCCCGGGGCACAAGAAAACCAGCAACAGCAGCCCAAAGCAAACCCCGCTCCGGCCAGCAAAATGTGGAGCAAGAAAGCTGAGGTATGTTGAAAAATTGTAAGAGAAAGTGTGTGTAAAAGAGAGAGAGAGAAAGAGTTAAAAAAAAAAAAAAAAAAAAAAAGGCTTTTTCTTTTGAAACTCAGGCAAAACAACTAAGCCAAAACATGTTAAAAAAAAGTTTAAAGAGGAAAATTATAAAGTAAAAGAGGAGGGAATTGTGGGAAGTATAAAAGTTCCTCTTTAAAGTTTTCTTTCTTGCTGAAGAATAAATCATAAGTGTGCTAATAATTTTGTTAAGCCCTATCCTGTGTAGCTGTTAGACATGCCACGCTTACAGGCACATGGCATATTCGATGTCCTTGTACTTTAACCAAGCTATCTGTGCTGGGAGTACTCCCAGGCATGTCCCAGATCTCCATTGCTTTTACCTGTTTGGAAAAGTTCGTTGTTAGCCAATCAGGTTTTAGTTTAAATTGTGATGTCTGGCTCCAGCCAGCCAAGATCAGACACAGCAGTAAGGACAACCCCAAATGTGTAAGGAATAAATATGTGTGTTTTCCTTTGTTCATTGTACTCTCATGGCAAGTTGGCTAGTGAGGGTACCCTTCCTGCAGTCCAGGAAGTAAATATTGCATTGCTGAAAGATCCTTTGTCTCAGTGCCAATTTTTCTTTGTGGCACCAAGCGTCTGTTTCCAACAAGTTCAAAGTCTCATCCGAGACTCAAAGCAAGTTTCTTCCACCTATGAACCTGTATAATCAAAACCAAATTATTTACTCCCAAGATACAATGGTGGCACCCATGTTGGGTAACATTCCCATTGCAAAAGGGAGAAATCGGCCAAAAGAAAGGGGCAACAGCCCCACACAAGTCTGAAACCCAGTAGGGCTGGCATGAAAATGTAAAGCTCCAAAATCATCCTTGACTCCATGTCCCACATCCTGGCCACACCGGTGCAAGCAATGGGCTTCCAAGTCCTCAGGCAGCTCCACATATGTGGCTTTGCAGGTTGCAGCCCCCATGGCTGCTCTCACTGGCTGGAGTTGAGTGCCTGTGGCTTTTTCAGTCTCTGGGTACAAGCCGCTGGTGGCTCTATAATTCTGGGGTCTGGAGAATGGTGGCCCCTTTCCCACAGCTCCACTGGGCAGCGCCCTAGTGGGGACTCTGGCTGGGGGGCTCCAACCTCGTATTTCTCCCCGGCGTTGCCCTAGTAGAGTCTGTGAGGGCTGTCCTGAGGTCCTCTGACATGACTTTGACCCCCTTTTCCCCATCATCTTGGCTATTAGCCCGTAACTCCCTTTTAGTCATGCTCATCTCTCTAGCAAGTGGTTTCTCTACAGCCCACTTGAATTCCTCTCCTGAAAATGCTCTTTCCTTCTTCATGACATGGTCAGGCTGTAATTTTCCAAGCGTTTATACTCTGCTTCCCTTTTAAATACAAATTCTAACTTTATGTCATTCTTTTGCTGCTGTATCTGACTGTAGGCTTTTAGAAACAACCATGCCACATCCTGAATCCCTTGCAGCCTAGAAATTTCTCCCACTAAAAATTTCTTTCTCCCATCAGAAATTTCTACATCATCATTCTTAAGCTAAACCTTCCACAAACCCCTTGGACAAGAACTCAATGCAGCCACATTCTTTGCTAAGGCATTACATGTTTAACCTTTGGTCTAGTTCCCAATCAATTCCCCATTTCCATCTGAGACCTCCTCAGCCTGTCCTTCACTGTCTGTATTTCTTTTTCTTTTCTTTCTTTTTTTTTTTTTTTTTTTTGAGAAGGAGTCTCGCCTTGTCGCCCAGGCTGGAGCGCAATGGCACAATCTCGGCTCATTGTAACCTCCACCTCCTGGGTTCAAACGATTTTCTTGCTTTAGCCTCCTCAGCAGTTGGGATTACAGGCAACTGCCACCACACCCAGCTATTTGTCTTTTTTTTTTTTTTTT
>NW_022436983.1:12292472-12503783 GCF_009761245.1 Sapajus apella | reverse complement strand
CAACATGGTGAAACCCCGTCTCTACTAAAAATACAAAAAAATCAGCTGGGCATGGTGGCGCATGCCCAGCTGATTTTTTTGTATTTTTAGTAGAGACGGGGTTTCACCATGTTGACCAGGATGGTCTCGATCTCTTGACCTCGTGATCCACCCACCTCGGCCTCCCAAAGTACTGGGATTACAGGCGTGAGCCACCGCGCCCGGCCTAATTTTTGTCTTTTTAATAGAGATGGGGTTTCACCATGTTGACCAGGCTGCTCTCAAACTTCTGACCTCGTGATCTGCCTGCCTCAGCCTTGCAAAGTGCTGGGATTACAGGCGGGAGCCACCGGGCCCAGCCTCATTGTCTGTATTTCTATTAGCATTTTTGTCACAACTACTTAACAAGTCTCTAAGAAGTTCCAAACTTTCCCTAACCTTCCTGTCATCTACTGAGCCCTCCAACCTCTTCCAACCTTTGCCCATTTCCCAGTTCCAAAGCTGCTTCCAACCTGCATTTTCAGTTACTGTTATCGTAATGCTGCACTCCTCCATACCAATTTTTTGTGTTCGTCCATTTATGTTACTATAAAGGAATACCAGAGCCTGAGTAATTTATAAAGAAAGGAGATTTCTTTGGCTCACAGTTCTGCTGGCTGTACAAAAAGCATGACGCAATCTTGGTGGACTGGCAAAAAGGGAGCGGATGCGTCACATGGCAAGAGGGGGAGCAAGAGGGAGGGAGATGGTGCCAGGTTCTTTTAAACAACCAGGTCTCCTGTGAACTAAGAGAGGGAGAATTTATCATCATGAGGACAGCACCAAGCCATTCATGAGGGATCCACCCCAGTGACCCAAATATCTCCCACAAGGCCCACTTCCAACATTGGAGGTCACATTTCAACATGAGATTTGAAGGGGAGAAAACATCCAAGCCATATCAGTGTGGAACTTTTTTTTTTTTTTTTGAGACGACGTCTTGCTCTGTTGCCTAGTCTAGAGTGCAACGGCACAATCTTGGCTTACTCCAACTTCTGCCTTCCGGGTTCAAGAAATTCTCCTGCCTCAGTCTCTTGAGTAGCGGGGATTACAGGAACATGGTATCAAGCCTGGCTAATTTTTGTATTTGAGTAGAGACAGGGGTTTTATCATGTTGGCCAGGCTGGTCTCGAACTCCTGTACTCAGGTGATCCAACCGCCTCAGCCTCCCAGAGTGCTGGGATCACAGGAGTGAGCCACCACGCCGGCCCAGTGTGGAATGTTTCTACCACGCTCGATCTCAGCAGTGGCTTCCTCTTGTCAACTAAAGCTTCCTGTCTCTTCATCCATAACCTCCTCAGTGGTGGTTCTGGGCTTCTTTTTGTTGGGTATGGGGGCAAGGGCAGTGGGGTCCACATTTTCCTCACCTCTACTTCAAACAGGAGGCACTCAAGGCTGGAGAAGAAAAAGCCCAGGTTTGGTGGTTGCTGTGTGACTATTGCAGCAAAATCCCCGCAGCCCTGGGCAGGGCAGCAGGCAGCCCTTCAGGGAGCAGCCCCTGAAGGTGATGAAAGGGGCCCAACTTGGAAATGTAGATAACACCACTGATCCAAAAGCCTGACCCAAAAAGAGGTCCCGTTTGCTGACCAGAGGGAGACACCTGCAGACGAAATTTATTCTTTATGAAAAGAAATTACTCCCGCCGGGCGCGGTGGCTCATGCCTGTAATCCCAGTACTTTGGGAGGCCGAGGCGGGTGGATCACGAGGTCAAGAGATCGAGACCATCCTGGTCAACACGGTGAAACCCCGTCTCTACTAAAAATACAAAAAATTAGCTGGGCATGGTGGCGTGTGCCTGTAATCCCAGCTACTCAGGAGGCTGAGGCAGGAGAATTGCCTGAACCCAGGAGGCGGAGGTTGCGGTGAGCCGAGATAGCGCCATTGCACTCCAGCCTAGGTAACATGAGCGAAACTCCGTCTCAAAAAAAAAAAAAAAAAAAGAGAAATTACTCCCTCATTGTTTTTATCCATACAACATAGATACTCCCTGATGCAGGGTGGCCTGCATCAGGCCAGTTATCTTTGGACAAAAAAGCACACCCAAAATTGAGTTGCTTAATATGACAGAATCTCCCAAGTTGATGAGGAAATTCAGCACAATCTCTGTCCATCCAAATTCCAGCTGCTATTTTTTTTTGTTGTTGTTGTTCAGAGATGGAGTCTGTCTCCCAGGCTACACTACAGTGGGGGCATCTTCGCTCACTGCAGCATCCACCTCCCGGGTTCAAGTGGTTCTCCTGCCTCAGCCTTCTGAGTAGCTGGAATTACAGTCATGCGCTACCACATCTGGCTAATTTTTGCACTTTTTGTGGATGGGGTTTTGCCATGTTGGCCAGGTTGGTTTCAAACTCCTGACTTCAGATGATCCTCCCACCTCGGTCTCCCAGAATGCTGGGATTATAGGCCTGAGCCACCACGCCCAGTCAGCTTTTTTCTTCTTTTTAAGCACAGAAATTGACAAACTGGTTTAAAAATTCATAGGGAAATTCAGAGCACCCAGGATAGCCAAGGTGTGAGCCAGCGTGCCTGACCAAATCATACACTTTAAGTAGGTCAACTTTATAGTGTCTGAATTATGTCTCAATACAGTTGATTTTGAAAAACAAAACAGGCAGGGCATGGTGGCTCATGCCTGTAATCACAGAAATTTGGTAGGCCTAGGAGATTGCTTGAACCCAGGAGTTCAAGACCAGCCTGGGCGACGTGGTGAAATCCCATCTTGATGAAATACACAAAAATTTGCTGGGTGGTGGCAAACCTGCTGTTTGGTAGAACTCAGTGGGGAAGCTTCATCTGTTCCCCAGTATCCGAGATGTGATTTAGCAGCTGGAGGCAAGAGTTGCGTGGAGACATTCACTTATCAGCTGCTGTCATCAACCGGCACACATGTCACCTCTGCATGTGGCTTCCAAGGGAGAACATCCCAAGAAAACTAGGCAGAAGCTGTGTGGCCTTTTATGCCCAAGCCTCAGAAGTCTATAGCATCACTTGTGTCTTGGGAGGAGAGTCAAAGACACTATTGCAAAGTGCATGTGAGAGTATGGGGTGCTTATCTTAGGAAACAAACTTTTTTTTTTTTAGGTGACACTTTTGCTCTTGTTGCCCAGGCTGGAGTGCAATGGTGCAATCTTGGCTCACTGCAACCTCTGCCTCCTGGGTTCAAACGATTCTCTTGCCTCAGCCTCCTGAGTAGCTGGGATTACAGGCATGTGTCACCACACCCAGCTAATTTTTTGTATTTTTAGTAGAGACGGGGTTTCTCCATGTTGGTCAGGCTGGTCTTGAATTCCTGACCTCAGGTGATCTGCCTGCCTTGGCCTCCCAAAGTGCTGGGATTAACAGGTGAGAGCCACCGCGCTCGGTGGAAATAAACTCTTCACACTGGGAGCAACAGTCCTGAGTGGTCAAGTCGAGATGAGCCCCAGGAGCTGCTGAGACTTCTTGAGTATCCCCATCAGGGATGTACTCTCTGCCATCACATCCCATCTGTTAAAATCTTCTGGATACTATATCTCAAAATAGTTGATGGCCACTTGAATTCAGCCATTTCAAATATATTTTTCTCTTTTTTCCCACTCCACTTCCTCCCCTGGTCATTTCATATTGAAAGAGCTTCTCCAAGAGACAATTCCCAAACAGCACCTTGAGTATATACACAATTTGTGTTTGTTAATTTAAAAACAAATAAGTGAGGATGAACAAAAATACTTGAAGGAGCAGAGCTGGATCTGGAGAGCATCTCTCTCTCTTTTTTTTTTTTTTTGGAGACGGAGTGTTGCTCTGTCACCAGGCTGGAGTTCAGCTCTGTCACTAAGCTGGAGTGCAGTGGGGCAATCTCCGCTCACTGCAACCTCCGCCTCCTGCATTCAAGCAATTCTTCCGCCTCAGCCTCCCGAGTAGCTGGGACTACAGCTGCACGCCACCACACCTGGATAATTTTTTGTATTTTGGTAGAGACGGGGTTTCACCATGTTGCCCAGGCTAGTGTTGAACTCTTGAGCTCACGTAATCCACCTGCCTCGGCCTCTCAAAGTGCTGGGATTACAGGCATGAGCCTCCGCACCTGGGCACGTCTAATATAATCATCCTCAAACTAAGGAAACTGGTCTGTGCTGGTCTGTACTGTATAAAAGACTGGAGAAGGAGGTGGTAGAGATTTTGCACATGGGAATTCACAAGGAGGGGGGCTCCTGAAACTTCACACTGCAGAGAGGGCCACGAGTGGCCCCACTTGCTTCATTTCTGACCTGCTTGTTCCCAGCAACTGGGCTGATTGGCCTCGCCAGTGTCTCATATTTGGCCATTCTGAATACATTTCAGAAGCAACATGAAAGTAAGAGCACTAGGTTCCATAATGGCTTATGAACAAGTACATTTCTGCTGCATGGACTTTTTTTTTTTTTTTTTTTGAGACGGAGTTTCACTCTTGTTACCCAGGCTGGAGTGCAATGGCGTGATCTCGGCTCACCGCAACCTCCGCCTCCTGGGTCCCGGCAATTCTCCTGCCTCAGCCTCCTGAGTAGCTGGGATTACAGGCATGCGCCACCATGCCCAGCTAATTTTTGTATTTTTAGTAGAGACGGGGTTTCACCATGTTGACCAGGATGGTCTCGATCTCTTGACCTCGTGATCCACCCGCCTCGGCCTCCCAAAGTGCTGGGATTACAGGCTTGAGCCACCGCGCCCGGCTGCATGGACTTTTAATTTTTCTTTTTACTTTTGAGATGGAGTCTTGCCCTGCCAGCCAGGCTGGAGTACAGTGGTGCGATCTCAGCTCACTGCAACCTCTGCCTCCCAGGTTCAAGCAATTCTCCTGCCTCAGCCTCTGGGACTACAGGCATGTGCCACCATGCCTGGCTAATTTTTTTTTTTTTTAAGTAGAGACGGTTTCACCCTGTTAGTCAGGATGGTCTTGATCTCCTGACCTCGTGATCTACCTGCCTCGGCCTCCCAAAGTACTGAGATTACAGGCATGAGCCACCACACTCGGCCAGATTTTTAATTTAATAAGGCTATTTTTACCATGGCATTTGTAAGTGTATGTCCACTGCAGAAACAAATTTCTATCCTCAATGTTGAGCTTTATTCACTGAATTTGAAACAGCATTCAGAACAGTTAGATGATGCTGCTTCTTTTTTTTAGAGATGAGGGTTCACCATGTTAGCCAGGCTGGTCTCGAACTCCTGAGCTCAGGTGATCCACTCACCTTGGCTTCCCAAAGTGCTGGGATTACAGGCATGAGCCACTGCGCCCAGCCTAGACACTTCACCTCTGACAAAACAGTTCCAAAAGCTTTCCTCTGATTCCATGAATTGGATGGAAAGCAGTTTATATATGCAAACTGGGAGCCACCACACCCACTGTATGTTTTAAATTTTGAAAAATTTATCAAAGTGGTATGTGCCCGTGGTTAAAAGCTGACGCTTTCCAAGTCTCATTCCTCAGAGGCAACTTTTAGAAATTCTTGCGGCTTTCTTTTCCTCTAGCAGTTAACTGCTGCGTTATCTCTAAAGTATACACTTGGCTGGGAGCGGTGGCTCACGCTTATCATCCCAACACTTTGGGATACGTAGGTGGATCGCTTGAGCCCAGGAGTTTGAGACCGGCCTGGGCAAGACAGTGACACTGTCTTTTTTTCAAAAAAAAAAAATTAAAAAACTAGCCCTGCACGGTGTCCTGTGCCTGTAGTTCCAGTCTTGGGAGGCCAAGGCAGGAGGACTGCTTGAGCTCAGGAGTTTGGCCTGGGTATCAACGCGAGACCCTCATCTCCCCTTTAAAAAAAGCTACACCCTTTATCGCTATTCCTTAATGTATCAAATTTAGATGTTGTGGGCTGCTGGAAAGCTCCTAATCTTTCTAGATTTACAAAAGCCGCATCTGCAAGGTTAATTTTTGTGCACAATGTGATTTATTCCTTCTTTTTGTTTTCTCCCCCTGGAAGGCGGAAGCAAGCCAAACTACATGCAAGTGGGACCAGTCATAGTTTTGTGGAAATGGCCAAGGACTTAGGCAGTGGCATCCAATTTGGGTTCACCTTATGTGCAAGGCTGTGATTTAAATCCTTATGTGGAACTACCCCCAAGTGTTTCTGATAATCCTGGTCAGGTTGAGGAGCCACTGTCCTAAGCGGAGGTTTGTCAAGCTTTTCACACTGTAGGGCCCAGGATACAGCCCTGGAGACTCAAGGCCTGATGGGCTTCATCCCATCTGTTCCTCACAGCATGCAAAGCTGGCCAGGCCCCTTAGCACCTTTCTACTTGGCATGTGGCTCATGGGGCTGGCATGGGGCATTTCCTTTCCTCACGAAGCAGGTGAGGCAGATGGCTCAGCTAAGGCCACAGAGCCAGAACTGGAGATCAGGACTCGTGTCCCCTAGGGTACACAGTTGTGCTGTTGTAGGCGCTCAGGGGACCCAAGGTGGTGGGGTGTTTGACACCTGGTGAAAAGGTTAAATGCTAGGGTTTTTTGAAATGGAGTCTCACTCTGTCCTCCAGGATGGTGTGCAGGAGCTCCATCACCACTCCCTGCAGCCTCGACCTCCCAGACTCAAGTAATCTTCCTGTGCCAGCCTCCAATGCAGCTGGGACTAGGGGTTCTCATCCCTCTTTTGCCTCCTAAAGTGCTGGGACTACAGGTGTGGCCATGATAGCTGGCCAAATGCAAGGATTCCTGCCCACTGCCTCCCCTCTACCCATCCAAGAACATGGATGAGGGGCCCAGGAGCCTGCATATATTCTGATGCTCAGATACGTAAGATGTCTACTTAGAAGCCATTAGCCCCTCAGTGCTTCAGGGACCTGGGTGTGGGCAACCACCCTGGGATGACCCCAAGTACTGACCTCTGTGCCATTCCCTCTCCCCACCCAGCTTCTGGAAGGAGCACCACCAGGATGTGTATAGCACCAGTGCCCCAGCATGACCTTGGCTGCCTTGCAATGGAAGGAATGCTCACAAGCTGCAGGTAACCCAGCTGTCTCTAGATGCTCAGATGCTTCTCTCAAATTTTGCGGGGGTGTGGGGAACGGGGAAGCTGCGAGGGCTATGCAGTCATTTGGTCATTTCTGAGATAGGTCCTTTTCTTCCTATGAAAGCTCTGCACGGCCCAGTTCTTTCGGGTGATAAACCTGTTCTTAGATTACTTAAGTGGCCAGGTCACCAACACGTTATTGCAATGGCCCTGTTAAGTATGATCACCTCAGTTTTACATGAGGAAACTGGCTCAGAGCAATTTCACTTGACTAGGGTCCCACAGCTTACGTGTGGTAGGGAATGAATGTGGGTTTGACTGAAACTAACTTTTTTCTTTTTGGGGGGACAGAGTCTTCCTCTGTCATCCAGGCTGGAGTGCAGCAGCTTGATCATAGTTCACTGTGACCTTGACTTCCAGGGTTCAGACAATCCTCCGCCTCAGTCTCCTGTGTAGCTGGGACCACAGGCATACACCACCATGTGACTAATTTTTCTATTTTTTGTAGAGATGGGGTTTCTTACTATGTTGCCTGGGCTGGTCTTGAGTCCTTGGGCTCAAGCAATCCTCCTACCTTAGTATCCCAAATTGCTGGGATTACAGGTGTGAGCCACTGCCTGAAACCTGTGGTTTTAATCATTAGCCTTTACTGGGTCCCAGACTGCCCCCCCTGGAGACAGAGTCCAACCCCATGTGTAGTGGCGGGGCTTCCCTCTGCCTGCTGTCCCTAACCCCCTTCTCCAGCTTGGGTATTATATGGCTATGGCTCCCCTTTAAATGAGTACCTATTAAGTGCCAGGCCTGGAGGCAAAGTACTTCACACAATTTCTAATTCAGACAAGCAGCCTGAAAAGTAAAGGAGGTTTGAAGTTGAAGGGCTGGATCACTGACCCGGGTTTACCCAGCTGTTGAGCAGAAGTCAGCAGCTCTGAAGTCAGCTGTCTGCAGCTGAGACAGAGTGGAGACAGGGCTTCAGAGCCCAATGGCCACGGCTGTTTGCAGGCAGTAATACAAGGCATACATAAATAACCAGAGCCCAAACAGCGGCGGGGCCATGGCTGGGAGGGGCATGTTGAGTCACTGTGCAGCGGAAGTGTGTTGAAGTCTAGCTGTCTCCCTTGCAGGGTGTCCATGGGGACGTGCTCATCCTGGCTGGAGCAGCTGGAGAAATTGGCAGCAGCAGAGGAAGGACATCTGGAGTCAGCTGTCATGGAGGTGGTTGATCAAGCCTGGCACCTGAACGTCCCACTACTTCCTCTAGGCCTGGCTAGACCTGGCTCAGGTGCGGAGCGCACCACCTGCCACCTTTCATCTTCTCCCCCTGGTAAGTTGTGGCCTTCAGTGGTTTTAGGCTGCTTTCCCCTCAGCTCAGTTTGCAGACTGTCCGCTACACTCCCGCGGTCCTCCCAGCCACCCTCCCGAGGCGAGAAGGCTGGGCCTGAGCTCTCCCTCAGCATTTCCTGCTAAGGCTGGCACTTCACCTGGCCCAGGCTGGGTGACCCTGGTGAATTCGTTTCCTCTTCCGCCGGAAGTCCACTTCTTGCTGTCCTTCCCAAGGGCTTGGTGAGAAGCAGGCAGGAGTATGAAGTCTTCAAAGAGCAGAGGCAGTGAGAGGTTGTCGGCACAACGCCCTTGTGAAGGTCGCCCCCCCACACCCTGGGATGCGGCCTGACCTCTCAACAGCGGGGCTGGAGGTAGCTCTCTTCCATGCATGGCAGAGAAGAGGGCCGCCGTAACCCTGAAGCCGATTTGCTCTCATTCAAAACCGCTTTCATGAAATACAAACAGAACAATATGGGCTAGGTGCGGTGGCTCACACCTGTAATCCCAGCACTTTGGGAGGCCAAGGTGGGCAGATCGCTTGAGCTCAGGAGTTGGAGACCAGCCTGGGCAATATGGCAAAACTCCATCCCTATTTAAAATTTAAAAACAGAGGGGAAAAACCAAAACCAAAACCAAATAGAACAAGGTGGACAAAACCTACCATTAGGTCACCAAGAATAAAACCTCCCAGGATGCCATGGAACTTTAGACACTGGCTCTCAACTCCCGCTGTTGACTCCACTCTTGTCTCAGCTCAAGCCTATCTTCCTGGCATCTGCCAGATCTGCAGCCCTGGTGTGGAGGGCTGGGAGGACACCTAAATTTCCTCAGCAAATCCTTCTGCCAAGGGGTACCCAGGGCTGAAGAGGAGAAGCTCCAGCTCTGGCATGGAGCTGTGTTATCCACAGCAGTCCCGAGGCAGCCAGTGGGGGAAGCTGGCTGACAGGGCAAACCACGGCAATCCAAGCAGAGCAAGTGCGACGGCCGCCCAGGCTGGAGTGCAGGGTCATGATCACGGCTCACCGAGCCTCAAACATCCAGGCTTACGCAATTCTCCCACCTCATTCTCCAGAGTAGCGGGGATCACAGGCGTGTGCCACCACGCCTAGCTAATTTTTTCATTTTTTTGTAGAGACGGGATCTTGCTGAATTGCCCAGGCTGGTTTCAAACTCCTGGGCTCACCAAAGGCCTCTTTCCTAAGAAAGATCCCCCTTGTCTCCAGGGAGACATCCTACAAAGTTTTATTCTTTACAGGACCTCAGTGCCCATTATGTACCCTGTGCACAGCCAAACAAAAAGCTGCTCTCTCTAGAGGGGTGGCAGCAGTCCTGCATGGTCCAGTGAGACCCCGAAGGCTCCAGGAGACCTTCGGTCCTGAGTCTCTTTCAGTCACTGTCTTCTGACTCTGAGTCTTCTGCGGACTCAGATGCGCTTTCTGGCAAGTCATCTCCCATCTGCTGGAACCTTCCCGACTGTGAGTCCCACATGTATTTAATGGTCACCTTGAATTCAGCCATCTCATACCCAAAAAGCTTCTGCAAGAGACAAAGGAAACAAAGCATCAGGAGGAATGAAGGTATTCAGAAGTGCAGGGGGGCGTTCTCCGCAGGCAGAGGAAAGGCAGCGGCCCCTCCTGCCAGGGCCCTCAGGGGCCACACTCACCAGGACGCGTGCCTGCTCCGGGGTCAGCACGTCACCCTCCTTGCACACCTCGTAGTCTGACAGCAGGGTCACCACACCTGCAGGAGGGGGGTCCCCAGTTACCTCTGGCCCAGGGGTCTGCAGAGCCCTCTCTGTGCTGCCAAGTTGGGAGAATTCCAACTGGCCACCCGCCTTCCCCGCAGCTCTAACACACACTGGGCAGTGGCTGCCTCTGTGAGGTCCCTTGATTCGCTGCAGCCTCGACCTCCTGGGCTTGAGTGATCCTCTTGCCTCAGCCTCCCATATAGCTAGGACCACAGGCACACACCACCATGGCTAAGTTTTTGATTCTCTTTTTTTTTTTTTTAAACAGGTGCCAGGCCCCTGATGTCCCTCAAGGGCTGCATTCTGGCTCTAAGTTACTGTCTGCTTTCACCCCAACTGCGAGGCGGGCACTCTTAGCTCCATTTTCACATGAGAAAATGGAGGCTTGTAGAAATAACCTGCTCAGCTAGAAAGGGAAGAGCTTGCAGGCCTGTGCTCTTGGACTCTGGGCTGTGACCTTTTGGCTCCAGGGCTGTCCATACCTCTCTTGAGGGTGGTGGGCAGGCCCAGCTGCCTGAGCTGCGGCTCCATAGAGTGGGGGAACTGCTCCAGGGGCCCCGAGTCCAAGCTCACAGTGAAAGTTGCTTTGTTACCAGCTCGGGCATAGTCCATTTCTGTGTATTTCATGAACCATCTAAGGGAAAAGAGAAGTGGTAAGAGGATACTCCTGGCCACACCACCAGCCCACGTGTCAGGTTCCCCAAGTGTCCTGTGGTCCTGGGCCTTCTCCCATCATAGAAGCCAGCCAGCCAGCCCAGCGCACCATGCTGGAGAGGGCAGAGAGGGCTGTGGTCCCAGGCCACAAGCTCAGTGACGGGCTTCCAGGAGTGGTTCCAACTGGATGCCCCCCACACGGAAGGAAGTCCCCGCATCATTCCTTCCCTGAAATCCCCTCTCACCCTCCTCTTCCCCTCCATTCCTCAGGAGTACTTACTCATTCACCTCCTCCTTTGTGCGGTTGGTGAACAGGAGACCCACTTCGCCCCTCAGCTTTTTGCTGACCTACAAATCGACAGTGAGGCCGGCGGGGTCACATTAGAGTAGTGCTTCTCTTCTAGACACGTTTTTGGCCACCAGGGGACATTTGGTAACATCTAAAGATGTTTCTGATTGTCACAGCGGGAAGGAGTGGGAGGCAGGAAGTGTGCTATTCCCTGGTCTGGTGGTGAAGGGAGAGCTTTAAGCCAGGACCTGCTCGCTGAGCCATGGAGCTGCCAAGGGCTGGGGAGGCTGTCACGTGGGAGTAGCGGGAGAGAAGGCGGCCTTGCCTCAGCCCCTTCCTGTGAGGATTGGCGACTTACCTGGTGCAGGTTGTCCTTGTACTCATCAGATGGGCTCCGACCCAAGGCCACCATCATCACCTTGTTTTTGCCAAAGAACATCCTACCACAGGAGAAAGAGCGTTCTGTGAAGGAAGTACCCTGCCCTCTCCATCCCTCAGCTACCTGCAAAGCTGCTCTAGTCCCCAGTGAGCTCAGGCCCAGGCTGAGCCAGTGGCACCCACTCCTCCATGCTGCCTGGCCACACAATCTCCCGCTCAGGGTCCCTTTCATTATGCCCCCACCCACAAACCCCTGACATGGCAACAGTCTGTGTCTCAGCCCATCATGAGCATTTTGTACCGGTTCCCAGTCTGGATGTATGAAGGAGGCATGTTAACAGGTGAAGCACAGCTGGTGTGGCAAGAGACCACCACCAGGGCCACCTGCCCCAGGACAGAAACTCGCCACGTGGTTCCTGCATCCTACTCCGGGGTCGCTGTGTTCCAGTGCATGTACTGACATTCTAAAATTCATGTGATACTCCTAAACCGTCCAGACTCCAGGATTAAAGGGCCACTTTTCCTGAAAGGACCACCTCTCAAACATCTCTTGAGTAACTGCCAAGTCCTGCCTCCTAAAGGTTCAGTCCAAGACCTGCTTTTTTTTTTTTTTTTTTGAGATGGAGTCTCATGCTGTCTCGCAGGCTGGAGTGCAATGGTGCAGCTCACTGCAATCTCTGCCTCATGGGTTCAAGTGATTCTTCTGCCTCAGCCTCCCGAGTATTGGGATTACAGGCGTTCACCACCACACCAGGCTAATTTTTGTATTTTTAGTAGAGAAGGGGTTTTGCCATGTTGGCCAGGCTGGTCTCGATCTCCTGAGCTCAGGTGATCCGCCTGCCTCAGCCCCCTAAAGTGCTGGGATTACAGGCGTGAGCTACTGCGCCCGGCCCAAGACCAGCTTTAACAGTGAAAAAGCAGTGCCCTTCAGTAGCAGGTAGCACTTTGTCCTTACCAAAGTGTCAGCAGCATGACCCAGGCACCTAAAGGGTCAGAAGTTGCTCCTGTGCTTTGACTGAGAGCAGGCTGGTGTCCCCACTCAGAAGGGCCTTTCTCCCCCTGCCCGCTCACCGGCTGTGCTTCCAGGCGTTCCGGATGTCCTTCAGCTTGCTATTCCTCATGTTGGCCACAGAGAAGATGAAAAGGTACTTGTAGGTGTCCACACATTTCCGAAGCTGTGGGACAATTCACAACGCTCTGAGTTCAAGCAGCAGAATACGATGGGCACTACTCTGACCGCAGATGGGAATGAATCTGCTCTGGGCCCCAGATAACTATGGAAACTGGAAGAACTGGAGGCCTCTCATTTGGTTGTCTCCCACCTCCGTTACTGAAATTAGGATCGCCAACTACAGGGGAGGCTGAGCCATGGATCTACACCCCACAGCCTTTCCCAGGTCTCTGACTTATCTAAGACCAACAGTGGAACTGACGATCAGCTGTTACCCACACCAGCAAGGCTCCTGCCACATGCAGCCTCAGTGTTACAAGGGGAGGCAGCTAATCGGTACTGCTCTGCACGCAGTGCTGGCCAAAACCACCATGAGGTGGCCTCCAGGAGTGGAGCCTGCAGGAGGAGACAGTCTTCACCTAGCCTGCAGCCCAGGTTGGCAGGTCAGACGCACTACAGACAATGGGTTGGTGCGGTCTCCTACCCGCAGCAATTTTTTTTTTTTTTTTAAAGACAGGGCCTCACTCTGTTGCCCAGGCTGCGTACCACCAAGTCCAGCTAGTTTTTCTCTCTTTTCTTTTTGTAGAGATGAGGTTTTGCCATGTTGCCCAGGCTGGTCTTGAACTCCTTGACTCAAGCTATCTGATCACTTGGCCTCCCAAAGTGCTGGGATTACAGGTGTGAGCCACTGTGGCTGGCCTCCTCCTGTTTTTTTTTGACATTGGGCAGGCCAACAAACCTCTTTAAGCTTCAGTGACCCCAAATGCAAAACAGCAACATCATCACCTAGTACCTACATCACAGGGATGTTACAAGGATGGAGTGAACAATACATCTGAAACACTTAGTGCAGGACGGGGCACAGAGTAAGAACTAATCAAAGCTGTAAACCATCACTATGGAAGTTTTTGCTGGTGCTGCTGCTGGAGGAAAAAGGGCTGGATTAGCAGCTTGGAGAATCCCCCCCTCCCCCACTAGTATGCTCTCCTGGCCAACAGTCCTATACCTACCCTTATAAACCAAACAATTTCAAGCTCTGGAAAAAGAACCACCTCTTACCTCTTCTATCAGGTTTTGTTTCAATTCCAAGCCTTTCTTGGCAGTTTTGGTTAAGGAGACTAATGAAAACAAGGAGAGAGATGATGAGAGACAAATCTAGATGCACTGGAGACTTCAGCTGGATGCAGCCATGCAGAAAAAGGCAGCAAGGCCTTCACGGCCATTATTTCTGGCACACACAGCCACCATTCCAGGGCCCACGGAATGCCTACTCATTAGCATTTTTGGGCCTGACGATCCCTGGATATAAATCTGGCTATTTAGACAAACTCGGCCTTTCTTAACTCCTCAGGCTGACCCAAATAACTTGGTTGCAGTGTGAGGGCTGGAGGTTGTTCCTGCTGCTGGGAGTGCTCTGGGTGGCAGACCTCACCTGCCGGTTGAGGCAGGCCTCTTTCTGTTTTTTTTTGGCTTTTTTTTTTTTTTTTGAGATGGGGTCTCACTCTGTCACCCAGGCTGGAGTGCAGTGGCATAATTTCGGCTCACTGCAGCCTTGACCTCCTGGGCTCAGGCAATCCTCCCACACAGTTAGGACTACAGACACACACCATCATGGTCTGCTAATTTTGTCTGGGACCACAGAAATCCACCACCATACCCAAGTGATTTTTCTATTTTTTGCAGAGATGAATTCTGCCATGTGGTCTGGGTTGGTCTCGAACTCTTGGGCTCAAGAGATCTGCCTACTTCAGCCTCCCAAACTGTTGGAATCATAGGTGTGAGCCACTGCACCCAGCCCCTTTCTGCTCTCAACCATGATGCAGAGTCCACTCTCGCTGTCCTCTGTGGTGAAACAGCGAGTCTGGGGCTCAACCTCCTGTTACATATCTGCGCTCCAATTTTGCAGTGTAGACTTACAGATGCAGCAACACCTCTCTGGGGAGGAACATGTTACCTCTACTGTAAAAATGGCTGGGACCCAATTTACCTTCTATCCAGAAAGTTTGGCATTTGCCAGACCTGACCCAGGCCCTCTGCACAGAATCAAATTGTTCCAGAATCACTTAAAAGAACTCCAACTGCAAAGCCCAGGGTGCCCTCACAAAGGGGCCTCGGCCTCTCTTCTTTAGCCCGCCTGGCACTCAGCCCCTCTTAACAAGGCACCACACGGACAAGGACAATCATACCGGCAAGGAGGGCAAAAGAAATATAGCTGGCCACTTCCCATCATTTCCACTGTTATACCTTGGATCCAAGCCAGCATCGCCCTCTCTTGGATTAATATGGGCCTCACTGCTTCCATCCCTGCCCTCTGACCTGTCTTCCCCAGCTAGTCTCACCAAGGCAACCAGAGTGACCCTTTACAAGTAAAGGTAAATCACATGAATCTTCTGCTTGAACTCTAGGGAGGAAAGCCAATGCCTTACCAAGGCTGAGGAAGTCCTGCCCTCTTTGCTTAACCCTCTTTCCCAACTCTGTTTGGCTCCTTCTGTCCAACCCCACTGGCCTCTTGTCCCAAACATGTCAAATCTGCTCCCACTTCAGAGCCTCTTCACTTCACGTTCCCTCTACTTGGAACAGCATTCTCCCAGGTATTTCCACCGGTGCGCAATTCCGCAGGTTGCTCACTTCCTTTCTTCGATTTTCTGCTCATTTGTCACCTCATCAGTGAGACCTTTCCTGACCATATTATACAAAACATCACCGTCTCTTCACCCCGTGTTTACTCAATCTGATTTTTAGCATTCTGTGGAATGTGTTTCCCCTAAAACATTAAGGTTGATGAGAAAT
Organism: Sapajus apella; assembly: GCF_009761245.1. NCBI lineage: Eukaryota > Metazoa > Chordata > Mammalia > Primates > Cebidae > Sapajus > Sapajus apella. The sequence continues at coordinate 12,488,444 of NW_022436983.1, read as the reverse complement.
AGGCCTTTCTTGTGTAACTGCTGTATCCTCCAATGCCTAGAAAATTACAGATCCCTAAATATTTTTGAATATGCTGGGGAGCGGATTGGAGAGATGCCACCACAGCAAAGGTGGCCAAAGATGGTCTCTTAAGAGGTGCTCAAGTCGGGTGTAGTGGCTCACGCCTGTACTCCCAGCACTTTGGGAGGCTGAGGCAGGAGGGTCGTTTGAGCCCAGGAGTTCCAGACCAGCCTTGGCAACACACTGAGAGTCATCTCTACAAAAACAAAAAAAAAACCTGGTTTGAGACCAGCCTGGCCAATATGGTTAAACCCCATCTTTACTAAAAATACGAAAAATTAGCTGGGAGTGGTGGGGTGCGCCTGCAGTCTCAGCTACTTGGGGGGCTGAGGTGGGAGGATCACTTAAGCCCAGGAGGCCGAGGCTGCAGGGACTTATTTTATCTATCTATCTATGTATCTATCTGTCTATCTATCTATTTAATTTGTTATCTATTTATTTATGAGAGGGAGTCTCGCTCTGTCGTGCCCAGGCTGGAATGCAGTGGTGTGATCTTGGCTTATTGCAACCTCCGCCTCCCGGGTTCAAGCGATTCTCCCGCCTCAGTCTCCCAAGTTGCTGGGATTACAGGCACCCGCCACTACGCCCAGCTAATTTTTTGTATTTTTAGTAAAGATGGGATTTCACCATATTGACCAGGCGGGTCTCGAACTCCCGACCTCAGATGATCCACCCGCCTCGCCTACCAAAGTGCTGGGATTACAGGCATAAGCCACCGTGCCCGGCCTGCAGTGACTTATGATCGCACCACCGCACTCCAGCCTGGGCAACAGAGTGAGATCCTGTCTCAGAGAGGTCCTGTTAGCTGACAACTAAGAAGAACAAGCCATACGAAGAGGTAAGCCTGCCAGGCAGAAACAACCGCAGATAACGCCAGAGCGCGAACAAGCCTGTGCTGGAAGAAGGGAAAGGGGAAAGGCAGCCAGGATGGCGGGAACGCAGGAAGTTGAGAAAGGGCCGAGGTTGGGAAAAGTGGGCCGAAACGAGTGGGGGGTGCTCAGGGGTTGTCTCCCGGCCCAGTCGGCCTTGCAAGAGCACTTGAAACTAGGCAAAAGAGTCTCGGCTCCCTGGACACGACCAGGCGTCAGCTCCCTCTGGCGGTTCTACAGCCCCGAAGCCCCCATTCCAGCTCGCAGCGAGGCAGCAGAACACCTCGAGGATATTCCTGGCGTCCTATCTGCGTCTCCGCCTCCCCAAAGCCCCCACCGCAGGCTGGGCAACCAGCCCGCGGAGTTGCCCAAAGAGTCCCAACGGTCCCTTCGCCCACCTTTCTTGTCGCGCTTGGATTTGGGCATCGCGTTGAATCCACGTGCGGCGGAAGACGGTGCACCCTGTTAAGACCCCGGCGGCGCGGGGGCCTCTGGGACGGCCCTCGGGGGGCTGCCCCTCGCGTGTGCCTGACCCAATATGCGCTGCAGCCCGCCTCTCACTGCCGAGGCGTCGCCTGCGCTTTCTCTTGCGCCTGTAGGGCGACTTCCTGCGTACCCAGGCGGCCCCCGAACCCCGAGCGTCCCACCGAGGACCTCGTACAAGGTCCCAGCTCTTTGGTCCCGCGGAGGTGGAGCCGCGGCGCGGTGCATGCCGGGACGGCGGCGGGCGGTGCCTACGCTCGCATCATGGCGGCGGAGTGGGCTTCTTATTCCTGGCTTTGGGCTGCCCTGCTGATTTCTGTGGCCGCGGTCTACGAAGATCAAGTGGGCAAATTTGATTGGTGCGTACGTGTGGAATATATTCAGAGATAAGTGGCTGTTTCCTCAGTACCTGTCTCCTACCTGCTAAAGGTAGGGGGATTGTCATGTAGCAGGATTGGCTACATAATTTGCAGGACCAGTGCAAGATGAAAACGTGGCTCCTTGTTCAAAAGTTATTAAGGATTTAACGTCGTCGGGAGCAGAGCTTTAAACCAAGTATTAGAGTTCCTTCTAAGTTGATCCTTGTGTGTAAGCCGGCCCTGCCATCCGGTCATGTTTGGGGTGCTTGCTGGCCAGAGGTCACTGATCCCGTCCTCCCTCGTCAGGTTCCATTTCTTTGACTGTCAAGCTTCTGGTCTACCAGGTTTCAGAGGTCCCCAAGCCGTCAGTGAACTTTAATTCCTACTCGAATTGGTGTCTTGTAGTATGTGAACAGGGCTTTCGTCTTAAAAGTCCTAAACTGAGTCCTTTTCCCCCTCTTCTCAATCTAGTCTGGCCCTGGGCTCAGAGCAGAATTGCTGAAAACACTAAGCAGCTAGAAGATGCCATTCATTCATTCATTCATTCACCCACCCACGTCCTCCTCAGGGCCCTGGAGTCGCTTGCTTTTGTTTGAATTTTGCCAGTTAAGAGTTGTGTGATTTTGGGGAAAGTGACTTAACCACTCTGTGCCTTGGTGTCTTTGTAGAATGGGTTTAGTAACAGTCCATTATCTCCTACAGTACTTGTGAGAATGCGTGAGACAACCCAATTACTTAGCACAGTGCCTGGCTCATTGAATGTCACTAAATGTTACCTGTTGTTATTGCTGTTTACACTTCATTCTTCAGGGCCCAGCTCAGATTTCTCCTCCTCTGAAGTATTTTCTGTCTTGGAAAAGTTGATGTCGAGTACCTGTTATGCCAGACAAATAGAACATAAGTCACATTTTAAATGTCATATGTGTATATTACACATATATAGCAGGTGATATGTGTATCTAATTTTGCAGAATACTAGATATATGCAGTTTTCTTTCTTTTCCTTTCATGAACGAATGAATGAATGGCATTTCCTAGCCGCTTAGTGTGTTGGGTAACTCTGCTCTGAGCCCAGGGCCAGGCTAGGCTGATGAGAGGGGGCAAAGGACTCAGGTTTTTTTTTTTTTTTTGAGACATGGTCTCATTCTGTAACCCAGGCTGGAGTGTAGTACAGTCACAGCTCACTGCAGCTCCAACCTCCCGGGTTCAAGTGACCCTCCCACCTCAGCCTCCTCAGTAGCTGGGACTACTGGTGCACACCTCTCTAGTTTCTTTGTATTTTTTTGTAGAGACTGGGTTTTGCTATGTTGACCAGGCTGGTCTTGAACACCTGGGCTCAAGCGACCCACCTGCCTTGGTCTCCCAAAGTGCTGGGATTACAGGTGTGAGCCACTGCACCTGGTCTACAGTTTTCAGATTGAAAAATAAATAGAAGAATTATAGGTATGCATCTCTTAATGATGGGAATACATTCTGAGAAATGCACTTTTGTGCAAACATTGTAGCGTGTACTTACGTAAACCTAGACGGTTTAGCCTGCTACGTACCTAGGCTATATGGTATATCCTGTTGTTCCTAGGCTACAAACCTGTACAGCGTGTTACTGTACCAAAAACTGTAGGCAGCTGTAACACAATAGTAAATACTTGTGTATCTAAACATAGAAAAGGCACAGTAAAAATAGGGTGTGAAAGATAAAAACTGGTACACCTGTATAGGGCACTTACCATGAACATATGTTGCAGGACTAGGAATTGTTCTGGGGTTAGTCAGTGCGTGAGTGGCGAGTAAATGTAAAGACTTAGGACATTACTGTACAACTACTGTGGACTTCATAAACACTGTACATTTAGACTATACTAAATTTATAAGATATTTTTCTTCAATAATTAACCTCAGCTTAATGCAGCTTTTTAACTTTACATTTTATTTTTTTAAATTTTTGACTTGTAATAATACTTCGTGTAAAACACAAACCCTTTACAGCTGTACAAAAATATATTTTTAAAATTTGTTTTTGACATGGGATCTTGCAGTGTTCCCCATGCTGATCTTGAACTCCTGGGCTCAAGCAAGCCTCCCACCTCAGCCTCCCTAGCAGCTGGGGTTACAGGCACATGCTATCATGCCTGAGTTAATAATATTTTCCTTATATCCATATTCTGTGAGCTTTTTCCTACAATACTAAAAAAAATTTTTTTCAGTCTTAAACTATTTTGTTAAAGACCAAGACAGGCCGGGCGTAGTGGCTCACATCTGTAATCTCAGCATTTTAGGAGGCTGAGGGGGGTGGATGGCTTGAGCCCAGGAGTTCAAACCAGCTTGGGCAATATGGCAAAACCCCATCTCTACAAAACATACAAAAATTAGCTGGGCATGGTGGTGGGTGCCTATGGTCCCAGCTACTCAGGAGGCTGACTGAGGTGGGAGGATCACCTCAGCCTCCTGAGTAGCTGGGACTATAGTTTTTTGAGACCACCTCAAAAAACAAACAAAAAAACTAAGACACAAACACATTAGCCTAGGCATAAACAGGGTCAGGATCATCAATATCACTGTCTTTCACCTCCGCATACTGTCCTACTGGCAGGTCTTCAGGAGCAGTACCACTCGTGGAGCTGTCTTCTCCTGTGATAACAGTACCTGTTTCTGGAATACCTCTTTTTTTTTTTTGAGATGGAGTCTTACTCTGTCACTCAGCCTGGAGTGCAGTGGCGCTTTCTCAGCTCTCTGCAACCTCTGCCTCCTGGGTTCAAGCTCTTCTTGTGTCTCAGCCTCCCAAGTAGCTGGGACTAGAGGCGCACACCACTGAGCCTGGCTAATTTTTGTATTTTTAGTAGAAATGGGGTTTTACCATGTTGGACAGGCTGGTCTCAAACTCCTGACCTCAGGTGATCGCCTGCTTCAGCCTCCCAAAGTTCTGGGATTACAGGCATGAGCCACCACGGCCAGCTTGGAATGCCTCTTGAAGCACCTGCTTGAGATTATTTTACAGTTAATCTTTTTTTTTTTTTTTTTTTTTTTGAGACGCAGTCTTGCTCTGTCACCCAGGCTGGAGGGCAGTGGCACGATCTTGGCTCATTGCAGCTTCCACCTCGTGGGTTCAAGCAGTTCTTCTGCCTCAGCCTCCCAAGTGGCTAGGACTACAGGCATGTGCCACCATGCCCAACTAATTGTTAAATTATTAGTAGAGACAGGGTTTCACCATATTGGTCAGGCTGGTCTCGAACTCCCGACCTCGTGATCCACCTGGCTTGGCCTCCCAAAGTGCTGGGATTACAGGTGTGAGCCACCGTGCCCAGCCAATTTTTTTTTTTTTTTTTAAATAAGTAGGAGGAGTACTGTAATGATAAGTGAATACATAAATCAGTAACATAGTCATTTATTATCATTGTCAAGTATTATGTAGTATATATAATTGAATATGCTGTACTTTTACACAGCTGAAGTACAGTGGGTTTTTATACCACCATCGCCACAAACATGATTAATGCATTGAACTACAATGTTATGGCAGCTACAGTGTCACTAGGCGATAGGAATTTTCAGCTTCATTGTAATCTTGTGGGACCATTGCTGTATATGCTGTATATCCAATCAATCATTGACTGAAACATTGATTGGTAGTACATGACTCTTTACTAAAATGTTTAAAAGTATATGTACAAAGCCAGGGACAGAGGCATGTACCTGAAATCCCAGGTACTTGGGAGGCTGAGATGGGAGTATTACTTGAAGACAGTGAGATCCCAGCTCAAAAAATAAAAAGTATGTCTATATCGGTGATTGTATTAGTTTGCTCAGGCTGCTGTAATGAAATACCACAGACTAGGTGGCTTAAACAATATAAATTTATATTCTCACAATCCTGGAGGCTGGAAATTTAAATTCAGGGCATTGGGAGGCTTTGTTTCCTCTGAGGCCCCACTCATTGGCTTGCAGAAGCTGCCTTCTTGCTGTGTCTTTACATGGCCTTTGCTGTGCTTACATATCCCCAGTGTCTCTTCCTCTATTGGATTAGGGCCCCACCCTTTTGACTCTATTAAAACGTAATTACATTTTTAAAGGCCTTATCTTCAAATACCGTAACATTGGGGGTTAGGGTTTCAACATAGGAGTTTTTGATGATACAATTCAATCCAGAAGAGTGATATTTTAGATTAAAAAATTTTTATTTATTTATTTATTTATTTTTTGAGACAGAGTTTTGCTCTGTCACCCACACTGGAGTGCAGTGGCATGATCTTGGCTCACTGTAACCTCTGCCTTCAGGATTTAAACGATTTTCCTACCCCAGGCTGCCAAGTAGCTGGGATTATAGGTGCCCACCACCATGCCCCACCACGCCCAGCTAATTTTTGTATTTTTAGTAGAGATGGGGTTTCACCACGTTGGCCAGGCTGGTCTCAAACTCTGGACCTCAAGTGATCCACCTGCCTCAGCCTTCCAAAGTGCTGGGATTACAGGTGTGAGCCACCTCGCCTGGGGGAGATTTATAAATTTTTATAGGTATTGCCCCCACCCACCCATTTTTCTGTAATAAGGAGGCATTACTTTTATATCCAGATAAAACAACAGTATTTTATTTACTTATTTATTTGAGACAGAGTCTCACACTGTCTCCCAGGCTGGAGTTTAGTGGCATGTTCTTGGATCACTGCAGCCTCCGTCTCCTGGGTTCAAGCAATTCTTTTGCCTCAGCCTTCCAAGTAGCTGGGATTATAGGCACGTGGCACCATGTCTGGCTAATTTTTGCATTTTTGATCGAGATGGGTTCTTACCATCTTGGCCAACTGGTCTCGAACTCCTGACTTTAAATGATCCATCTGCCTCGGCCTCCCAAAGTGCTGGGATTACAGGTGTGAGCCACTGTGCCTGGCCTATTTATTTTTTGAGACAGATTCTTGCTGTGTCGCCCAGGCTGGAGTGCAATGGTGTGATTTTTGCTTACTGCAGCCTCGAACTCCTGGGCTCAAGCAATCCTCCTACCTCAACCTCCCAAGCAGCTGAGACTGCAGGTGCTTACCACCATTCTTGGCTTTTTTTGTCTTTTTTTTGGTAGACTGGAGTTTGCTGTGTTTCCCAGTCGGGTCTCAAGCTCCTGGGTGCAAACAATCCTCTCACCTTGGCCTCCCAAAGTATTGAGATTATGGGTGTGAGCCACTGTGCTAGCCAAAACAACAGTATGGAGTAATAATAATATTTGCTCTATGTACTTTTAGGGTTGTTTACTAGATACACTGGGAGTAAAGTATGTGAAAATACAGGTAGAAACAAACAAATGTCATATAAGTCTTTGTCTTTACCGGCACCTTAACTTCTTTTTTTCCCTCCCAAACTAAACCAACAGCCTAAGGATGAAAGATTCCATGTATATGTCATGTGTGTTTCATGTACTAGAGATCACAGTACTTCTTTTTTTTTTTTTTGTGGCGATGGAGTCTCACTCTGTTGCCCAGGCTGGAGTGCAATGGCATGATCTCGGCTCACTGCAACCTCTGCCTCCCAGGTTCAAGCAACTCTTTTGCCTCCACCTCCTGAGTAGCTGGGATTATAGGCGTGTGCCGCCATGCCTGGCTAATTTTTCTGTATTTTTAGTAGAGATGGGATTTCTCTACTAAATGTTGGCCAGGCTGGTCTGGAACTCCTGACCTCAAGTGATCCACGCACTTCGGCCTTTCAGAGTGCTGTGATTATAGGCATGAGCCACCACACCTGGCCGGGAGCACAGTATTTCTCTCTTTTTTTTTTTTTTTTTTTTGAGATGGATTCTTGCTCAGTTGCCCAGGCTGGAGTGTAGTAGCGTAATTTCTGCTCATTGCAGTCTCTGCACCCCAGGTTCCAGTGATTCTCCTGCCTCAGCCTCCTGGGTAGCTGGGAATTACAGGCGTATACCACCATGCCGAGCTAATTTTTGGATTTTTAGTAAGACAGGGTTTTACCATGTTGGCTGGGCTGGTCTCAAACTCCTGATCTCAGGTGATCTGCCCACTTCAGCCTCCCAAGTGCTGGGATTGCAGGCGTGAGCCACCGTGCCCTGCCCCACAGTACTTCTTAACAGCATGGGGCAAGCACCTCCTCTGTCCTTGGTAGCCTACTGTGTGAGGCAAATCGTTTTCTCCTACTGCTTAGGTAAGAGTGTTGAAAGTAGTGGGATACAGCCCAAGGAAAGTAAGAGCGGGTCCAAATGGGTCCTGAATATAGTTGGGGTAGAATGAGTTGAGAGAGAGCAAAGGCCTGTCCCCGTCTGTGGCCTGTCATTGGAACTTTTGCAGACTTTTCCTCCAGCAGTCAGCGACAGTAGAAGGGAATGCAGGACTGTGTGCCCATGAAAGCAGGGTTTGTGTCTCTCCTTCATTTGTAGGCTGAGTGCCTAGTCCCACTGTCAGTGAACATGGAGAGGACTGTAGAAATTTAGGTCAGGTGGCCTTTGGGGTGTCACTTATCTGAAGGTAAATATGTGCTTCCATTTAGAAGGAAGACTTAGTATGTCTCATCTGTTAGGAGGTAATTCTCTTCTCTTGCTCTCTTTGCATCTGACTACATTGAATGGAAATCTTGCTTTTGGTCAGAACTCTTCACTAATAAGCACTTCTTATATGTCCTAAAATAAGTGTGATGGTGATAGCCCTGTGATATGCTTTTTCCCAGCGCATTTTGTGGAATGGTGATTTTAGCTCCTTACGTTCTCTTGTTCTCTTTTCCTCAGGAGGCAGCAGTATGTTGGGAAGCTCAAGTTTGCCTCCTTGGAATTTTCTCCTGGATCCAAGAAGTTGGTTGTAGCCACAGAGAAGAATGTGATTGCAGCATTAAATTCCCGAACTGGGGAGATTTGTGAGTGAACTGGGATCCATGAAGACTGGCTGCCTCAGGGATGGAAGGTCCATTGCTAACTCTGCCTGGCTGACTCCTGAATAAGGGACGTGTTGGCCAAAAGATGCCTCTCTTGGTGGATTCTGATACTTTTTTTTTTTTCAGTCTTACCATCTTGGAATATTTGTATATTCCTATAACTGACCTTTGCAGTTTGTTCCCTCAGCCTGAATCCTGAGTGCCCTTAAGTAAGATATTCCTGCAGGCCCAGGTGGGATGATCACTTGAGCTCAGGAGTTCGAGACCAGCTTGGGGAACATAGTGAGTCCCCATGCCTAAAATTGAAAACTAGTCAGGCTTGGTGGCATGTTCCTAGAGTCCCAGCTACTTGGGAGACTGAGGTGGAGGATCGCTTCAGCCCATCAGGTTGAGGCTGCAGTGAGCTGTGATCACGCCAGTTCACTCCTGCCTGGGAAACAGAGCAAGACCTTGTCTCAAAAAAAGATACTGCTGCAAAAAACACATTATTCTACTTTGCAGTAAACTCTCAAACACCCTCACTTGATTACCTATACTGGGTGGATGTTTTTAGGCACTAAAATAATGGAAATAGAATTTATGATCACTGTTTTTCTTGTGAATTGGAGGGATTTTAGTAATCTTGTTGTTTGTTGATATGTTTGATGGGGTGTTAGTGGGGCTTGGATAGTAGCGACTCCTCTTACCCACTTCTTCCCTCATTACCCTGTGAGTGGGACTGGATCACTACCAATTAGCTCTACTCCTTCCCTCCCTTGAAATAAAATTGGACATTGCTGTGCAAATGAAGAGCTCTTCATTTACCTCTCAGTCTTCTGGGCCACCCCCTTCAGTTCATAGTAACGTCTGACTTTTATTTCTCTCAGTGTGGCGCCATGTTGACAAGGGCACGGCAGAAGGGGCTGTGGATGCCATGCTCCTGCACGGACAGGGTAAGCAGAGTCCTCCCGTGTCTCCGCTGTGTGGCCGGCTCCTGTCCCTTTCCTTGGCTCCTTCGTCTGTACAGGGTGTGGTAGGGAAAGGAGGAGGGGTACTTCTGACAGGGAAGGACAGGTACCTGTTTACCGTCTATTTGCATGCAGAAATCAGAGGTGAGGCCACTGCTCACAGTGGGACCCTAGGAGGCAACAGAGCAAGTGGGAAATGACTTCACCATGATCTTTTCTTTTCCAGATGCGATCACTGTGTCCAATGGAGGCCGAATCATGCGTTCCTGGGAGACTAACATCGGGGGCCTGAACTGGGAGATAACCTTGGACAGTGGCAGGTAGGGGAGGAAACTGGATTTTATCTTGACTGAGTTAAAGGCTTTGCTGGGACACAGATCTGCATAGATGGCAACTCTGAGCCTTTTGGCTTTTTCCCAGGGACCACTGAAGAGCCAGAACATGGAATGCCCATTGTGGGTATGGTTGCTCAGCCAACACGTGTTGGGCACCTGTTAGATGCAGAGCTGTGTGCGGGGTGCAGTAGTTTGTGCTTGTGCTTGAATGCTCCAATTTTTTTTTTTTTTTTTTTTTTTTTTTTTTTTTTTTTGAGACGGAGTTTCGCTCTTGTTACCCAGGCTGGAGTGCAATGGCGCAATCTCGGCTCACCGCAACCTCCGCCTCCTGGGTTCAGGCAATTCTCCTGCCTCAGCCTCCTGAGTAGCTGGGATTACAGGCACGTGCCACCATGCCCAGCTAATTTTTTGTAGTTTTAGTAGAGACGGGGTTTCACCATGTTGACCAGGATGGTCTCGATCTCTTGACCTCGTGATCCACCCGCCTCGGCCTCCCAAAGTGCTGGGATTACAGGCGTGAGCCACCGCGCCCGGCCTGAGTGCTCCAATTTTACCGTGATGTGTGAGTTTTGCAATGTTCTAGATATAAACATAATATAAAACTTCCAGTGTTTTAATTTTGTTTAAAGAACAGCTTGACTTACTGTTACATCTTTGCTAAAGTTGTTTATTTTTATTTATGTATTTTGACACAGTTTCACTCTGTTGCCCAGGCTGGAGTGCAGTGACTCGATCTTGGCTCACTGCAACCTCCGCCTGCCAGGTTCAAGCAATTCTCATGCCTCAGCCTCCTGAGTAGCTGGAATTACAGGCATGTGGACCACACCTGGCTGATTTTTGTATTATTAGTGGAGACAGGGTTTCATCATGTTGGCCAGGCTGGTCTCAAAATCCTGACCTCAAGTGATCTTCCCACCTTGGCTGCCCAAAGTGTTGGGATTACAGGTGTGAGCCACTGTTCCTGGCCCTTAAAGTTGTTTAAATGATAGGGTCATTTGTATTAGCTTATACATCTTCTGATGGTAATTCATTTGGTAAACACGTGGTGAGCCCCCAGGTGGTGGGAACACACGGGACTGTGAGACAGTTTCTGTCATCGAGGATTCCGCTGTCCATTGGGAGGCATGCAGGTAGCACAGTAATGACAGCACTGTCTGACGTGTATGTGGCAGAGGGTAGGTCCAGTTGTGGTGAAGTCCCGGGGAAGGAGGGAACAGCCCTTAGGAGATGTAGGTGGTTTCAGGGAAGCAAGCAGTGTGGCCAAATAGTTGCAAGTGCAGAAGCTAACGAGAGAGAGCCAGGATTAGGATCCAGCTATGTTTGATCCTGAAGCCTGTTTTCTTACCCACCAAGCAACAGTGGGTACTGTTCTGGACTGTCTCTCCTAGCCTGAGGCTCTGCAGGTGTGGGCACCTCTCAAGCTGTGTCTGTGCTCAGTTTCCAGGCACTTGGGCTGGTTGGCCTGCAGGAGTCTGTGAGGTACGTCGCAGTCCTGAAGAAGACTACGCTTGCCCTCCATCACCTCTCCAGTGGGCACCTGAAGTGGGTGGAACATCTCCCAGAAAGGTAAGACCGCCTGCTCACAGGCAACAGCTACCTCGCCCTACTCTGTACGAGCTCCTCTTTCTCTTTGAGGGCCCCGAAGCATTTTCTTTCTTTTCTTTTTTTTTTTAACTTTTATTTTATTATTTTTTATTTTATTTTATTTTTGTTCTTTTTGTTTTTCTTTTTTCTTCACGTTTGCTTTATCCAGGCCTCTCTCTTGTTGGTATTGCGTAGAGTGTGTTGCATTCACACGATCTTGAAGGCCGTGAGTATGGGTGATAGGCTGTGATACTCATAGGCTGGGAGTGCGGGTGAAACTCCAGAGTATGTCTGGCGTTTGCTTTGCACTGAGAATACTCTCAAACTGGGGCACTGGTGCAAGCCATGCTACGGGAGCCATTCACTCGCTCATGGTCATGCTACTTTGCACGTTTTGACTTCTAGTTCAAGTTAGACAGAGCCTTTCATTCATATTAAGAGTTAGAACAACTCAAGAAGAGCCTAGGGTAGGCTGAGTGGGGTTTGAAATGGTTTCTCGAGGTCCTGCTGGTAGAAAGCATTGAAACTGGGAAGGAACCGGAGGGAGGAACAAGAGCAAACACACCACATAGACACGCTGTGGCCATTTTTTAAGTTTAGAGCAGGACTCAACACTTCAGATTCTGGCCGGGCACAGTGTCTCACGCCTGTAATCCCAGCACTTTGGGAGCGCGAGGTGGGCGGATCTGGAACTCAGAAGTTCGAGACCAGCCTGGGCAACCTCAACTCTACAAAAAATACAAAAAATTAGCATGGTGGTGTGTGCTTGTGATCCCAGCTACTTGGGAGGCTGCAGTGGGAGGGTCACTTGAGCCTGGGGAGGTAGAGGCTGCAGTGAGCCATGATCGCATCACTGTATTCCAGTCTGGGTGACAGAGCAAGACACTGTCTAAAAAAAACCGGCACAACGACAACAAAAAATGCTATGAGGCCGGTTATGAAATATTCATGAGCAACACTGGCTGGATGGGAGCTGCAGTGCGCCTAGCCTGCCTGGAGGGGGCAGCCTTACCCACCTTATTGGTGCTCTGTATTTAGGCCTAGTGTTGTCAGGTCTTCTAACTGTAGGAAAAATTAGAAATCTGACTGTGAAGTGTAGTGTCTTCTAAATGTCGACAACTAATTCAAATTAAGGACAACAACAAGAAAAGCCCCCAAACTGTGTGAGCCAAACAAAACCTATTTTGGAATTGCTAGTTTATGACATCTGGCCTAGGCCTGGCAGCCTGGAAGGATAATCCTGTCATGGGGCTAAAGCTGACGCTCCCTTTCTTCTTCCATCTCTTAGTGACAGCATCCACTACCAGATGGTGTATTCTTACGGCTCTGGGGTGGTGTGGGCCCTTGGTGTTGTTCCCTTCAGCCATGTGAACATTGTCAAGTTTAATGTGGAAGATGGAGAGATCGTTCAGCAGGTACGGCGGGGGGGTGTCAGGTTCCAGGAGCCTGTGAATGGGTAGGGGACTTGATAGATTTCTTTGTACTGGGTAACAGGGAACTTGGCTGGGCAGATGCAAAAGCTTCTTATGCTTCCTCATTCTGGTCGCTTGCAAGCTACCTTCCCATTAGACCTTTATTTAAAGTACTCATATTTACATGTGTTATCTTATGGGGTGGCTAAACAATTACATAGATCTAGTCACTGCCTGTAATATCTTATAGTGCTATGAAATAACAGTAGGACACCACATATGACAAATACAGTAAAGAGGTGCTGATCTGAAGTGTCACGTATTTAAAATTATCTGGGCTGGGTGCAGTGGCCCACACCTGTAATCCCAGCACTTAGGGAGGCCGAGGCAGGCAGATTGCGAGGTCAGGAGTTCGAGACCAGCCTGACCAACATGGTGAAACCTGTCTCCACTAAAAATACCAAAATTAGCCAGGGATGGTGGTGCATGCCTGTAATCCCAGCTACTCAGGAGGCTCAGGCAGGAGAATTGCTTGAATCTGGGAGGTGGAGGTTGCAGTGAGTCAAGATCAAGCCACTGCACTCTAATCTGGGCGACAGAGCAAGACTCTGTCTCAGAAAAAAAAAAAAAAAAATCTGGTATATTTTTCCAGTGACCAGAAAGAAAATCCTGATCTTTTTTTTCCAAACTTTGGAGGCTCTCAGGAGGTTAGAGGGTGGGGCTTTAGGGGACAGCAAGAATTCCTTTGGAACCAACCATGAAGAACCTTTGAGCTTAGGCCCCTAGTGGATGCTGGCAGCAATACTGCTGTTGGGCTGAGAGGGAAATGTAAAAATCCTTCACGAGCTTCCTGTTGACAATGACGTTTCCGTAGGTCAGGGTGTCAACTCCATGGCTGCAGCACCTCACCGGAGCCTGTGGCATGGTGGATGAGGCTGTCCTGGTGTGTCCTGACCCAAGCTCACGTTCCCTCCAAACTTTGGCTCTGGAGACGGAATGGGAGTTGAGACAAATCCCGCTGCAGGTGAGAGGCTGCCACTGCTGCTTCTGGCCTGAGGCATTTTCTTCACGGAGTAGAAGGTTTGGCATGATTCCCCTGGAGGGGCTTTTTCCCAGACTCTTCTGAGCAGTGGAAGCCAGTCAGGCCTCTGGCTGAACTGGTATAAGGGGAAATTGGCCACTTTCCTCTTTGGGGAACTTGAACTGGAGCATTTGGAGCCACCTGCCGTGGCCTAGTTACTTCCCCCAGCAAAGTGGGGCAGAGGATGAGAGCCTGGGATGGGTCAGGGACTTGTCAGCTGTTAGCCGTAATCCTCCTCCTTCTTGCCTTCCAGTCTCTCGACTTAGAATTTGGAAGTGGATTCCAACCCCGGGTCCTGCCCACCCAGCCCAACCCAGTGGATGCTTCCCGGGCCCAGTTCTTCCTGCAATTGTCCCCGAGCCACTATGCTCTGCTGCAGTACCATTACGGCACCCTGAGTTTGCTTAAAAACTTCCCACAGGTAACTGCAGGCAACGTGGTTTGCCAGGATTCAGGACATCTAGCCAAGACATGGATGCTCGAAGGCAGTGCTTTCGAATCTGGAAATGTTTGCTCTTAGGCCTAAGATTGATGACACCTTCCCATAAGTGGTTTGGTTTGAGAGGGGGTGGCAGCCTTACAGTAGAAATGGTGTATTTTCTCTGAGTATTACAAAGCATCTTTAGAGTAAAACTAGTGTCTTCCTTAGTCCAAAGGAAATAAGGGGACATAAATGAGATCTTCCCCATAGATACTAAGAGCGAGCAGCATGCGATTTAGGATTGGCTTGTGCCTTTGTTGGAGGTAGGGGAGAGTTCTGTTTTTAGCTGTAGATGCAACTGGGGTTTCCTTCTGCTCTTAAATGCCCTTACCATTCTGCTTCAAAGTGGGGAGCAGTTTCAACTCTAAGGCCAAGGGGCCATCCCTGGAGAAGTGACCCTCCATAAGGCAGCTGGCTAGTACTGGTCCCATTTAGGAGCTGATGCCTTGCTTTTCCCCTAGACTGCCCTTGTGAGCTTTGCCACCACTGGGGAGAAGACGGTGGCTGCAGTCATGACCTGTCGGAATGAAGTGGTGAGTACTGAGAACAACAGTCAGCACTTGGGGTTTTCCTTCCTGGTCTCTGCCAGGAACCCTGAAAATCAGAAGTCTGGGCACATTGGCCTAGTCAGTTTGAACCCAGGGAGCAGGAGGCTGTTGAGGATTGAGGTCTTGCCTCACCTGTAGAGCTTCCTGTGCACCCCATTTCTCCCCGGGAATGAGATCCTAATGTGACGACCTTACTTTCATATGGGGCTATTAAGGGTTGAATAGGCCTTGTGGGCAGGGGTGAGAAATGAGCTTTGCCTTCTCCCAAGTGCTGAGAAGACAGAAATAAAAGCTTCATTTCAGTGACTGGGAAGTGACCCTTTGGCTGATTTTTTTCCTGTCCTTCTCTTTCTCATAGCAGAAACCTAGCAATTCTGAAGATGGGTCAATGGGGAGCTTTTCGGAGAAGTCTAGCTCAAAGGTAGGGTGTGGCATTGGGCAGTATGCCAGACCTTTGATCTCTCACCAAAGACAGCTGGGGGAGCAGCTTTGGTTAGGAGCAGGCCTCAGAGTTCCCAGCTTCAAATGGGGTTTCCTAAGTACTGCAAATTAAATGATGTTTCTCTTAATCCCATTTTATTGGGAGATTAGGAGGTAGAATCCCTAGTCTGTTCCTAGCCACTTTCCCCTCTGGGCCTCAGCATCCCCATTTCTATAGGGGCCCAGCTGGCACAGTTAAGTAGTAATCTGTGCAGTTGCCCTGAAGCAGAAGCATGAGACCCTGGCTGGAGGCATAGGTTCCTGCTGTGCTTCCGTCTCCCGAGCTTTTCCCTGCCTCCTCTCTTGCTCAGTCTTACCTTGCTCAGCTCTACCTCTCTTTCAGAAGTCTCTGCTACACTGTCCTGGCCTCCAAGACAAGTATGGTAGTTGTAATTTCATTTATTTACGCAGGCACCTTATTTCTGCCTTAGGATTTAGCTTGCTTTTCTCCTTTATTTTCCTTTGCATATATTTCCCCTTCTGGCTGGGCTCCTTCTCTAGAGTATTGGTCCCCAATCCTTGAACTTCCTTTGGTGGGCTTTGCTTTGGGACATAGCTGTAGTTGACCCATGCTGTCTGTACCCCTAGGACTCTCTGGCTTGCTTCAATCAGACCTACACCATTAACCTGTACCTCGTGGAGACAGGTCGGCGGCTGCTGGACACCACGATTACATTTAGCCTGGAGCAGAGTGGCACTCGGCCTGAGCGGGTGAGGCAGAGCCTTTTGCTGCAGACTGTCATGTGGGCTTCTCAGCATGGGGCTTTCCTTCCTCAGGGCCAGGTCATAGCCACGGGGCTTGGATTAGGCTCTCTGAATACATGTTCTAGTGCTCCCTGAGCCACTGACTTGTTAGAAATAAGAGTAAAGGCGGGTATTACTTATGCCAGCTTGTCATTGTGCACCAGGCACTGTGCTAAGCTTTTAACTCACACATTAATTGATTTAATCCTCTGAACACTCATGAAGTGGTTGTTCCTGACCTGTTTTTAAAATGATCCTGTGAAAAAAAATAAATAAATAAAAAATAAAATGATCCTGTGGCCCGGTGGGATCGAGTACCATAGCCAGAGTCATGGAACCAGTAAGAGGTGTTGCTGGGGTTCAGCCTCAGGTCTCACACCACAGCCTGGACTCCTCATCACTTCCCAGTGTTGCCTTTGTGTACATTTGGTTGTGTTCCTCAGCTGCTTGGGCTGTGGCTTCTTTGCTTCTAAAGTGGAAAGCCTAATCCTGACCTCCTGCTCACTTTGTGGGGTGTGATTAGAGCATGGATGAATGGTGTACAAATGGAGTACTCAGGTTCTTTCATAGAAAGGCCTGGGAGATCCCAGCATCGTTGTGTTGGCTTCTGAGAATGTGTGTCACTTATTGGCATCCGGATAATACCTTCATTGTTTACAAATCAAATAGTGCCATGACCTGGAGCTCCGTGAACTCCTGATGCTTTGACTCCTGGGGTCTGGCGCTCTCAGAGGCATTTGGATCTTCACTGACTACACTGGTCTTGACTGTGTGGCTTACAGCTGTATATCCAGGTGTTCTTGAAGAAGGATGACTCAGTAGGCTACCGGGTTTTGGTGCAGACGGAGGATCATCTGCTACTTTTCCTGCAGCAGCTGGGTAAGTAGACCTCATTCAACCCATTTAAACAATTTCCCCAATCAGACTGTTTTGGGAGGCTGTGGACAGGCTTCTGCAAGAGATTCAAGTGGAAGTGTGCCCTGAGTGTTTTCTTCAGAGCCAAATGTCACCTGCGTTTTTTTTTTTTTTTTTTTTTTGAGTTAGAGTCTCACTCTCTTGCCCAAGCTGGAGTGCAGTGGCATGATCTCGGCCCACTGCAACCTCTACCTTTCGGGTTCAAGTGATTCTCCTGCCTCAGCCACCTGAGTAGCTGGGATTACAGGCCTGCACAACCACAACCAGCTAATTTTCGTATTTTCGGTAGAGATGGTTTTGCCATGTTGGCCAGGCTGGTCTGGAATTCCTGGCCTCAAGTGATCCAACTGCCTTGGCCTCCCAAAGTTCTGGGATTATAGGTGTGAGCCACCATGCCTAGCCAGTCACCTGCTTTTTTTTTTTTTTTTTTTTTGAGATGAGTTGAAGTTTTTCTCTTTTTGCTCAGGCTGGGGTATAGTGGTGTAATCTCGGCTCACTGCAACCTCTGCCTCCCAGGGTTAAGTGATTCTCCTTCCTCAGCCTCCCAAGTAGCTGGGATTACAGGCATGCACCACCATGCCCGGCTAATTTTGTATTTTTAGTACAGATGGGATTTCACCATGTTTGTCAGGCTGGTCTCAAACTCCTGACTTCAGGTGATCCACCTGCCTTGGTCTCCCAAAGTGCTGGGATCACAGGTCTGAACCACCATGCCCGGGTGTTTTTTTTCTTTTTTGAGACAGAGTTTTGTTCTTATTGCCCAGGCTGTAGTGCAGTGGTGTAATCTCAGCTCTTTGCAAATCCTGCCTCCTGGTTAAGGGCGATTCTCCGCCTCAGCCTCCTGAGTCGCTGGGATTATACGTGTGTGCCACCATATTAGGCTAATTTTGTATTTTTAATAGAGACAGGATTTTACTATGTTGCCCAGGCTAGTCTTGAACTTTTAACCTCGGGTGATCTGCTTGCCTTGGTCTCCCAAAGTGCTGGGGTTACAGGTGTGAGCCACTGTGCCCAGCCCCTGTCACCTGTTTTTGAAGAATAACTTGGCATTCTCGGGGGATACAGAACATTTCTCCCTTGACCTATTGATTCCAGTCCCTTGCTCTGCCATTTCTCCTTTTATGCAAGAGCTTGTAGTGATCCCTGAGTCAGCAAGAAGAGTCTCTTTAGAAAATCTGGGAGGTAAGTTTAGCTTTTGTTTTTTTTCTGAGACTGGGTCTCACCCTGTTGCCCAGGCTGGAGTGCAATGGCACGATCACGGCTGACTGCAGCCTCAATCTTCCTGGCTCAAGTGATCTTCCCACCTCAGCCTCCCTGGTAGCTGGGACTGTGGGTGCCACCACCATGCCTGACTAGTTTTTTGATTTTTATTTTTCGTTGAGATAGGGCTTTGCCCTGTTGTCCATACTGATCTCAAATTCCTGGGCTCAAGTGATTTGCCCACTTCAGCTTCCAAAAGTGCTGGGATTACAGGTGTGAACCACTGTGCCTGGCCCCAGGCTTAGCTTATGTAAAAATGTTTCCTGTAGCAGGGAAGGTGGTGCTGTGGAGCCGTGAGGAGTCCCTGGCAGAAGTGGTGTGCCTAGAGATGGTAGACCTCCCCCTGACTGGGGCACAGGCCGAGCTGGAAGGAGAATTTGGCAAAAAGGCAGGTATGAACCTAAGAGGTTGGAGCTGCAGAGTTGCTGGAGGGGCAGTCTGGAAATGACCACAAGAGACACTGTGTCATGCATCTCTGGCTTCCTCGGCTTGACAGATTGCTAGACTTTTCTGAATGAGCTTTGTGATAAGGTCCTGGTGCATTTGTGGCCATATGGTTTATGAAACCATTCTTTTCTGTGAAAGAATGAACTGTGAATCCTTCTAGGGAAAGCTAGGGCAAAATCCCTCTAGGGGAAAGCTGAGGGAAAAAAGTCTTAACTTGGTATGGTAATAACTGCCATTGCCTGGGTACTAAAAATTTGCCAGGTACCGTATACTCACTGTCTCCAAAGCAGCAACCAATCTGTCTGGAGACACGATTGGGTTGATCTGGGTATTGTGGAAATAACCCAGTGCCCTCTAAAGCTGGCCATGGTCCCAGCTGCCTGGATGAACTTCATTCACTCTGCTCTGATTCAGTCCTACCCCAAACCCTCTCCCTTCTGTCCATTCATCTAGCTTTCCAACGGATAGCTATTGAGGTCCTGCTCTGGACCAGGCACTCTGCTAGGCAATGCACATTTTCTTAAGCTGAAGATTAATTTGACTTTACTGTTTATTTCTGCTGCCTGGATCCAGCAATTCAAGGTAAAACCTGCTTCTTGCTGCTGTGTTGCTCATTGCCTGCTCACATGGCTAGCTTTTGGTTGTTTTTCTTCCTGACTTGGACCAATGAGGTACATCCTGTGTGTGTGTGTGTGTGTGTGTGTGTGTGTGTGTGTGTGTGGACTGCCGTGCTTGTGACTTGTCCTGTTGCCATTCACTTTTCTTCCTTGAGCAGAGGTGGGTGGAAAATAAGATAAGCAGAGGTTCTGCTCCTTTTTTAGTGAGTGCTTACCATGTACCAGGGACCACGCTAAATCCTTTATGTACATCATACGATATAATTTTGCAACAGTCCGGTGGGTTGCATGCCACTTTACAGATGAGGAATCAGAAGCAAAAAGGTGAAGAACATTTCTCAGGATTGCACAGTAGTGAGTGGTGAAGCTGGGCCTGCTAGATTCCAGAGACCATGCTCTTTACCTTGCTTCCTTATATCTGTTTCCAAATCTATGGTCTCCAATGGAGGAGATTTGGAGGGCAGTGGCTTCATGATGGCATCAGGGATAGAGTGAATGATGGTCCTGGGAACTTGTTGCAAGTACGTCTGTTGGTGTAGGTTAAACAGTTGACAAAGTAGGAATGAAGCAGTGAGAGCTGGAAGTACCTACTCATGATACACATTTATTTACCTGCACCCTGCCACCCCCACACCTGTACCTTTTTGGCTTTGTCACGGCACCCAGAAACCTTCCTCCGCATCTTAGATGTGGAGCTGTGGTGGAGACATTCATAGCATGGCTACCTCTTGCATGCCTGATTCCTGACCTCTTAGTTTCCTATTCCAAGATTCCATCTGGGTTTAGTTGTAAGAGCCAGGTAAGTAGTTTCTGGAAGCTCTTGCCTGACTCTTACATGAGTGTGAGACTGGGCATCAGATATAGGATGCCCCTTGGGCTTGTGGCCTAGAGTGTGGAGTTTATCACTTCAGAGGAGAGGCAGAGATTCCTCATAGGAAAAGCATGTACCTCCTTCTGGACCCCTAGTCTGATGTAGAGTGTGTTACTTTTCCTTTACACCAGATGGCTTGCTGGGGATGTTCCTGAAACGCCTCTCGTCGCAGCTTATCCTGCTGCAGGCATGGACTTCCCACCTCTGGAAAATGTTTTATGATGCTCGGAAGCCCCGAAGTCAGATTAAGAATGAGATAAACATTGACACCCTGGCCAGAGACGAATTCAACCTCCAGAAGATGATGGTGATGGTAACAGCCTCAGGCAAGGTGAGTGGGGTTTAAGCCCCAGTTACTGAACCGTTTCAAGTTCTGAGGATGGGGAACAAAAAGCCTTTGCTGGGGATAACACTGGTTCTAGTTTTCAAGGACAGACTGAGTTCTTTGGTTTCTCTTTCTCGTAGTGAGCCAAGTATTTGTTTATCTTGCAGCTCTTTGGCATTGAGAGCAGCTCTGGCACCATCCTGTGGAAACAGTATCTACCCAATGTCAAGCCAGACTCCTCCTTTAAACTGATGGTCCAAAGAACTACTGCTCATTTCCCCCACCCCCCACAGTGCACCCTGCTGGTGAAGGACAAGGTGAGGCATCCACCTCTGACTTGAGCCAGAGTCAGTGTGGCTTTTTGGCTATTTTGTAACTTAAATTGCTCCTAGGCCCTTGGAATTGTGTGAGTTCATGAGGAACTTTCAGGGGTTAGAATTCTGTTTCTTCTAGTTTCATGCCTGGGTGGAGGAACCATCCAGCACTGATGTGGAATTATTTAGAAAGTGGGTATGACTTCACCAGCTACATAGGGAGCCAGCTCTCCTCTTTTCTAAACATGGGCTATTGGTAGCTGAGTGGCTATTTTCTCTTCTCTCTTGAGGAAGAGCAGGACACAAAGATATTTTTGTGTTTTCCCAGAATTAGAATGGCTTTTTGTGCCTTCATTCTAGCATAGAAGGTGGGCTTGGTAGACAGTTTCCTGAAGTGGCTGCCTGGCATGATCTCGGCTCGCTGCAGCTTCCACCTCCTGGGTTCAGATGATTCTCATGCCTCAGCCTCCAGAGGAGCTGGGATTACAGGCATGTGCCACCATGCCAGCTAATTTTTGTATGTTTAGTAGAGATGGGGTCTCACCATGTTGGCCAGACTGGTCTCAAACTCCTGACCTCGGGTGATCCTCCTGCCTTGGCCTCCCAAAGTGCTGGGATTACAGGTGTGAGCCACCATGCCTGGCCAGGTTGCTGAATTGTTACTTGACTCTTTGATCAGTTCCTGGTTAGAACTGGCAGAACAGCTAGGCATGGTGGTTCCCGCCTATAATCTCAGCACTTCAGCAGGCCAAGGAGGGCGGATTGCTTGAGTCTAGGAGTTTGAGACCCGCCTGGGCAACACGGCAAAACCCCATCTCTACAAAAAATAAAAGCAGAATTAGCCATGTGTGGTGGTTTGTGCCTGTAGTCCCAGCTACTTGGGAGGCTGAGGTGGGAGGATCGCTTGAACCTGGGAGGTAGAGGTTGCACTGAGCCTTGATCATGCCACGGCACTTCCGGTTTGGGTGACAGAGGGAGGCCCTGTTTCAAACAAAAAAGAACTGGCAGACAGTCTGACTTTTTTCTTTGTGACATTAGCCTAGGGGACTATTCACCTTCAGCCAAGAACTTATTTTCTGCAAAGAGGGCAAAGACTAGGGAACCCCTCACAGTTGTTGAGCTGCAGTCCCAGCTCTTCAGGTCTTTCCCTAGGATTTACAGTCTTTTCTTGCTGGTGGAGCTGACAGTTCACTCATTTTAGGAGTCGGGAATGAGTTCTCTGTACGTCTTCAATCCCATTTTTGGGAAATGGAGTCAGGTGGCTCCCCCAGTGCTGAAGCGCCCCATCTTGCAGTCCTTGCTTCTCCCAGTCATGGATCAAGACTACGCCAAGGTGTTGCTGTTGATAGATGATGAATATAAGGTACTGTCTTCAGAGGGGTTGGAGAACATGCCAGTGGAACCAGGTTTGCAGCCAGGTGGCCATAACAGTGGCCCAGAGACGGAGTGCTGTCTACACCCAGCACATGTTTTGGCTCTAAGGCCGTGTCTGAGAGAAATGACTGCTGTGTCTGCATGTGAAAACTCCGGTTCTTAGCAGAACTGAATGTAAACCCTAAACTGTGTTCACTAGACTCTAATTCTTTTAAGATTTGCTGTTCTATTTTTAAGGCTCTCTTTGATGGGGAAATAGTAATGAGTTTTGGGGCACTGGGCTTAGAGATTCCTGACTCTTCTTGGGCTATCTGGGTTTTTCAAGGTCACAGCTTTTCCAGCCACTCGGAATGTCTTGCGACAGCTGCATGAGCTTGCCCCTTCCATCTTCTTCTATTTGGTGGATGCAGAGCAGGGACGACTGTGTGGATATCGGCTTCGAAAGGTAGGGAAGGCGCGTCCTGGCAGTACCCTTTGTAGTGAGATGTGGGCATTTCCTGGCATTTGGCTAAGAAGTGAATGATGCTACTTATTCTATTGTAAACTTAGATTAGCATTATCCTGATGTCTGATATAAAGTCAATCACTTGTTTATTGTTGAACAGCTACTACGTGGCAGGTCTGGTTCTAGGTGCTGTGGACAGAGTGGTAAACAGCAGACTGAATCTCTGCCCTTGTGGAGCTTTCATTCCACACTCTTTTTCTTTTTTTTGAGATGGAGTCTCCCTCTGTCGCCCAGGCTGGAAAATGGCACGATCTTGGCTCACTGCAACCTCTGCCTCCTGGGTTTAAGCAATTCTCCTGCCTCAGCCTCCCTAGTAGCTGAGATTACAGGCGCCCGCCACTACACTCAGCTATTTTTTTATTTTTAGTAGAGGCAGGGTTTCACCGTGTTGGCCAGGTTGGTCTCGAACTCCTGACCTTGTGATTTGCCCACCTCAGCCTCCCAAAGTGTTGGGATTACAGGCTTGAGCCACTGTGCCTGGCTCCACTTTCTATTTCTATAGCAGAGAGATGGGACGTTTTTCCCATTCTTGGGAGGGTAGCAGGTAGGAATGTGGGTTGAGTAATAAGTTGTACTTTTACATGAAGATGATGTTGACCAACTCTTGATACAATATGTGCTTTGAATTTTATTTCTTGAAAGAGTAACTCTTATAAACAGTGATACACACTGGCTGTGAAGTCCAGCTCTGAAGTCCACGAGGGGCTGGCGTGGTCTTGTTAGCAGGACTGTTTGGAGAAGTACTTTGTGGTGTGCACTCACAGACAGCTTTCCCACCCTGTCCTGTATGGCCTTTTGAGAGGCATAGAATTTAAGAGCTTAGATCCAGTTTGCTGGATTTGAAGCCGAGGTTTGTCACTCACTATGTGAGCTTGGGCTCTGACCTTCTGTTTTCTTATCTGTAAAATAAGGTGATAAGTACCTGTCTCATAAGGTTGTTGAGAGAATTCAACACATAAATCACATAAAACAGCACCTGGCACATGGTAAATGCCATCTAAATTTGCAGTGCTCTTGTTTTGAAAATGCAGTGCCCTTTTGTGACATTTATAATAGCTAACCTTAGCATAAATGGCACTGGAAATGGTCGGCCCAGAAGACACATCCTTTACCCTTGTGGATGAAAAAAAAATGTCCTTCCAAGTTAATAAAAAGGGGATGTTGAAAGAGACAGTTTTGTAGATTCAAGGGAGTGAACTGGAGTGTGGGTGTCAT
The DNA here is from genome assembly GCF_009761245.1 of Sapajus apella. Classification (NCBI taxonomy): domain Eukaryota; kingdom Metazoa; phylum Chordata; class Mammalia; order Primates; family Cebidae; genus Sapajus; species Sapajus apella. The sequence goes on along the minus strand of NW_022436983.1, from coordinate 12,464,366 downwards.
GAATCTGGAGTCCTGAGGACATTATCTGAGTGAACAAAGACCAAGGAAGACAAAGGACGCAGAGCAGTCTGTGGGAAGTGAGCCAGCTGTGTGGGCGAGTCCTGGACCACAAGGGCATTTGCTGCCTTTGCCTTCACTTGTGACCGTCCTTTCTGGAGATGTTTTAGTGAGTTCTCATGTTTTCAAAGAAGGTTGTGGCAGTGAAGGCTTGTTATTAATCAAATTTTTGTTATTTAAAAAATTCCGGCAATACATGAGTATATTCTCATTGTAAAAGAGTCCATTGATACAGAGAGGTGTACAAGCAAAATGTGGACAGATGCTTATAGCCCATTTCCAGCGGTCTCCCCCAGGTGGAAACCCTGTCACAGTTTGCTGTGGCTCTTCCCACTGTCCTTGTGTATTTACGATTCCATAAATCCAGGTCTCGAACTCCTGACCTCAAGTGATCCTCCTGCCTCGGCCTTCAAAAGTGTTGGGATTACAGGCGTTAGCCACCATGCCTGGCCCATTTTTTTTTCTTACTCACATGGAATTGACCTATATTTATTCTCAAATGAAATTTGCTTTTTTCATTTAATGAGTTTTCTACCTTATTGTTCTGAAACTTCAGTTTTTATTACAGAAAAATATTGACAAAGGTACAAAATTATGAGGCATAGGTCAGTTAACCCTCACCAAGGGAATACACTTGTGTACCTGGTAGTCACATCAGGAAACAGAACAGCACCAGCCCCGAGGAGGTCCCTGTGCCCCTTGCCAATCTCCACCCCGCAAGGGCTCCGCATAATTCCATATGATGGATGTATAACGTATTTCACCATGAATGTTATTGGTTGGTTTCTTGTGACCGTAAAGAATCATACAGGAGGCCAGGCGTGCTGGCTCATGCCTGTAATCCCAGCACTTTGGGAGGCTGAGGCGGGTGGATCACAAGGTCAGGAGATCGGGGCCAACATGCTGAAACCCCATCTCTACTAAAATTACAAAAATTAGCTGGGTGTGGTGGTGCATGCCTGTAATTCCAGCTACTCAGGAGGCTGAGGGAAGAGAATCGCTTGAACCCAGGAGGCGGAGATTGCAGTGAGCTGAGATCAGGTCACTGCACTCCAACCTAGTAAGATTGAGACTCTGTCTCAAGAAAAAAAAAAAAAAAGAATCATACAGGAAATGTTTCAAGGTCCCTGTTAGCTTAGACATTTACTCCTTGCCCCAGTATTCAGGGATCTTGGATTTTAGTAATAAATAGTAAATTTTCCTTGCATATTTCCTACTCAGATGAACAACGGGATACTATTGAACATTCTTCTCCTTTCCTGCTGGCTTTTGTATCTATCTTAATCAAACCAAGAGTTCTGAAATTTCTTCACAAACTAGATCTCTATTGCCATTTTTCTAGTTTGCTTTTTTATTTTTTGAGACGGGGTTTTGCTCTGTCACCCAGGCTGGAATGCAGTGGTGTGATCTCAGCTCACTGCAGCCTCTGCCTTAGACTCCCGAGCAGCTAGGATTATAGGTGCCTGCCACCACATCTGGCTAATTTTTTGTATGTTTAGTAGAGATGGGGTTTCGCCATGTTGGCCGAGCTGGTCTTGAACTGTTGACCTCAAGTGATCCACCTTGCTTGGCCTCCCAAAGTGCTGGGATTACAGGTGTGAGCCACTGCTCCTGGCCCATTTTTCTAGTTCTGATCTCTGTTCCTTCCTGCACAAAGACCTCAAATAATGGACTGCAGGATGGGTCTAACTCCAGCTGTTTCAGCTCTAAGTGTACCCTCCTGATTACAGACTCTTTTGCTCCTGCCCTAGGATCTCACCACTGAGCTGAGCTGGGAGCTGACCATTCCTCCAGAAGTACAGCGGATCGTCAAGGTGAAGGGGAAACGCAGCAGTGAGCACGTTCATTCCCAGGGCCGTGTGATGGGGGACCGCAGTGTGCTCTACAAGGTACATACAGCCAGCTGTCTGGCCTACAGCAAGGGTTTTCGACCCAGGAAAATAAGGGTTTCAAGTCTGGCTGTGGGACTTGGTAGATATGTGATCTTGCGTAAGTCATTTAATCCCTTTGACCATTAATTTTTGTTTGTGAAATGGGGATAATATACCCTCCTCCTAGGCTGGTTGTGATGATCCCATGAGCTGTTCATGCCTAGCCCAGTGCCTAGCATATGATAAGTAAGGAACAGATGTTAGCTCTTGTTTTTTTGGCCTTTTTTGTTTGTTTCCTGAGACAGAGTCTTGCTCTGTTGCCCAGGCTGGAGTGCAGTGATGCAGTCATGGCTCACCAAAGCATCGTCCTCCTGGGCTTAAGCAATCCTTCCACCTCAGTCTCCCAAGTAGTTGGGACCACAGACACATGCTGTGCTAATTTTTAAAAAAGGCTGGGCATGGTGGCTTATGCCTGTAATCCCAGCATTTTGAGAGGCTGATGCGGGTGGATCACTTGAGTCCAAGAATTTCAGAACAGCCACTGGGCAACCCGGCTGAAACCTTGTCTTTCCAAAAAATAAAAACAATACGATTAGCTGGGCATAGTAGTGCATGCCTGTGGTCTCAGCTACTCAGGAGGCTGAGGTAGGAGGATCATCCGAGCCTGGGGAGGTCAAGGCTACTACGGTGAGCTGTGATTGTGCCACTATACTCCAGCCTGGGTGACAGAGTGGGACCCTGTCTCCAAACAACAACAACAACAATTTAAAAAATTTTTAATTTTTGTAGAAGATAGAGATCAGCCTAGGCAACATAGTAAAACCCTGTCTCCAAAAATATATATTTTTTTTAATTTTTAATTTTTGTATCAACAGGGCCTCAGCTGGTCTCTATCTCCTGGCCTCAAGCAGTTGTCTTTCCTCAGCCTCCCAAAGTGTTGGGATTACAGACTCGAGCCACTGGGCCTGGCCCAGCTCTTTTTAGTGGTGGTAGTACTGATACGGCATTCTGGGGTTAAACCATAGGTGAGCCATCAGAAACTCCATCTCTATGATCCAACACTCTAGTGAGTGTTAAAGAGAGGGAGATGGAGGTAACTAGTGGGCTGCAAAACTGTCTTGGGAGAGAATGTAATCACAGTAGGAATGCACATTAATTCCACCCTCTGGGACAGCAGAGACTGAGTTGGAGGGTGTGTCATAGAATGGAGTAGCAAGATCACAGACCTTGATGGTAAAGCTGGATCACTAAGCATGAGCCAGTGCAACCCAGTGCAAGCCTCTAGTTGGACTGTCGAATTAAGACTTGGCTCTGCATTGCACTAGCTGTTCATCTCTTAGGCTGCCTAAGCTTCAATTTTCCCCAGTATATGGGGATGATAGCACCAACGTCAGAGGATTGTTTTGAAGATTAATGATAACACGTAAAGTGATTAGAATATTGCCTGCCACATAGTTAACGTTATTATTGGTGGTATTGACTTAAATACTTTTTTTTTTTTTGAGACAGGGTCCTGCTCTGTTACAGCCCAGGCTGGAGTGCAGTGGTGTGATCACAGCTCACTGCAGCCTTGACCTCCTGGGCTCAAGCAGTCCTCCCATCTCAGCCTTCTAAACAGCTGAGACAACAGGTGTGTGTCACCATGCCTGGCTAATTGTTTTATTTTCTTTAGAGATGGGGTCTTGCTATGTTGTCCAGATTGGTCTTGAACTCCTGGGCTCAAGTAATCCTCCTACTTTGGCCTCCCAAAATGTTGGGATTACAGGTGTGAGAGCCACTGTGGCCAGCCAAATTCTTTTAATTTATTTTTTACTTTGTACTTTAATGGATGCAAATCGAATTCTTAGTTGACAGACATCTTCCATGTGGCAGCAGTTTAAATTTGTTCAGAGGTTGGGTGCAGTGACTCATGCCTGTAATCCTGGCACTTTGGGAGGCTGAGGCAGGAGGATCAGTTGAGGTCAGGAGTTCTAGACAAGCCTGGCCAACATGGTGAAACCCCATCTCAACACAGAAAAATTAGCAGGGCATGGTGGTGCACACCTGTAGTCTCAGCTACCAGGGAGGCTGAGGCAGGAGAATCCCTTGAACCTGGGAAGCAGAGTTGCAGTGAGCTGAGATTGTGCCACTGCACTCCAGCCTGGGTGACCGAGCGACACTGTGTCTCAAAAAAAAAAAAAAAAAAAAAAAATCCTTCAGAAGGACTAAAACAATACAAATGCTAAAGTACATTTTGACATAGATAAAATATACCATTATTTAACTTTGCCTTTACTGAAGTAGGGATCCCCACCACTATTGGTCCGTGGCCTGTTAGGAACCAGGCTGCACAGCCAGAGGTGAGCAGTGGGCAAGTGAGTGAAGCTTCATCTGTATTTACAGCCACACCCCATCACTTGCATGATTGCCCGGGCTCTGCTTCCTGTCAGCTCAGTGGTGGCATCAGATTCTCAGAGGAGCGTGAACCCTATTGTGAACTGGGCATGTGAGGGACCTAGGTTGCACGCTCCTTATGAGAATCTAATACCCAATGGTCTGTCACTGTCTTTCGTCACCCCAAGATGGGATGTCTAGTTGTAGGGAAATAAGCTCAGGGCTCCCACTGATTCTACCTGATGGTGAGTTGGATCATTATTTTATTTATGTTACAATGTAATACTAATAGAAATGAAGTGCACAATGAATGTAATGGGCTTGAACCATTCCCGAAACCATCCCTTGCCCCAGGCTGTGGGAAAATTATCTTCCATGAAACCGGTCTCTGGCATCAGAAAGGTTGGGGACCGCTGTACTAGAGCACCTGTGTTTTCATGTGCAGAAAAGAATGCTAGCTAGGAGTAGGCCTTTTTGGACTCATGTTCATTATGCAGATTCTAAAGGTTTTTTTTTTTTTGGGTAAACTTCATTGTGGCATAATTTTAGACTTGCAGAAAAGCTGCACAGATAGTACACAGTTCCCATATATCCCTTACGTAGTTTTTCCTACGTAACCGTGACGTGACTGTTAACTACACTCCAGACTTTATTTGGGTTTCGTCATTTTTTTCCACCAGTGTCATTTTTCTGTTCCAGAACTCTACATCGCATTTAGTCATCAGGTTTCTTTAGACTGCTCTGGTCTGTGACAGTTTTTCAGTTTTTTCCTTGTTTTTTGTGACCTTGATAGTTTTAAGAGTCCTAGTCAGATATTCTGTAGAATGTTTCTCAGTTTTTCTGATAGTTTTCTCATGGTTAGACTGTGGTTATGGGTTTTTGGAAGGAATGCCACAGAGGTAAAGCAGGAAGTATTTTTCGAGTGCTAGCTGGGTGCAGGTACTCTTTTAGACACTGGGGTATAAAATGGGCAAAATAGACAAAACTTCTTGACTGGTAAGGCTTTCATCATAGTTGGGTGAGGCTAATAATACAGAAGACAGATAGGTAAATTATATGGTGTATTAGAAAGCGACCAGTTTTATAGAGAAAAATAAAGCCGGGAAGAGGGAAAGGGGATACACTATAAATCGGGTGGCTAAGGAGAGGCTTAGTGAGAAGGTGGCACGGAGCCTGGAGTTCAAAGGAGAGTCTGGGTTGGATACATACATTGGACTTGAGTGAGGAAGTGAGTTGTATGGATAGCTGGGGGGAGAGCCTTTCAGAGAGAAAAGCCAGAGTGCTCCTGGTGTGTGTGACAAACAGCAAGGAAGACCAGGTGACCAGAAGATGATGAGTGAGGAGGCATGTCAGGCCTGCAGAGGGCAGAGGGCAACAGGGCCAGATCATAGGCCACCACCCCGGCCTTCACTTTGGAGCATGGTAAAGAGCCACTGGGAAGTTTCTGAGCAGGAGTGACATCAGTGACTGAGATTCCACAGGCTCATTTGACCTAGATTAGACTGTAGAGGGGTGAGGGGGAAAGCAGGAAACCAGGTAGGCTGTGGGGTCATCCAGGGGCTGATGGCGGCTGGAACTGGGCTGGGGGCATGGAGGTGGGGAGGAAGGATCAGGTTCTGGGGACTTTTGAAGGTAGAGCCAAAAGGGGGCATATGTGTGTTACAGAGAAAGGAGTCAAGGATGACTCAAGGCTTTAGGTGTGAGCCACTGAAGCAGGGAGCCACCGTGGCTGGGAGGAAAGAGGAGCAGATTTTAGGGAGGGGTAGAACAGTTCAGTTTGGGCTGTGTTAAGTTTCAGATGAGACATCTGAGAAAAGATACTGAGATAGTTTCTTAGTTCAGTCTGGAGTTCAAAGGAGAGTTTGGTTTCGATGCATACATTGGGTATTGCCAACATCCATAAATTGTGTTTAAGCCATGAGATTGGCTTGAGATCACCATGAGGGTGAGTGTAGATGGAAATGCCCAAGGTTGGAGAGCTGCCTGGAATGTTCCACCATGAAGAAACTGGGGAGATGCGGAAGAACCTCCAAAAGAGACTGAGAAGGAGAGGCCAGTGAGGTAGGAACGCTGGGCAGGGATGTTCTGGAAGCCAGGTGACAAGATGTCACAAGAAGGTAGTGATCACCTGCATCATGTGGTAGTAGTGGATCAAGTAAAATGAGGGCCAAGACTCAGCCACTGGATTTAGTGATGGGGAGGGTGGTGGTGACCCTGAGAAGAAAAATATCACTGCAACAGTTGTCGCTAGGTCAATGAGTGGGCAGACCTAGATTGTATCTTGGGTTAACATTTGCTATCTGTGACTTGAGAAGCTGCTTAACTACTTTGGGACTTTTCTGCAAAATGTGGACCATAATAGCTACTCTGTAAGGTTGTTTAAGGGATTAGATAAAATACAAGGTACCTGGCATGGCACCTAGTCCCCAATGCACATAAAACAAGTGCAGTGATGAGAAACTCCAAACAGGAAGCTCTTCTCACCAGAAACCCTGATTCCTCTGCCAGGCTGGAGAGCTCCAGGCTGGCCTCACAGCACAGGAATGGAGTATGTGATGGTCATTGTGGTTCCAAAGGAGCTTTTTTCTCTCTCTACAGAGCCTGAACCCCAACCTGCTGGCTGTGGTGACGGAGAGCACAGACATGCACCATGAGCGCACCTTTATTGGCATCTTCCTCATTGATGGCGTCACTGGGCGCATCATCCACTCCTCTGTGCAGAAGAAAGCCAAGGGCCCTGTTCATATTGTGCATTCTGAGAACTGGGTGGTGGTAAGCAGTTACTACTAGGGACACAGGGTAGCTCCAGAGGTCTCCTTGATTCCTAAGTCCTTTCCAGAAACCCAGTTGCTGCTTTGGTTTTCATAGGGTCTCAGATTCCCTGGATGGCAGCGAAGTGTGCTGGTTAGGGCGCTAGGCTCAGGAATCAGACTGCCTAGGTTTGATCCTACCTCCGTTTCCTGACTGTACAACCTCAAACTAGTTATGTATGCTCTCTGTGTTGCATCATTGGTAAAATACGGCTAATAACAGTCACCTTTAGTCTAGCTGAGAACAATGCCTGGTACCTAGTAAGGACTCAAAGGTTAGTAACTATTATGACTTCTAAGAATCTTGAGAATTTCTTTTGTTTTATGGTGAACTTTATATAGCCTAGATGAAAATACTTTGAAAGTTAGTAAACTTGGTAGTAAGGAATGATAACTACGGTGCTAGTTGATAGTTTTCCTTCCTGGATCTGTAGCTAATTGGAAAGGTACCTTCCAATGCAATTTCCCTTTCCAGCTGAAGCAGCTGCTAAGCCTTGAGCTGCCTCCTCCTATTCCTGCAGTACCAGTACTGGAACACCAAGGCTCGGCGCAACGAGTTTACTGCACTGGAGCTCTATGAGGGCACCGAGCAATACAACGCCACCGCCTTCAGCTCCCTGGACCGCCCCCAGCTGCCCCAGGTCCTCCAGCAGTCCTATATCTTCCCATCCTCCATCAGTGCCATGGAGGCCACCATCACCGAGCGGGGCATCACCAGCCGACATCTGCTGAGTGAGTGCCTGGAGAACCTCTGGATGGCTGGGTTCCCTTGGGCAACCACACTGAAGGACAAAGCAAGGGACACATTGCTGGCAGAGCCCCGTTGAACCACCTGTAAGGGAAAGGCGGTGAGGAGGGCTATTTATCAGTAGAAAAAGTTCCTTAGTTCACCTTTGCCATCTACAAGGTGACCACTTCTCTCTCAGTCCTCCTCTTTTTTTTTTTTGAGACAGGGTCTCACTCTGTCACCCAGGCTGAAGTACAGTGGTGTGATCGTGGGTCACTGCAGCCTTAACCTCCTGAGCTCACCTGGCTAATGAAAAATTTTTTTGCAGAGACGGGGTTTTGCCATGTTGCCCAGGCTGGTCTAGAACTCCTGGGCTTAGGTGATCCTCCCGCCTTGGCCTCCCGAAGTGTTGGGATTACAGGTGTGAGCCATTGTGCCTGGTCTTCAGTCCTCATTTCTGATATACCACCTCTTTATTTGGCATTTTCACCTAGCTAAAAAAGTCAGTTCCTGATAGCATTCTAAACATAGCTAGCCTGTGCTGACAGGTTGCAGAAATTGGCAGGGTTTAGAAACTCATCCTTTTTTTTTTTTTTTTTTTTTTTTGAGATGGAGTCTCACTCTGTCACCCGGGTGCAGTGGTATGATCTTTGCTCACTGCAAGCTCTGCCTCCTGGGTTCAAGCAATCCTCTTGCCTCAGCCTCCTGAGTAGCTGGGATTATAGGTACGCATCACTATGCCCAGCTAATTTTTGTATTTTTAGTAGAGATGGGCTTTTGTTACATTGGCCAGGCTGGTCTCGAAGTTGCCTCCCAAAGTGCTGGGATTATGGGTGTGAGCCACTGCGCCAGCCCTAGAATCTCATCCTTATGTAACCTAAGTCCAGGACTTAGGACTTGGTGATTGTTTAACAGGCTCATGTGTTTAGGTGATTTTACCAAAGATGTTTGGGACTCTCAGATCTGATGGGCACTTGGTATTACTATTGTATTCTTAAATGTGAGGAAGCCAGCCCTGTTGGCAGTTTATCGGCTTTAATTTCCATTACTGAAACTGGTGCAATGATGGATCATGCCTGGTCCTGCAGTCTTCCCTGGCCATTGTACTGCAGCTGTATGCGTTTGCTCAACAGGAAGGAGACTCCCTGCTGGGGAGGTATTGGAGGGAGGGGAGAGAGGGATGAGGGAATCCTTTTACATTTTTCTCTTTCATCATTACCCATATCTTGATTCTAGAACTTTATTTTCTGGTCTCAGAATGTTAAGAAACCAGTGTCTTCAAAAGTGAGAACCTTCATTCAGACCCATGCATATTATTGGATTATTGTTTTTGGCTATTCAAGGGAGCCCCATTGACCCATTTTTTTTGTTTTAAACTCGTTTACATTTCTGCAAAAATGACACTTTTGTAACTGGCCGTCGCTGGACACTGGACCGGTATGAACATTTACTTCTTCCTGTGCAGTTGGACTGCCTTCTGGAGCAATTCTTTCCCTTCCTAAAGCTTTGCTGGATCCTCGCCGCCCTGAGATCCCAACAGAACAAAGCAGGTGAGACCTTCATGGGTGGTGCTGAAGGCTGTACCTTACAAAATTTAACCTCACTGATTAAGCTTTCTTCTCAGTCTCCATGTGGCCCCATGCTGCGCTAGGCTGGGGAGGTAGCAGGGGGCAAGCCTGAAAAAGTCATCTGCTCTCATGGAGCATACAGTCTGCTGGGAAATGGACAATAAATAAATAAGATAAACAAGTAAAATAGATACTATGTTAGGTACTCAAATGCTAAGGAGAGTAAAACAGGAATGAGCTGGGAAGTGGGCACGGGGATGTGCGTGGTGAACTTTGAGAGGTGGCCTGGGAAAGCCCCTTTGAAAAGGTGTGTTTTGAGTGAAAGCCTGAAGGAGCTAGCTGTGTGGATGTCTGAGGAAGAACTTTCTAGGCAGAGGGAACCGGCAATGCAAATCCCCTGAGATTATGTCTGGTGAGTCCGCGGAGGGCAATGCTAGGAAATAGATCACTGAGGTAATTCGGGGCTGGATCATGTGGGCAAGCCAGTAACTTGTTCACTGTTGGTGTTAATTTTTGTATTAACAACCACTATTTCTTCGGGTTTTCTTACCTCCATCCTGAATTTCTTTACCTAGGGCATGAGGAATGGAGTGGAGTGTGATTTGGAGAAGTACATGAGAGAGAGGAGGTTAAAGCTGGGGAAAGACACAGGATGATAACCAGGTTGCAGAGAAATGGGGACCGAGAGGCAGCCTGGAGTGGAGAGCAGGAATTAGCCTAGTGGTTCAGTTTGTTGGTGGTAAAATGGTTGGCTTTCTTCTTGTGGTGTGAAATGCCAGTCATCTGTATGTTCTTTCTTTTCAGATTTAGAACAAGGTAGGAATCTGGATCTCAGTCTTATTCTCCAGAGAGCCTCCTTTCTTGTAGTCCTTCCTAACATTCAGCTGCTAAATTTTTAACTACCTAATGTAAGCAGACCTCCTAGGAGATTCGAGGCTAGATATGTAGCCTGGAAACCTCCCAGGACTCCGGAAGGGCGGCCAAGAGATCCCTTTACAGCAGGGCTCAGACCGCCTGTCTCGGCTGGTGTTTTGCAGAGAGGAGAACCTAATCCCGTATTCTCCAGATGTACAGATACACGCAGAGCGATTCATCAACTATAACCAGACAGTTTCTCGAATGCGAGGTATCTACACTGCTCCCTCGGGCCTGGAGTCCACTTGTTTGGTGAGCAGAGCCCACAGCTGCCCTGTTCCACCCTTGGGCGTCCCATTTCCCTTCTTAGCTGAGTTTGAGGTGGACCATTGGTTGTTTCTTCCGTAATTATTCCATCTGCCTTCCAGGTTGTGGCCTATGGTTTGGACATTTACCAAACTCGAGTCTACCCATCCAAGCAGTTTGACGTTCTGAAGGATGACTATGACTATGTGTTAATCAGCAGCGTCCTCTTTGGCCTGGTTTTTGCCACCATGATCACTAAGAGACTGGCACAGGTGAAGCTCCTGAATCGGGCCTGGCGGTAAAGACCAAAGACTGTCCCCAAAAGGGAAGAGCCATTGTGTGGGTCAGATAAGAAGCTACTGCTGCAGTTTGGTGGATTGGTGGGGTGTGTGTGTGTCATTGCTCAGCTCAGCTCAGCTAAGAGCTATGGGGAAGATGACCTTCACGTAGAACTCCTTTTGGGATACACATGATGCAGAAGCCTACGTGAACAGAGACAGAACTCACTCTCAGCTGAGAATCTCAAAGAATCTTGATGGGCTTTCCCCTCAAGTCCAAAAGCCTCTGCATTGTTTCCTTCTTTGCCCATCCATGAATGTTCTGCTTTTTTTTTTTTTTAAATAAGAGTTCCAACTGATTTTTGTTTAAATTGATTTACTTTGCCTTTTGTGTTTCCCAATTTTATTTAGAAATCTTTCTTTTTCCATCTCTTGCTACAAAGTAAGAGGGGAATGCTCCTTGCCAACTCTTCCTTCTAGGTGCATTTGCTATTTTGCACTGGGAAGAAATAGGATCCATCCTTAGCTGAGGCTTGAGGACTGATCCAGCCTCTCCTGGCTTCCCTCCAAAGTAACTTAGGGTTAAGGGATCTATCTGTGATGTCAAAACTTACTTTACACCTCTAGTTTCAAGCTGTCATTCATTAGGTTGGGCCACCAAATCTCTTTTAGTTGATCAGAAGCCAAGTGCATACTAGCATCTTGTTTGTAGCCCATTGCTCATACTTTTTGCCTGAGATGTGAGAGTTGGGGCCTTTGAAAAACTACTGAATTGTCTGAGCCTTGAAGACATTTCCAGGGAGAAGAGATAATCTCTCATTTTACCCACAGCCTGGTCTACTCATAACCTAGTTAAAGAAAGATGTCCTTGTTTAAGAACCCCATTATTTATTTTTAGTTTTTAATATAAATTAACATGTGGGTCATCATATTTCTCTTCAAATGAGGAAATTTTAAGTCTTGTTGATCTAACCTTTGAAGCTTTAAAAAAGGGAAGAAAAAGGGTAGGGGTGGGAAGCTGGCATACTGTGGGTGTAGCACTGCCAACTGGCCAGGCCACCCTGTCTCTGCTACAAAGTAAAGATCCTGAAAGTTTTCCCTTGGTCATGGAGTTGGGGAATGTAGGAATTTTTCTTTATTGTGAAATATATGTACAGAGTAGACCATCTCTAGTCCCGTGGTGAAAGAGGTACCCTCGAATGTCTGAATAAAGCAAATGACAAATAACACTGATTTAAGTCCTCTTTTGTGTCTTAGAAGATCACTTTGAGGTTACTTTCACATTAGAGGGGATAAAAGCAGTAAAGAAATGGAGTAAGTCTATTTTATTTTAGTAGGGAAACATGTCAGCTTAATCATATGGGTTGGTCAGGTTATCTAAAATTTTTCATCTTTCTGTGGTCATATGCTGATGGTAGATGATGGCAGAGAAGAAGATATGACACCATTTTGTGAATTGTCAATATGATATTGAGTGAATGAATGTCTAAGAATCTCCAGAAAAAACAGGCATCTATCATCTTGACCCAAGCCATATTTTGTTTAACATAACCTGGGAGAAGGGAGTAAGTACAAGTTAAAAAAATTCTGCCCTAGTTTTGAGAAAGCCTGGCTGAAATTCTTACATGAATATGTGCAAGCTGTATGATAAGCCACTCTTGTATTGCCTGCTCTGCTTGCCCAGCCCACTTAGCCTGCAAGATTCTAGTTTGTATTTACCAGTGGGCCAGAATCTGAAACAAGCTAATGGGAGGGAAGTTATTTGTCCGTTAGTAACATTCCCTGTATTTCGGCTGTAATCAGTTACCTCAAAGCAGGTGCTTTTTTTTTTTTGAGACAGTCTTACTCTGTTGCCCAGGCTGGAGTGCAGTGGCACAATCTCAGCTCACTGCAAACTCCACCTCACAAGCAGCTAGGACTACATGCTCGCGCCACCACGCTCTGCTAATTTTTTGTATTTTTAGTAGAGATGGGGTTTCACTGTGTTGGCCAGGCTGGTCTCAAACTCCTGGCCTCAGCCTCCCAACGTGCTGGGATTACAGGCGTGAGCCACTGCGCCTGGCCAAGTGCTTAAAATAGTTAATGCTAATGCCACAGTCCAATTTAAATCTTTTCCTAGTTCTCAACCTTCCTTAATCTTAAAAGTAGCATTCGGTTCTGAGCAGCTGCACTCAGTGTCCACCAATGGCTGCTGAGACTATATATTTCCTCTCTCAGGTCTTGGATCCATTTGCTTTCTTGTCATTCCTTGTTTTTTTGTGTATTCCTTGACTTACCTCTTCTCCTGTCTTAATTAATTAGGTTAATTTTGGGGCCTCCTACAGTGTTTCACTTAAAAAGAGATTTGGCTAGGTGTGATGGTTCATCCTGTAATCCCAGCATTTGGGAGGCCATGGCGGAGGATTTCTTTGAGCCCAGGAGTTCCAGACCAGCCTGGGCAACATAGCAAGACCCTGTCTCTACAAAAATTAAAAACAAAATTGGCTGGGCATATGCCTGTGGTCCCAGCTACTCAGGAGGCTGAGATGGGTGGATCACTTGAACCTGGGAGGTCGAGGCTGCAGTGACCTATGAACCTGCCACTGCACTCCAGCCTGGGCAACAGAGTGAGACTTCAAAAAGAAGTAACACCAAAACCAATTTGTTTTAGTATTCATTAACTACATATATGGGCACTGGTAGTCTGGAGTTTGTTCTTGTATACAATGTTTTCTTAAATGAGATGATGCTATTTAATGCACTTAACTTGTTTTTTTCAACTAATGGATCTTTTAAATTTTTTTATTTAAAATTTTTGTGGGTATGTAGTAGGTATATATACTTACGGGGTACATGAGATGTTTTGATAAAAGCTCAACTAATGGATCCTGAATATCATGTATTTATAAAGATGACTGAAATATTTTCTGGAACAATGTCTGATGGAAAAATACTCAACTCCTAATTGAAGTGTTAGAAACTTTGATGTAAGCTACCTAATCTGAACTAGTTTCATGATTTATGTGCGGGTACAAGTTATGTGGTCTGTAAGGCATTTTTCAACTTGAAAATTTCAGAATTGTATTTTCACTGCCTTTATAAATTGCTTTTTTTTTTTTTAAATTGTAGACAGCGTCTCTGTTACCCAGGCTGGAGAGCAGTGGCACAGTCATAGCTCATTGCAGCCTCAAACACCTGGGCTCAAGTGATCCTCCCTCCTCAGCCTCCTGAAGTGCTGGGATTACAGACATGAGCTACTGTACCTGGCCCATATATTGCTATCCTTTTAAAAAGCCTATTAAGCATCATCAGAATCATCCCAAGACTCATTTACTGATTCCTAATTATTTAAAATTTTGCTTTTAGGCCAGGCATGGGGGCTCATACCTGCAATCTCAGCATTTTGGGAGGCCTGAAGCGGGAAGATCACTTGAGGTTAGAAGTTCGAGACCAGCCTGGCCAACATGGTGAAATTCCATCGCTACTAAAAAAAAAAAAAAAAAAAAAAAAAAAGCCAGGTGTGGTGGTGCATGCCGGTAATCCCAGCTACTTGGGAGGGTGAGGCAGGAGAATCACTTGAACCCAGGAGACAGAGGTTTCAGTGAGCCGCTACAGAGTGCGACCCTGTCTCAAAAAATAAAAATAAAATTTTGCTTGTAAATCATGAAGCTATTGTTTTCTTCACTAGAAATGTTTTCTTCCCTGCTCAAAATCTGGCTTGTCTCAAATCTGAACTCCTCCAAAAAGCTTTCCCTATTGATTTCGGCTCATCATGCCCTCCAAGCGTCCTAGCTGCTCACCACATAGCTTCCTAAATAATATAAGGTACCACTTTATGATTCCAGATACTGTGTCTCTCAGGAACTGTTACACTGTTTTCTGAATTCCCTATTGTCCCAGACATGAAGTTGCTCCTTGACAAATAGTTCCCCAAATGGTTGCACCTTCTTCACAGAAGCCTTAGGAACTTTGTCCCCAGTTTCCTAAATTTCTAAGACTTTGGTGACTTAGTAAGGAATTCCTCCCTTCCTCCTTCCTTTCTCTTCCTTCTCTCCCTTCCTTCCTTGCCACAGAGTGCAGAGTCTCACTCGACTCACTGCAACTTCTGCCTCCAGGTTCAACAAATCTTTCTGCCTCAGCCTCCCGAGTAGCTGGGACTACGGGTGTGTGCCACAATACCCAGCTAATTTTAGTATTTTTAGTAAAGACAGGGTTTCACCATGTTAGCCAGGCTGGTCTTGAACTGACTTCAGGTGATCACCTGTCTTGGCCTCCCAAAGTGCTAGGATTATAGGTGTGAGCCACCACACCTGGCCCCAATAATTCTTTTTTCCTTTGAAACGGAGTCTCACTCTGTTGCCCAGGCTGGAGTGCAGTGGCGCAGTCTCGGCTCACCACAAATTCTGCCTCCCGGGTCCAAGCGATTCTCCTGCCTCAAGCCTCCCGAGTAGGTAGGATTACAGGCATGTGCTACCACATCCTTCTAATTTTTGTATATTAAATGGCAAGAGATAATTCAATCTGCCTCTCTGGCATGCCCTGGACACTAGGTCTGACAAACCCTATTTTAGTCCTTAAAACAAATGCCTACATGATCAATATGGGGAAATAAGCTGCATGGTGCCATAATTTCTATTCTAAAAGGGAAAAGGATCTCTTTAGTATTGCTTTGGAAATCATTGTTCTTTATAACTATCTTACTATTTAAAAATTGACAATTATCCTTCCATAATTAAAACAGGTAGACAACATCTTCTGCCTTTTCATTTTTTGTAAAATGTAACCTGAACCTATTCACCATTCTTGAAGCTACTTTTCAATAATGGAGATATGGGTGCTTTATATGAATCAGCTGTTTTGATTTTTGTGGCTAAATGCTTTATTTTAAAGACTATGCAAGTTAAAAAAAATTTTTCACAATGGTCTCAAATGAAGGTGAGTGTCCCCTTCCAAACCTCCCCCACCATCTGTTTCCCAGAGGTCACCACTGAACAATTTGGTATCTCTCCAGGTAATATAATATCTTACAACTTGATTTTATCACTGAATCATGGAGAGCTCCTGTGTCAGAGGTAGGGCTCTAGACCATTTTTAGTGGTCACAGGGTTGAAATTCTTAAGTGCTGTTCCATTAGAGATTTTTATGAGACCAAATACTCTTTTGGGAAAGTCTAATATTTAGGCCATCTTTCCAGTAAGAAATTTAGAACATAAAGGATGTATACACACCCACCTTCTGATATTTTTAGGAATCAGAATGTGAAGTTAGTTGAGATTGACATCCAACGAAGCAGACTGTTTTCCACCAGCAATAAGGCTTTTATATATTTCTGATCCGTGATACTGAGAGGGTGCCTTTTCCAGGATAGAGACTAAGAACATTTAGGAAGGTGTGTTTGTAAAACAGATACAGGTTTATATTGAAGCACACTCTTTTCTGTCCCCTAACGTGCAATCTGAATGGATGCAAGTCCAGAAAGCAAACTAAAACTATATTTAAATGGCACAAGTACAAACTCCATTATACTCACGGTTTGTTCACATCATGGTTTTGATGGTATCATATATCCCATGTGCTGTGATAAAGTAAGAACTAGACTAGACCGATCAACCAGAGACCAGTTTATTGATAATGAATGAAGACTGCAATTGCAAAAAGGGCTAGAACACTTACGCTGCTGGATATATATCCTCTCCTATACAAAAGGTGATATAAGTTAAAACACTATTATAAGTTTGCTTGGTTGTTATGGAGTTAGGAGACATGACGTCTTACTCATGGTTTTTACTATACGGATATATCTTCTGAGGAGACCAGAACAGGCCCTCTCTGTGCACTGCCCCCCACCATGTCCCCACCCCAAACAGTGCTAAAGGATCACGTGGCTCCACTTTTCCCAGAGTTTACATGTAAATTACTTTCCTTCACTTAAGCATCTGGTATACAGTAGGCTTTCTCTGTCATCATCCTTTAATTATGCTTTCCTAATTGTAAAGCAAGTGGATCTTAAAAAAAGGTGTTTATAAACTTTTTATTTTGACTTTTGATGACACAATTTCAGACTTACAGAAAAGTTGCAATAGCACAATGAATTCCGAGATACCCTCCACCCAGATTCCCCAAAGGTTAACATTTTACAATGACATTTGATTTATCCTTCTTTGTCTCTCTCTCTCAATCTGATCGGTCAAAACTTTTGAGAATGTAAATCTTAAAGTGACATTCTATTCTAGTCCCTCCATAGTTACCAAAATTGTTTTGTTTTCGCTCTTAAAGCAAGAAGGCTGCAATTCGCATTTCCTTCTTCTTTTTGAGTTCATACCATGCGAATAGTTCAATATCGTGGGAAAAATAATATTTATGGATTACAAATAATGTCTCATAATTCTAAATTGAATTAGGCTTCTAATCTAATTCCTTTTATTCTTGGTAATTTGAAAACTAACTCTGCTGTGAACTACCAAAAAGGAGCTGCTCTCCATTTGCAGTTTTCAGTACTGCAGGAGGAGTTTCAACAAAATATGCACTTATTACTTGTTCTTGTAACTTTGTAAAAGCCGTTGGCTCCTAGCGGGTAATAGCTAAGGTTTATTCACTTACTTGTTTCTAAAAACATTGTATCTATTAGGATTTATTTCAAGCAACTCTCTAAGGGATGGCTTAAAAAAAAGAAAAGGAAAAAAAGAAAACAAAAAAAGACATGCTCTCTCACTTTTCAAGCTCCTGTAGTGAGGCACGCTGACCTCATTTGTTTTCAGATTGTCTGATGTACAATTTACAACCACCAAAGTGTACAAATCAGAAGTACAAATCATGGCTCAGTGATTCTGTGTGTGTATATCCATGCAAGCACCACTGTGTCAAGATACAGAACTTTTCCAGCTCTCAGCAGGCCTCCTCATCCCTTCCTCTACACAAATCTTTATACTATACCACTCATCAATGTCCGCCATTTTTCCTTCATTGCATTCCCTGTAACATGATGTATCATATCTTATCATTTTAAATTTTAGTTCCTTGGCAGGCACTTGGGATTAGAATGGAACTAGTATTTTAAGTCCTTCAGTTAATTCATAAAAGTTATTTACTATTCTTTAGTTTCTATCATTTTCTGGACCAGCATATTAGAAGCTTGTGTTTCATCTAGAAGTCTTTTATTAGTCTGTTTCTTTTGTCATCTAAATTTATAATATAGATGCCATTCCAAACTTTGGGCAACACAAGACCAAACCTCCAGTACTGA
Source organism: Sapajus apella (assembly GCF_009761245.1). Lineage (NCBI taxonomy): Eukaryota > Metazoa > Chordata > Mammalia > Primates > Cebidae > Sapajus > Sapajus apella. The sequence goes on along the minus strand of NW_022436983.1, from coordinate 12,446,299 downwards.
AATAAACATGGCATTTATAAAGGAAGTTCTTTATCTGGAGTGTTCTCTCCCAATCTATTAACCAGAAATATCATAAAGTAGATAATAAATATTAATTTAGGTACAGGTGCAAATCTCCCTGTGATAGTTTGCATTTGCCTTTTATTCTCTTGGAGAGCAGAGACATTTGATCTTTTATTTCCTGAAATTTCTCCAAGAGAGTCTCTGCAGATTAATTTTGTCCTTTGGTTAAAATAAAATTAATGTCCCAAAGCCACTATAAAATTCTGGGTCTAGCCCGGCCCGATGGCTCACGCCTGTAATCCCAGCACTTTGGGAGGCAGAGGCAGGTGGATCACGAGGTCAGGAGTTCCAGACTAGTCTGGCCAACATGGTGAAAACCTATTTCTACTAAAAATACAAAAATTAGCTGGATGTGGTGGCACACACCTGTAGTCCCAGCTACTTGGAAGGCTGAGGCAGGAGAAGTGCTTGAACCTGGGAGGCGGAGGTTGCAGTGAGCAGAGATCGTGCCACTACACTCCAGCCTGGTGACAGGGCTGGACTCCATCTCCAAAAAAAAAAAAAAAAAAATTCAAGGTCTCCAGCCCAGCCTTTATTTAGGGCTCTGGTTCAGTATCTTGAAACAGTGCAATATTTACAGTGTTATGGAAAGTTCTTTTTCATTTCTGATGTTTTTATGTTTAAGAAACTTGCTGTTATTATTATCCTCTGATAAGTAGACATTGAAGGAAAATCTCTACTGCTATCATCGAAGCCACATTTTCCTCCAAGACTGGCTTTGACTGAATTTCATTTGGAATGTAAAAATGCACGCTGGGTGCAGTGGGTCAAGCCTGTAATCTTAGCACTCTGGGAGGCCAAGGTGCTCCCACCTTGGATCACTTGAGCCTAGGACTTCAAAACCAGCTTGGGCTACATAGGGACACCTGTCTCTTAAAAAAAAAATTAAGAGTGGTGGCCTGTATAGTCTCAGCTACTGGGGAGGCTGAGGCTGGAAGATCGCTTGAGTCAGGGAGGTGGAGGCCGGAGCGAACCGCAACTGTGCCACTGCACTCCAGCCTGGGCTGCTGGGGTGACAGAGCAAGATCCTGTCTCAAAAAAGGTAAAGTATGTCACATCTAAATAAAAGTGCAGATTAATCACTAGGTACCAATTCATTTATCAGTGTTATACACTGAGAACAAAAGCTCTTCCTAAACAAGGGGGAGAATTTCAGGGCTTTAGGAATTTGGAACCGTCTTCACAGTTCCTGCGAAGTCTTATTTAGGCCGGCTGTAGGCCACAGGCCTAGAGCTTGAAGCCGTCCACCAGCATCTTACACGCAGGACTGTCCTTAATGCACGAATATCTTTCCTCGAGCAAACTGCGTTTCCCTCTTAAATCCTTGTGGCCAGATCATTTTACCGGCAAAAGTCTCAGACATCTGCGAATAAAAGCTTACATTCTTTCCTTGCCAGTAGAAAAACGGGGAAAACATAACCATACGTGGCAAATTTGCAGAGGGATGCATTGCACGAGCTGATAAGATTGTTAATGAGGGCAATCTAAACACAGAAGACATTTGAGCGCGAAGAGAATGTAGATCAGTGATTAAAAGAGGTGGTGTGAGAGAGAGAAAGCTTTGTAAGCTCTGGGACGCTTTAGTATTACTACCGGGGGGGATCTAGGCAGGGGAAGAAGCGGGTGAATAGCGTTTAGGCTTCGGCCTCTTCTCGTCCTTAGCTGTTCCAGGCCAGGGCCATTCTATTCGCCCCCGGCGTAGTCTGCTCTGCTGCCCTAGACTTGCCCACTGCACCTAAGCCCCAAACTCACCTTTCCCCGCCGTCAGGAAGCCAGGTCGCTCTCACCTGCTAGAGTAACTCCCACCGCGCAGGCGCAAAAGTTAACGCTCTCCCGCCTTCCCCGCGCTGCGCTACCTTCTGAGCAGGCGCAGCGTCTCCAACCCGTTCCCTCACCGCGCAACTCGACCCCGGTGAGAGCAGAGGGCGCTCTGCGCGTCGCATTTTTGACCCACGACAGCGGCGCGCAGTCTGACGCGACAGATTGCGTCACTTCCGCCCCCTCCCGGGAGGCGGCGCTGGGCCGGTGGCAAGCCCCCGAAGGGAGCCGCAGTAGTACGACGGAAGATGGCGACGAGCGGCGGCGAAGAGGCGGCGGCAGCGGCGCCGGCGCCCGGGGCCTCGGCCACTGGGGCGGACACGACCCCGGGCTGGGAGGTGGCGGTGCGGCCCCTGCTGTCCGCGTCCTACTCCGCCTTCGAGATGAAGGAGTTGCCACAGCTGGTGGCCTCAGTCATCGAGAGGTACCGGGCGGCGGCTCCGGCGGGGCGACGCTTTGGGGGGGGAGGGGATTTCGAGCCGGATCGTCCGGACCCGCTTCCTGGGCTGCCTCCTGCCGCTTGGGGATCCCCGCCCCAGCCAGGGCTTCGGGGTTCCTGGGCCCCGGGACACTAGGGCTTGCCCGGGGTTCCTTCCGCCAACCCATATAAATCACCCCTACCTCAGTTTCCCCTCTCGAGCAAAACTTTTGCGGCCTCCCTTGCGGGAGGGCGTGGCCGGACACGTTTGAGAGTGACTTTGAGGTGCATTCGCCCCCTTAAGGGAATGTTCATGGGGCTGTCCCTTGGGTCAAGTCACGGATGAGTTTGCATTTCTCACCCGCACTCATCCCTCTACCCTGGGCCGCAGCGGAGCCCTTTGGTATAATTTAATAGCGGCCTTTCTGCGGTGCTGTGTTCACTGGGGGCACATGCTTTTTCTGTGACTGAAGCCACCAGCTACCATGGATGATGTCTTTTTTACGTTGCACTCCTTGTGCATTCCTACTGTATCGGTCTTTGATTAAAAACATTTCAGTGTGTGAGTCTGAGAGATCATTTTCCCAGAGGATGTGGGGTGTGTGTGTGTGTTTCTCTCTCTGCCTCGCATCCTTCTCGCATTAAAATACATCACACATTCTTTTACAAACGGTACTACCTGTTGGTTTCCTTTTGTGTGTTTTTGTCCTTTTGCACAGTGGTTCTTAGCTAGTGAGAGTTGTGTAGGTACAAAGATGGTGATCTCAGAGTGCCTTCCTTTTCCTGACATACCGCGCTCAGAGCAGTCTTTCATTAGTTTAATGGTAGTAGACTTTTGCTTTTAAAGCCAGACTCAGTTTCATTTTTCTAGCCATACTGCATTTCAGCAACTCGCTGCTATTGCTGAGTCGTAGCTTCTTGATGACAAGGGTATATCTAGATGTTATCCAGAGTTTAGAAATTGTTATTTGTTACTCAAAGGAGGCCCATGGTTTGACAAAGTGTTTATTTTTATGCTTTTTCTTGTTAGGCTTGTGATCCTTTGAATGCAAAGTTTTTAACAAATTAGAATAAAATAATGGTTGGGTTTGGTAACTTCACAGTCAGCTTTACAGACGGATTTTCCTATCTAATCACTAGGCCAGGAATGTCCTGAAGATGTAAAGAGGTTTCAAAGATACTACTTTCAAATTATGTAGCTGCTTTTTGTTTTAAACATTTGGATTGGCAATATTGTTCGTGAATCATACTCATGTTAACGTACAATCAGTAACGTTCCAGTCTTTTTAGGGCATTTGCATTTATGTTTTTCTGGACATAAGCTGGATGGGTTATAAAGTATTAATAATTTGTTGACACCCTTCTAAAAATCCTGTATTTGGGGGCCATGCCTAAAGCTGTAATACTTAAGCAACACCCTCCAACCAAATCCATCACTAGGTTTGAATTTTGCCATGTATGTAGTAGTGGTCTCTGCCATACCCTCTCTTTGTGCAGGTAATCAAGAGTTGCATTTGTAGACATTAATAAGACCTCTCTTTATAGTTTAGAAAAGAAGTCCAAGCTGATGGGTCTTTGGTAACATGTACTTTTTTATTGGAAGGCAAGATCTTTTAAGTCTTCCGGTTTTTGGGGCTCAGTTAACTTTGAAAGCCTATGTGTCCTCTGCAGGCTGTGTGAGAGGAGTATGATCTAAAGAAAAATTTCCAGAAGAAATACCTGGCTTACAAGTTCTTTACAGTGAGAACAGCTAAATGTGCAAGTGTTCGGTTTGTAATAAAGTAGGGGTTGGCAGATGTCCTGTAAATGGCCAGATAGTAAATAATTGTGGGTCATGTGGTTTCTGTCGACTGCTCAACTCTGCCATCATTGTGTGAGCAGTCACACACCATACATAAATGAATGGGCATGGCTGTGTTCAAAATTGTATCTGTGGGTACTGAAATTTGAATTTCTTGTGATATCTACATGTCACAAAATATTCTTTTGATTTTTTTTTTTTTTTCAGTCACTCTTAGCCATACAAAAACAGGTGATTTGGCTTGCAGGTTTGCCAACCCCTAGCTTGGAGCACACAAATTATACGCTGCTATCAGTATTCTATTTTTCAAAGCTTTATTGATTGATTGATTGATTGATTGATTTGGAGACAGAGTCTTGCTCTGTTGCCCAGGCTGGAGTACAGTGGCACAATTTCAGCTCACTGCAAACTATGCCTCCCGGGTTCAAGTGATTCTTGTGCCGCAGCCTCCAGAGTAGCTGGGATTACAGACGTGCGCCACCATACCCAGCTAATTTTTGTATTTTTAGTAGAGATGAGGGTTCACTATGTTGGCCAGTCTGGTCTTGAACTCCTGACCTCAGGTGATCCGCCCGCCTCAGCCTTCCAAAGTGCTGGGATTATAGGCATGAGCCACCGCGCCTGGCCCAAAGGTTTTATTTGTTTGTCTTTCCCTGTCTCCGAGGACCATCTGTTTTTCTGTTGCAGTCTACTACTCTTTTCTTTCTTTTTGGTATCCTGGCTCCATCGTGCCAGCTTTTACTCTCTACCTTGTAGCCTACTTATCCATTGCATTTCTCTCTTGACTGTTGAGAATGATGACATGTGCTCAAGAGACTCCTCAGTACACCACCATTCTAAATCTTCTTTTATACTTGAAATTAACCTTTTGAAGAAAAGGTAGATTATACATTCCGAGGTCTAACTCCCTGTTTCTTCAGTTTGACTTTGGAGCCAAACTGAAACAGAGGAGGAATAGATTAACACAGATGAGTTGGAAAGCGTACTCTAAAAAGTCTTTGGATTATTTATTTATTTTAAAAATGTATTATTTTTAAATTTTTATTATTTTAAATATATTTATTTTTATTTTTTACTTTTTAAGAGACGGGGTCTTGCTTTGTTGCCCAGGCTGGAGTGCAGTGGCTATTCCCAGGCGCGATCCCACTACTGATCAGCACGGGAATTTTGACCTTTTCTGTTTCTGACCTGGGCCAGTTCACCCCTCCTTAGGCAACCTGGTGGTCCTCTGCTCCCGGGAGGTCACCATATTGATGCTGAACTTAGTGTGGAAAAGATCTGCATAGAGCACTACAGCCCAGAACTCCTGGACTCAAGCAATCCTCCAGCCTTAGCCTCCCGAGTAGCTGGGACTACAGGCATGCGCCATTGCACCTGGCTAGATTTTTTAAAAGAAAAAGATAATCTGAATTTATTTAAAGGGAAGAGTTTTTTTTTCCTATTGCCTGTAGCTAGCATGTATTTTAGTAGTAAAGACTACTAAAATCTTTTTTCCATTGTAAGAGGCATGGCCTCCCCCCGTTGCCGAGGCTGGAGTACAGTGGGACGATTATAGCTGACTGCAGCCACAAACTCCTGGACTCAAAGGATGCTCCTACCTCAGCCTTCTGAGTAGCTACAGTAGCTAGCTAGACTAGAAGTTCCCACCACCAGGCCCAGCTTCAACTCTTTTTAACACTGTTACATAATACATAGTTTAAAGAACATTTTAAACACACTGTTACTTTTCCAAGCCAGAAATGGAGCACAACTAGCTCAATGGAGCACATGCCATCCATGGGATTAGTTAGTGTAATCATTGCTGAATGTAGCCTTCTGTGTTAAGGTACAGATAATTCCTTTCTTAACTCTGTGTAAGATATGCTGGTGAGCATGGTTATCACTGAACATTTGATTGACTCTTTGTAGATAAAAAGGAATATGCTCCTTCCTCTGAGCCAGTTCTTTCTGGGCTGAACTGGCCTCTTTAATGATAAACCTCTTCAAGGTTTCTGTTTCCAGATATTTGCTAGAATTTAGGGCAAATAAATCTACTTGGGAAGGGGGAGATTGTGACAACTTTTCCATTAGATAATGCACAGTCATTTCCTAAAAATCTTGAAAGGAAGAAAGGGAGGCACTAATGCTCTGATCCTTTGAATTTATAAGCAATAGGATGTAAAATGATAATTGACCTACAGGAAAAAAAAAGAGTCTGCCACAGAAAGATACAGTATGATTGTAAGATTAGTAGTTGTGACTGATGTTTCTATATCTTAGTATCACATTAACCACAGATTTGTCAAGAGTACCAGGGAAGTATCTGAAAGATAGTTTTCAGTTCTTTGCTTAACATGAAGCAGATTAGATAGAAAGATAGGAATAAGCATGATGGATTCTATATATTCTTGAGAGTACATGAAACTGATGAAGGGAAAGGAGCTTGTGGAATTTCTACTGCTTACAAAAAAGGTCGATAGTATGATATTGAAGAGGGAGAAGGGAGGTGAATCCTTAGTCTTTTATGATGCCCCCCCTCAGATTTCCATTTCTTGCAAGTATGATATTGAAGAGGGAGAAGGGAGGTGAATCCTTAGTCTTTTATGATGCCCCCCCTCAGATTTCCATTTCTTGCTAAAAAGAGCTAGATTTTTCCAGACCCTGCCAGTTCTTTTTTCACTTACACATCAAATTGGATTTCTCTAACCTGGCTGCTTAGCTGCTGTTTCCCTTTGTACTCTGCCACATTTATTTGGTATGGAGTATAAAAGCTTCAGATTCTGTATCAGCGGTGTTTCAGGCTCAGTGGTGCTGTTGTTGCAGTTCGTTAGGAGCAGCAGGTGATTTAGGAAGATAGCTTGACCAACCAGAGCAAAGATATACATTCGCTTTTGTCTCTTGATTTTTCTTCCTGTGCATTATATTTACTTCAATTTCTTCATTCTTCTCCTTCCTACTCAGCTTTCTGCCCTCTGTTCCATTTTTCCATTTCTTATCCCCTGGTGTCTTGGTGTCTGTCATTTTCTCAGGGAACGAGGGTGAGGTCGGAAATTATGGCAGCACATCCATATTAGCTGACTCATGCACACTGTTTCTTTAAAATCAAGAGATATGCCAGGCATGGTGGCTCTCGCCTGTAATCCCAGCACTTTGGGAGGCCGAGGCAGGTGGATCACGAGGTCAGGAATTTAAGACTAGCCTGGCCAAGATGGTGAAACTCCATCTCTACTAAAAATACAAAAATTAACCAGGCATGTTGGTGAGTGCCTGTAATCCCAGCTACTCAGGAGGCTGAGGCAGAGAATTGCTTGAACCCAGGAGGCGGAGGTTGCAGTGAGCTGAGATCGTGCCACTGCACTCCAGCCTTGGCGACAGAGTGAGACTCCATCTCAAACAAACAAACAAAAACAAGAGATATGACAATGTTCATTACTTCTCTGTTTCCTCCTTCAAGTCTTTAAAACCAGTTTTTCCCAGGTTTATCTTTAGTTGCCTTATGCACATTGTAAGTAGAGCTGAAGACTGCTCCATTTTTCCTCTGCCAATGTCCATCTTTCCCTAAAATGCATTCTTCCTGTTTTTGTTTTTGTTTTTTAATTTGGAGGTGGAGTCTTGCTCCCATCACACGGTCTGGAGTGCAGTGGCGCGATCTGGGCTCACTGCAACCTCTGCCTCCCTGGTTCAAGCGATTCTCCTTCCTCAGCCTCCTGAGTAGCTTGGATTACAGGTGTGCGCCACCATGCCCTGTCAATTTTGTGTATTTTTAGTTGAGACAAGCATTTGCCATGTTGGCCAGGCTAGCCTCAAACTCCTGACATCAGGTGATCCACCTGCCTCGGCCTCCCTAAATGCTCGGATTACAGAGCTGAACCACTGGGCCTGGCCTTCCCGATTCTTTATTGGAATAAGGATGTTGCGTACTTCTAGGCGAGGAAGTTGGGCTCATTAGATAACAATAGGATGACGTTGAACCAGGCAATTAGATGAGTTAACACCTATTTTTTTTTGATATGCTTCATTATCAGAATGGGTATGAAAGCAGTGGACTAAGTCCATCCTATGGGTAGGCAGTTTTTCCTCTTAGATTTGGTAAACCCGTTCAGCTGGAAAAAGTCGCGGTAAGCAACTCTGAACTTTGGAAATAAAGCATGGAAGGTAAATAAACCGAGTAAATAACATCAAATTACAGAATGGGAAAGCCTTAGAACAATGAATAAGAAAGCATAAGGCTGGAAGTGAAGGAAAAGCTAAGTATACGAGGTAGAAACGGGGATTTAGTAGGGAGTGTTCTGTTGTACATGTGAGCCTTAAAACTGTGTTTAGTCACCAGGAACTTTTGAGTGCTGCTTGTTGTTGAAAGGTTTTTGTTTCCTCCTTTTTGTATCCCTGCAAATGGAAAGTGACCCTCAGTGGGCAGGAGGATCCTTGCACACATCATATATGTTCCATAAATAATTTTTCTTGGTGAAGGAGTTATTCTAGGTTAGGCGCTAATCTTTGATACATACCCATTTATCCTTGATAGATCTCCAAATAGCAAAGTGCTTGCAATGCCAGTTATTTGAGGTGATTTATCACTGACATTGGCCCCTTCCAAATAGTGACTTGTCCTTCTGGCTCATGTGTTCATTTGGCAAGCAGATAGTCTTACGGGCAGTGAATGGAGTGTTCACACTGTTTACGTTTCCCTTCTTAGGTTGATACTTTTTTTTTTTTTTTTTTTTTTTGAGTTGGTGTCTCACTCTTTTGCCCAGGCTGGAGTACAGTGGCACAATCTCTGCTTACTGCAACCGCTGCCTCTCGGGTTCAGGCGATTCTTGTGTCTCAGCCTCCTGAGTAGCTGAGACCACAGGTGGGTGCCGCTACACCTGGCTAATTTTTGTATTTTTAATACAGACAGGGTTTCAGCATATTGGCCAGGCTGGTCTCGAACTCTTGACCTCAGGTGATCCACCTGCTTCAGCCTCCCAAAGTTCTGGGATTACTTGGTTGAGCCACTGGTTGCAATGTGCCCCACCATAGGTTGATACTTGTTGCTGAGGATTGACTCACTAAGGAAACTATTCAGCCACATTGTTGTTCTTTTCATTTAATAAGATACATTTTAGTCTTGGCTTCACCTTCTTGTGTCATCAGTTGTGGATTAGCACCTAATTTGATAGAGAGAATGACTTTAAATGTATCCAACCTTTAAACTAGTTGGGCTCTGGATTTTTTCAGAAGAGGGCATTTCCCCAGCTAAGGATAACGGATGTGGTTAAAAAAGAACAAAATCACTGACTCTGTTGTGATCTCACTTTAGTCTATAGTCAGGGGGATAGGGTAGGTGGTGACTCTGGTACCCAGTGAATTTTGGATTTTAGCACTGATCATATGATTTCTTACCTGGAATTGTTGATTCCTTTTAAATTACTGCATTATGGGCCAGCCTTATTTGGTCTGAAAATTGGTTACTTTAATCTGTATTACCACTAACAGTATATCGAGTTCTCTGGTTTACGCTTTTCGACCATCAGTAATAAAGGCATATTAGCGATTGGTCCTTGCCAGTCAGTAATGTAGAACTTATTGATACCCTCTTATGTCTTTACTTGCATTTCATTAGTTCTGCTTGAGTTTGAAAATGTTTTCTGTTTGTTAGTCTCTGCTTCTTACTAAGCCTCATGACCTTGAATGAGATATTTAATTTTAATTCTCTGTGCTTCACTTTCCCAATCTTTTTTTGAGACAGAGTGTCGCCGTATTGCCCAGCCCAGAGTGCAGTGGTGCAATCTTGGCTCACTGCAATCTCCACCTCCTGGGTTCAAGCAATTCTGCCTCAGCCTCCTGAGGAGCTGAGACTATAGGCACGTTCCACCACGCCTGGCTAATATTTGTATTTTTAGTGGAGATGGGTTTTCACCATGTTGGCCAAGCTGGTCTTAAACTCCTGACCTCACGTGGTTCAACTGCCTTGTCTTTCCCAATCTTGAATGGGAATAGGATGATGGTACTACCTACCAGGTAGTAAGGATTAAATAATGTAATATCCATAAAGGGGTATCTGGCACATAGTAAGTGCTAAGTAGATGCTGGCTGAATTATTATTATTTTTGCAGTGAATCAGAAATCCTGCACCATGAGAAGCAGTACGAGCCATTCTACTCATCTTTTGTTGCACTTTCCACACACTATATCACAACAGTTTGCAGTCTCAGTAAGTATTCCGCTCTTGTCACTCCCTTCCGAGGGCTTGTGAATAGGGGGATTGTTTATCCTCTCAATAGAGTATCTGAAAAGTTGTTAATGAAATCTAGGTTTTAGCACTCCTAAGCCGGTCACCCAAAAGTGGAGACAACTGTTAGCCAGGATGAGGCTCCAGAGGTTCCCTTATAACCAAGTAGAATTTTAAAACTGCTTGTCTTGGACACCTGCTTTATAACTATTAAGTCAGCTTCCTTTTCCTTCTTAATCCAAAGCATTTTATTGATTTCTCATGTAATTACTGGTGTGTTAATTCTTCTTGGGGGGAAGGGGTGGTGGTTACTGACCTCTGGAGTTAGCAACCACTAACCAAGGCTCTATTCCTTTTTTGATTTTGGTGAGGATATGAATTCTCCTTTGTGTTCTCTGGTATATGAAGGGATTTCAACTTGAGATCTCCATTTCCTTCATTTTTTTTTACCCCCCAAATGGCTAAGCCCTACTGTACATTTCTGAATTTTTATATTTTCTAAAAATCCTAATTCAAATAGTTCTGAAGAATTCTAATTATTTTAATTTTGTTTTTTTAGAGACAGGGTCTTGCTCTGTCACCCAGGCTGGAGTACAGTGGCGTGATTATAGCTCACTGCAGCCTTGAACTCCTGGGCTCTAGTGATTCTCCTGCCTCAGCCTCCTTAGTCCTTGCTGGGACTACAGGTGCAAGCCACCATGTCCAATTAATATATTAATTTTTTTGTAGAGACAGAGTCTCCCTCTGTTGCCTAGGCCAGTCTGGAACTTCTGGGCTCAAGCAATCTTCTTACTTTGGCCACCCAAAGTGCTGGGATTACAGGCAGGAGCCACCACAAACTGTTTATTGGAATAGTTTACTAAGCAAGTAAACTGAAAGGAAACTGTAGAGTTGCTGAGTAATCCTTTAGTGTCTATCCAATACTGTTTATTACAGGCACTGGATACTGGTGGAAGAATCAAATTTAGCTTGGAGAAACTTTATATAAGGAAGCCATTTTATTGTTTTAAATTATACCAAAAGATTTTATTCATTTATTTATTTATTTTGAGATCAGGTTATGAGACTACCTTTTTGTATTTTTGGTAGAGATGGGGTTTTGCTATGTTGGCCCAAGCTGGTCTCGAACTCCTGGGCTCAAGTGATCCACCCGCCTCAGCCTCCCGAAGTGCTGGGATTACAAGTGTGAGCCTCTGTGCCTGACCAGGACTTCATTTTAGAATCCATAGAAAGGAGTGGTAGTATTGTTTAGTGCAAGTTTGTCCAACTCACTCCTGAGGGCCGCAGGTGGCCCAGGATGGCTTTCAATTTGGCCCAACACAAATTCATAAACTTTCCTAAAACATTATGAGCATTATGAGATTTTTTTTTGCCTTTTTTTTTTTTTTTTTTTTTTTAAAGAGCTCATCAGCTATCATTACTTTTAGTGTATTTTATGTGTGGCCCAAGACAATTCTTCCATTCCAGTGTAGCCCAGGGAAGCCAAAAGATTTCACATTGCTGGTTTAGTGGTTAAGAGCATAAACTCTAGAGGCTGACTGCCTGGATTTAAATCTAGCTATGTGACTTTGATCAGGTCATTTAGTTAGCTGATCTGTTACAAATGAGCAGGGGATAATACGAATATTTGTTCATAGAATTGGTTTAAGAATTAAATGAGTTAATACATTTGAAGGGCTTGGCACTGGTGTGATGTAAGTATTTCCTATTAAAATTATCCTAATTTTTAGTAATTATGAGATAAACTGATCTGATAGTTATTGATGTCAAAATACCTCTGTTTGCCCCTTGGGTTTTTGGCTGTGAATAATTGTTTTGATATTGGGAATGTTGGATATAGAGCTCAATACTTATTTTGCTTGATTTAATGACCAAGGCTGAGCAGTCTGAAATTGAGTAATGTTTATTACTTTCTCAGTTCCCCGGAACCAACTTCAGTCAGTGGCAGCAGCCTGTAAAGTTCTAATTGAGTTTTCTCTCCTGCGTCTGGAGAATCCAGATGAGGCTTGTGCTGTGTCCCAGGTAAGAGTGTTGGGCCCATTTCTTGCCCTTATTCTGAAGCACTATTGTGATTGACTAGTGGAATAGAGCAGAGGTCAGTGAACTTTTTCTGTAGTAAGCCAGATAGGAAATCATTTGCAGGCCATGTGTTATCTATTGCAGCTAGTTAACTGCCTTTTTAGTGTGAAAGCAACTCGAGATTAATATGTAAATGATGAACGTGGCTGTGTTCCAGTAAACTTTATTTACAAAAACAGGCAGTGGGTGAATTGGAACTGTAGGTTGCCCACCTCTGGTACATGGGGTTACAGAGTCTTCTCAAGGATTGCACATTACATACCTACAGGGGCCAGGTAGGTAACAGAAAATGAGCAAAGCATGCTAGTTGAGAAGATTGCAGCCCCAACTAAAGGGGCCAACCTCTTTGGCTGTAGCTCATTACTGCCCTGCAGGAATGGAGGTGCAAGGTTGCTATGCTGTGTTATTTGAGAGCGAGAAGTTTGGATTTGCATGTGAATCTTTTCATTCACTTCAAATTAAAAAAAAATACTCTGAGAATAATAAGACAAATCTGCGAGCTAGGTCTGATCTAAGGACATCACCTTGCAGTCTTTGCTTCAGTTTACATGAACCTAAATTTGGCCCTGTGCCAGTTAGAATTTCCCAGAGTAGAATTTTATGAAAGATATATTTGCATTTGTTTTCTTTTCAGAAACACTTGATTCTCCTAATCAAGGGCCTGTGCACTGGCTGTAGCCGACTAGATAGAACTGAAATTATCACATTTACAGCAATGATGAAATCCGCCAAGCTGCCCCAAACAGTGAAGACACTTTCAGATGGTGGGTGTTTCTTCCGCAGACCTGATTATATGGCCACCTCCGTGCCACCTTTTCTATGGTACCTTTGCCTTCTAGTGGCACTTTCCTTAGCCCTTTTTTTGATTTTGTATTTTACAGTGGAAGATCAGAAAGAGCTGGCCTCACCAGTAAGTCCTGAGTTGAGGCAAAAGGAGGTACAGATGAATTTTTTGAACCAGCTGACCTCAGTTTTTAACCCTAGAACTGTAGCATCACAACCTATCAGTCCACAGACTCTGGTGAGTTTCTTGAGTCAAATGTCTTCTTCTCTGTAGGATTTCTTAAGATGAGAACACTAGGGGAGAAAAAGTAACATGTTTTATGTTTGATATAAAATGATATACATGTCTGTGGGACAAAACAAATTGAGGAATACAAAATAAAACAAGGAAAATTCACCGTCACTCCTTCTGTCCACAGTTATTACTGTTTTGATGACTATTCTAGGGCTCTCTCAAAGCACATAAACAAATGTGAGGTGTATATACAGTTCGCCATATAAAGGCATCACTCCTTACTAGTTGTAGAACATTAATTTAAAGCTGCATATTTTTTTCCCTCCTGTTGGGAATGTAACCTATATTTTTTCCAACATTAGTAAGGAATTTTCCCTTTGTTAACTGGGAAGCCTAGAGAGTATCCATGCAGCTGCTGCTCGCTATTGACGGTTGGTTTGGTGAAGAGATAATAGTGTCTTGATAGGCCCTATGTTTCTTTTCAGGTGGAAGGAGAAAATGACGAGCAGTCATCCACCGATCAAGCCTCAGCTATCAAAACCAAGAATGTGTTCATAGCTCAGAATGTAGCTAGTCTTCAAGAGCTTGGTAAGAGTCCCAGCTGTTGTCAGAAAGCTGATTTCTAGGCTGTCAGAAATTCCTAAGTGTGCTTCTGTCATGTGGAGAAGTATCGACCATGAGACGAAGGCCTGTTTGTAAGGTCATGGTTTTCATTCATTTAGGTGGCTCAGAGAAGCTACTGCGTGTGTGTTTGAACCTGCCATATTTTCTGCGCTATATCAATCGGTTCCAAGATGCAGTGTTAGCTAATTCCTTCTTCATAATGCCTGCAACAGTAGCAGATGCCACTGCTGTTCGTAATGGGTAAGTTGCTTCCTGGTGCACATGCTTTACTTTTTTGTTATTGTTTTGTTTTGTTTTGTTTTGAGACAGGGTCTTGTTCTGTCACTCAGGCTGGAGTGCCGTGGTGTGATCTCAGCTCACTGTAACCTCTGTATCCTGGGCTTAAGCAATTCTCCCACTTCAGCCTTCTGAGGAGCTGGAACTATAGGCATACACCACCATGCCTGGTTAATTTTTGTCTTTTTTGTAGAGTTGGGGTTTTGCCATATTACCCAGGCTCGTCTTGAACTCCTGGGCTCAAGCAGTCCTCCCGCCTTGGCCTCCTAAGTGTTGGGATTATAGGCGTGAACCTCTGTTGGGCCCATGCTGATAATTTCTTTAACTGTCACATTATAGAAGGGAATGATTCTAAGAGACATTTGTCGATCTCTGTTATGTTCCAGCTTTCATTCACTGGTGATTGATGTAACTATGGCATTGGATACCCTTTCTCTACCTGTGTTGGAACCTCTCAATCCTTCTCGTCTACAAGATGTGACAGTCCTTAGCCTAAGTTGTCTGTATGCAGGTGAGAAGTTATTATGTCTGGTGTCATTTTCTCAGTCAAGCACAGATATACTTTCAGGAAACCATGAAAATCCTTCTGAATACTCTACTCATCCCCCTTTACTTGCTCTCTTTCCCCAAGGATCATCTAACATCGCGTCAAGGTGAAATGAGGTCTCAATAGGAATCTTTGTAAATGGTCCTGTTGTTTCACTGCTGCCATTGTGTTATAGGCATATTTGGTTTTATAGTATGTGCAGACATTAAGTATTTACTATATAAAAAGGAAACTGCCAAAGACTGATGGGATATTGAAATGAACCAAGTGTAGTCTCTGCCCTGAAGGAGCCTATATTAGAGCAGCAAAGAACACATAGGGCTAAATAGTATAATGTAAAACAGGATGATAAAGGCAGTAAGAGAAATATAGAATATTTTGGGTACACAAAGAAGAGGGGAATTGAGTCTTGCTGTGAGGTCAGGTTTGAAGAAGGCTTCATGGAACAGGTGGTATCTGTTTATGTTGATAAATGCGAAGAATGGTATTCTTTAAGCTTCCATAAAATCCCCTTTCTTCCTGTTGATCTTACTGCCTTTGAAGCAGGCCCTGACACCTGGTGTTTACTCTCTTTTAAGTTATTGTTAAAAGGACTTTTTAGTCCAAGTCACTGATCCTTGGCTTTAAGTTCCAAGACATATCATATCTCTAGTATGTCTTAGAAGTTACAGCAATTTCAGAAGTTTACTTGGTTTTGCAAGTGAGGATTTGAGTAGATTGTCTTAGAAAACTGACCTTGAGAACACCATGAAATTGCTGAGGTTGATCTCCCTACATTCTCTGAACAGTTTTAATTTGAACATCTATGTGTGAATAGGAATATAAAGATAAAGGCATCTCTGCCCTCAAGGACTTTACTGTCTTTTAGAGGATATTAGTAAATCACTTTTGTAAGTAAAGAAACTGAGTGAGAGATGAGACAGTGCTTTGGAAGTTTAGAGGAGGGAGAACTCACTTTCAGTTGAGAAAGGCAGTAATCATGGAGGAGTTCTGATGTTGATTCTTAAGTCAGGTAGGATCTTGGCTTGGCTATTTCTAGGCAGAGGCAAAAGCAGACAAAAAGTATCCGAGAGTCTGGGGTAATATACTCCATAAATCTGTGTGTGTGTGTGTGTGTGTGTGTGTGTGTGTGTGTGTGTGTGTAAGTAAGTGAGTCTGTAGGTTTTATGGCTGTTCGTGGGTGTTGTATAATTGGACAGAAAGTAAGACTCAATTAGAGATGCAGATGAAGTCATTTGGACCATATCCTGTAGATAGTAGAGACCATTAAAGATTCTGAGCTGTGAGAGGATCTGAGGTATATTTTAGGAAGAACAGTCAGGCAGTAGTGTACAAGGTGTTTTGGTGTGGGGAAATGTTGGAGGCAGGGAAATTGCTTAGGAGGAATTTGCAGTCGTTCAGGCAGCACGCATATAGGGCCTCAGCTAGGGCAGCAGCACTAAGAGCAGAAACTTAAGGATGCATGTGAGAATATGTTCTCTCCTGACTAATTTCCAGTATTGAGCTTCCTTGTGTTCTGCTGTTGATTTTGCATTTTTAAATTTGGGGTTTATTTAATTTGATTTCCATGGAACTTCATAACCCTCACATGGATCTCAGCGTACTCAGTAAGTGATTAAAGTCAGTAAGGACTAGAGATTCTTTAAAGATTCATAGTTGGATTAAAGATCCCAAAGCTGGTTTGTTAAAATTTGATGATTTGGGATTTGATTTAAGGAAAGAGATTTGGCTATGATGTCTTTGAGAAGTTCCAGGTATGGGATTTTTTTCTATAATCTTAAAATTTATTTTAATTTTTTGAAATTACTAGATTTTATTATTTATTATTTAAGAAATATGGTCTTGCTATGTTGCCTAGGCTAGATTTGATTGAACTCCTAGGCTCAAGTGATCCTCTCACTTCAGCCTCTTGAGTCCACTGTGCCTGGCTGTAGATTTTAGTTTTAATTAATTAGTTAATTAATTTTTTTTTGAGACGAAGTTTCACTCTTTTGCCCAGGCTGGAGTGCAGTGGCACGATCTCTTGGGATTTGATCATTGCAACCCCTGCCCCTACCGGGTTCAAACAATTCTCCTGCTTCAGCCTCTCAAGTAGCTGGGATTATAGGCGCCTGCCACCACACCTGGCTATATTTTGTATTTTTAGTAGAGACAGGGTTTTGCCATGTTGGCGAGGCTGGTGTCGAACTCCTGACCTCAGGTGATCCAGCCACCTTGGCCTCCCAAAATGCTAGGATTACAGGCATGAGCTACCATACCTGGCCCATTTATTTTTATTACTTTTTTTTTTTTTGAGACAGAATCTTAGTGTTTCAGCCAAGTGGGAGTGTAGTGGACCAATCATAATTCACTGTAGCCTCAAACCCCTGGGTGCAAACGATCCTTCCACATCAACTACCCGAGCAACTGGAACTAGAGGCATGTGCCACAACATCTGGCTTAGATTTTAATTTTAAAGCAGTTTTAGATTTAGAGTTCCCATATACTCTCTCTCCCCTATAGCTAGTTTCTCTTATCAGTAATACTTTTAATTAATGTGGCATATTTATTATTGATGAACCAGTATTGAGATATTATTAACTAAAGTCCATAGTTTACATTGGGGTTCCCTTTTTGTGTTGTACAGGTCTGTGGGTTTTGACAGATGTATAGTGTCATGTATCCATGATTGCTATATTGTACAAAATAGTTTCACTGCCCTAAAAATCCCCTTTGCTCCACCTGTTCATTCCTTACCCCATCCCTTGACCCCTGCTAACACCACTGATCTGTTTACTATCTCTCTAGTTTTACCTTTTCTAGAATATCATATAGTTGGGATCATACAATAAACAAGATTTTCAGATTGGCTTCTTTCTCTTAGCAATATGCATATAGGTTCCTCCGTGTCTTCTTATGGCTTGATAGTCCATTTCTTTTTATTGCTGAATTAATATTCCATTATATGGATATACCATAATTTATCTGTTCACCTGTTGAAGGGCATTTGTGTGTTTTGTGTGTGTGTGTGTGTGTGTGTGTGTGTGTGTGTGTGTGTGTGTAGTTTTTTGCTTATTTGGATAAATACCTAGGAGTCTGGTTGCTGAATTGTATGGCAAACCTATTTATTCTTGCTCTTAATGGCATTTATTTTAAGTAATCAAGTCATGGAATTGCTTGTGGGTGGAGTGTGCTTTTTTGTTTCAGCTTTGGTGGATTCTTGGGTGTACTCCATGGCTGAGATCTGTGCATCATCTTTTTCAGGTGTGAGTGTGGCGACCTGCATGGCCATCCTGCATGTGGGTAGTGCCCAACAAGTGCGGACAGGGTCCACGAGCTCCAAAGAAGACGACTATGAAAGTGACGCAGCTACAATTGTCCAGAAATGTGTAAGCCAAAGATCTCGGGATAAGGGAACCTTGATTGTTCAAATGAGGGTGTATGGCCAGTTCCATGGTAGAGGAAAGAATTTAGAGTATCTTCCACATTACTTTCCCTGGTAGTAGGTTTAAGAGGTAAGCATCCAGCTTGTTGATTTGGTGTACTGGTTTTGCACAGGTGCTTTCCTGTCACTGTTGCCTCTGTAGAACACACTTGAAAGATTCGCCATTAATTCAGCATATATGTTTGAGGACTTACTGTGTGTCAGTATACTTTTTTGGGGAATGCAGTAAACAGGAAAATTTTGGATTGTGATTAAGTGTGCTGAAACAATACATTATGACTGAAAGTGATCTGGGCCGGGTGTGTGGCTCACGCCTGTAATCCCAGCACTTTGGGAGGCTGAGGCGGGTGGATCACCTGAAGTCAGGAGTTCAAAACCAGCCTGGCCAGCATGGTGAAGCCCTGTCTCTACTAAAAATACAAAAATTGGCCGGGCGTGGTGGTGCATACCTGTAATTCCAGCTGCTTGGGAGGCTGAGGCAGGAGAATCGCTTGAGCCTGGGAGGTAGAGGTTGCAGTGAGCCAAGATCACACCATTGCACTCCAGCCTGGACAACAAGAGTAAAACTCGGTCTTAAAAAAAAAAAGAAAAAAACAGTGATCTGATGAGCTGGGCATGCTGCTTTTGATTGGGAGGAGGGATGACTTCTGAGAAGGTGACATTTGATCCAAATGAAAAGAGGAAGTCAGCTCCATGTGAAGGTCAAGGGAAGTGTGATGGAATGGTATCATTTTAAAGAGGATACTGAACTCTTCAAGTCAAATTGATTTGGGTATGAGGCAGTATTTCTAATGAAATGTGTCAGCTTGTTCAGATTTTTGTGTCTGTTTGATATTGTACAGCTTGAAATCTATGACATGATTGGACAAGCAATCAGCAGTTCTCGCCGGGCTGGTGGGGAGGTAAGAAGCATATCTCTGTAGCATACTTCCTATCTTGTCCTCTCTGAGATGTGAATCTCTCTGTGATTATATTTTTTGTTTTGTGCTTTTTACAACAGCACTATCAGAATTTCCAGTTGCTAGGTGCTTGGTGCTTATTAAACAGCCTTTTCCTCATACTGAACCTCAGTCCTACTGCGTTGGCTGATAAGGGGAAAGAGAAAGACCCGCTGGCTGCCCTCCGAGTCAGAGACATCCTTTCTCGTACTAAAGAGGGAGTGGGCTCCCCTAAACTGGGGCCTGGAAAAGGGTATGTGTCTACTTGATTATAACTTTTATTTTATTTCCTTAATATATTATATTGACAAGGACCTCTTCATATCAATAGGAAAATTTGCCTTCCTACCTGGTTTGAATTTAAGAACTAAGACAATGATCATGATCTACTATCTCCACAGCATAGCTTTGTGATTTTTAGAAAAGTCACTCATTGTCTTTGATCCTATTTCCTCATCTATCAGAGGGAAAAAATATCTGTGTAATGTGTATTTCAGGAATTTTATGAAGTTCAAATCAGAAAAAACATGTTTCTGTCTTGTAAAGCTGGCTTGTTTGACTTGGAGTTGGGTACTTGCATGTGTAACCCGTTAAGAAGGGAATATTATCAGAGCCTCCTGGTTTACTTCCTCCTATTGTTTTGATAAAATCTGGGAAATAATTACTGCTTGCTAGGAAAGAAGAGATATGACCAGTGTGCTATTCAGGTTTCGTTTTCTAAGCCCAGGTATTTCTGGATTTTATTTTTTATTCAATCTGTATCATATACTGGGCCCTTTTCTAGGCATTGAGGATATAGCACTAAACAAAGTAATGTCGTTGTCTTTATGGAGTTTATGTCTGGAGAAACAGTGAACAAATCTAATAAGTAGATTATAGATAATCATATATAAACGTTGTGAAGAAAAGGATGTCAGAGTGAGGGGCCGGAGAGTTATAGGGGGTTTATATTGTATTATATATTTATTTTAAAAACATTTTTATTTTATTTTATTTTGAGACAGAGTCTTGTTCTGTCGCCCAGGCTGGAGTGCAGTGGTGTGATCTCGGCTCACTGCAACCTCTGCCTCCTGGGTTCAAGCAGTTTTCCTGCCTCAGCCTCCCAAGTAGCTGGGACTACAAGTGCGTGCCACCACACCTGGCTAATTTTTGTATTTTTAGTAGAAATGAGGTTTCACTATGTTGGTCAGGCTGGTCTTGAACTCCTGACCTCATGAGCCACTGTGCCTGACCTAAATTCTATTTAATTTTAATTTAATTTATTTTAATTTTATTTTTTTGAGACAGAGTCTCACTCTGTTGCCCAGGCTGGAGTGCAGTGGCTTGATCATGGTGCACTGTATCCTCCGCTTCTCAGGTTCAAGCAATTCTCATGCCTCAGCTTCCCAAGTTGCGGGGATTACAGGTGCACGCCACCACACCCGTCTAATTCTTGTGTTTTTAGTAGAGACAGGGTTTTACCGTGTTGGTCAGGCTGGGTCTCGAACTCCTGGCCTCAAGTGATCTGCTCACCTCAGCCTCCTAGAGTGCTGGGATTATAGGTGTGAGCCACTGTACCCAGCCCAGGGCTATTATTTTAGTTAGGATAATCCAGAAAGGGCTCCAAAGACATGATGTGGAGACCATATGTTAGGTGACAGAGAGACCCATGTAAGAATTTGGCGTAGAATTGTTCAGGTTTGAGGTGGAAGTATGATTGACGTTTCTGAGGATCAGCAAGGTCAGTGTGACTAAAATAGAGAAACCAAGAGGGAGAGTGGTAGAAAATTAGGTCAGACAGGTAGCCAGTGGCCAGATCATTTAGGGCCAAGTGTAGTCAGTAACTGTTAGAGGGATTAAACATGGGAGAGATGTGACCTGATTTATTGGTGATCTGAGAATAGACTGCAGGGCATAAGACAAGAAGGAGGGAGAACAGTTAGCAGCTAATGTGTTATTCCAGATGAGAGATGAAGGTGCCTTGGAATAAGGTGATGTGGCAAAGACAGAGAAAAGAGGTCAATTTGGAATATGTTTGAAAGGTACGGTTGAAAGGATTTGCTGGTGGCTTGCATGTTGGGTGTGAAAAAGATGACCATGATTTTTTGGCTTGAGCCACTGGGCTATATAATTTACTGATACATGGAACTCTTGTTTAGGAGTGGGTTGAGTGGGAGGAAAGGGAAGAAATAAAAATGTTGTCTTGGCCATGCTGAGTGTAAGAGGACTGTCAGACCTCTATGTGAGATGTTGAGTAGGCAGGTGGATATGTGAGTCTGGCGTTTAAGGAAGAGGTCACATCCTGGACCACATTAACAAATTACCCTCTGAGCATCTTCTCTGTCCCAGGCTCTGTGTTAGTTCTGGAGTGCTGTGATGAACATAAAAATGAATGTATTCTCAAGAGACATGAAGTAGATATCCATACAAATACATCTTTTTTTTTTTTTTTTTAAGCAGAGTCTTGCTCTTTCGCTCAGGTTGGAGTGTAGTGGTGTGATATCAACTCACTGCAACCTCTGCCTCCCAGGTTCAAGTAATTCTTGTGCCTCAACCACCAAGTAGCTAGGATTACAGGTGTGCGCCACCATGCCCAGCTAACTTTTTTGTATTTTTTATTAGAGATGCGGTTTTGCCATGTTGGCAAGGCTGGTATTGAACTCCTAGCCTCAAGTGATCTGCCTGCCTCAGCCTCCCAAAGTGCTGGGATTACAGGCATGAGCCAACCTGCCCAGCCATGTCAAATTATAGCTAAGAGATTATTAGAATGGGACATTTGACCCAGCCAGGAACATCAGGGCAGGCTTCCCCAAAGAAATGCTAATTAAGCTGAAAGCTGAAACAGGTATTGACATGGTAGGCAGTAGATACTAGGCAAAGTAAGGAGGTAAGAGTGTTCCAGAATAAACGATAGTTTTTGATTTTATGAGTGGCCATTTTCATTCTTGGCATTGCAAAGGGAAATGAAAGAATGCCAAGAAGCGTATCCTTAGAAGTAACAGTTACGCTTTTGAAAGGGCGGTGGTTTCTTCATATTTTAAAAGAATGCATGTACATTGTGTAAGTAACAAGCCATACAGATGGGCATGAATAGGAAAGGTAAAAATGATCCCAAATTCTGCCACTCAAATTGGTAAGCATTCTTTCAGACATTTTTCTGTGCACATATAAAAAGTATGTAAGTTTACAGAAATGGGATTGGTGTATATGAAATACTGCAACATGTTTTCAGTGACACTATTAAAATGTCAATTTTTAATGGCCAGTAGTATTCCATTATGTAAATATACCATAGTTGACTAATTCACCTATTGCTAAGCACTTATTTAGATTGTTCCAAATGTCTTGTTTTAAAAAATTTTGCTTTGATAACTTCCTGAAATATAAACTTTTGGGAACTTAATTGTCGTCTTGGGATGAATTCCCCGAAAGTACAGTTGTTAGGACAAAGGGCTCACATTTAAAAATTGGAAATGTTTTGTCAAACTACTCTTTAGAAAAGTAACGCTAATTTGCATTGACACCAACTGTGTATTTATATGCCCACTTCTCCTTGCCCTCTTTAACACTGGGTATCATTAGTCTTCATGTTTGCTAATTATCTTAGGGGAGAAAATGCTCTGGTATTTCATGCATTTGTATTTCTTTGATTACTAGTGTGATTGTGTTTCATTTCACATATTTATTGGTCTTTTTTTTTTTTTTTTTTCTTTTTTTGAGACGGAGTTTCGCTCTTGTTACCCAGGCTGGAGTGCAATGGCGCGATCTCGGCTCACCTCATCCTCTGCCTCCTGGGTTCAAGCAAGTCTCCTGCAATAGCCTCCCGAGTAGCTGGGACTACAGGCATGCGCCATCATGCCCAGCTAATTTTTGTATTTTTAGTAGAGACGGGGTTTCACCATGTTGACCCGATGGTCTCGATCTCTTGACCTCGTGATCCACCCGCCTCTGCCTCCCAAAGTGCTGGGATTATAGGCGTGAGCCACTGCACCCGGCCTTCATTTGTGTTTTTTTTTTGTGTGTGTGTGTGAACTACCTTATGTCCTTTGCCGTGGTTTTCTCTTTGGTATTTGTCATTTTCTTTTTAATTTTTTAATTATTATTTTTACAGAGATAGATTCTCACTTTGTCTCCTAGGCTAGAGTGCAATGTTATGATCATTGCTCACGGTAACCTTGAACTTCTGGGCTCTGGTGATCCTCCCACCTCAGCCTCCTAAGCAGCTAGGACTACAGGTCTGCACCACCATGCCCAGCTAATTTTTAAAATTTTCTGTGTTGACTAGGCTGGTCCCGCACTCTTGGCCTCAAGCAATCTTCCTGCATTGGCCCCACAAAATGCTGGGATAAAGGTGTGAGCCACTGCGTCTGACCTGTGTTTGTTCCTTTTTCTTTTTGATTTATATGAGCTTGCAAATTAGATACATTAACCCTTTGTTTTGTGGACATTTTGAACAGGAGGAAAACACTTCACTCAAATGTAATTTTTTTTTTTTTTTTTTTTTTTTTGAGACACAGACTCACCCTATTGGCCAGGCTGGAGTGCAGTAGTATGAATACATGAACACAGTTCACTGCAGCCTCCACCTCCTGGCTCAAGTGATCCTTCTGCCTCAGCCTCTTGGGTAGCTGACACCACAGGTGTGCGCCACCATGCCTGGCCAAGTTTTTAATATTTTGTAGAGATGGGTGGGGTCTTGCCATGTTGCCCAGGTTGGTCTAAAACTTCTGGGCTCAAGTGATTCTCCCACCCTGGTCTCTCAAAATGCTAGGATTATAGGCATGAGCCACTGCTCCTGGCCTCTCTTTTTATTCTCTTAGATTTGTTTCCAGATATTTTATAGAAATTGGCCATTTTAACCTTTTTCTTTTCAAAATAATGATTCTTTAGCACTTCAATCTACATTTAAAAGTCAGCATCTTTGCATGACCTGTTAGCTTTGAATTGATTGTATAAATTCTAAAAATTTTTGGATTTGGGAGTTTCTTCTATTCCAGGAGGTTTTACTTACTTATTTATTTATTTGTCTTTTTGTTTTGAGACAGGGTCTTGTTCTGTCATCCAGGTTGAAGTGCAGTGGCACACCTCAGCCTCCCAAGTAGCTGGGGCTATAGGTACATGCCACCACACCCGGCTAACTTTTTAATTTTTCTGTAAAGACAGGGTCTCCCTCCCTAGGTTGCCCAGGCTGGTCTCAAATTTCTGGGCTCAAGTGATTCTCTCATCTTGGGCTCTAAAAGTGTTGAGATTTAAGATGTGAGCCACCATGCCTAGCCTAGTCCAGGAGTTCTTAACCTGAAGCCTTGCAGATCCTTAGGCCATCTGTGGATGGGGTTCAAGGAGATTGTGAACTTCAGGAATTATATACAAATGTATGTATATATAATTTATTTTCTGAAGAAAGGTCCACAGAGTCTCAAAAGGGTCTAAGACCCCAAAATGTCAAGATCTACTGTTTCAGAGGTTGTGATTTATTGTTAATTATTTTAAGGTTTGCGTTTTCCTTTTTCTTTGTGTAGGCATCAGGGATTTGGGGTACTCTCAGTAATATTGGCAAACCATGCCATCAAACTGCTAACGTCTCTCTTTCAAGACCTACAAGTGGAGGCCCTTCACAAGGTGAGGAGGTTATACTCATGGTAATCAGCATATTGATTACTGGATCCACTTCTGGCCAAGCTAGCTTGATCCGTCAACTCAGGTTGTTTTTCTGGCTGAGTGGTATCATTAATTTTCCTTTGATATTGTTGCCTTCAGGGTTGGGAGACAGATGGACCTCCTGCAGCCCTGAATATTATGGCTCAGAGCACCTCCATACAGAGGATTCAACGGCTGATTGACTCTGTCCCACTGATGAACCTACTCTTGACGTTACTTTCAACTTCCTACAGAAAGGTGAGTGGGAGTCAAGCCACTGATAATTTGGAAGAATGTCTCATAATTGTGTGTATATGTACATATACACACAATTATATATACATTATATGTGTGTGTGTGTGTGTGTGTGTGTGTGTGTGTGTGTAACCTTCTTGAAATGAATAAGACTGACTATACACCATGACCTTTATAGACCCAAAGTTGTGGTAATGGTGTTGAAGAAATTCTTTTTTCTTTTTTTTTTGAGACAGAGTCTTGCTCTGTCACCCAGGCTGGAGTACAGTGGCACAATCTCGGCTCACTGCAGCTTCTGCGTCCGGGGTTCAAGCAATTCTCCTCCCTCAGCCTCCCGAGTAGCGGGTCCTGCAGCTGCATGCCACCACGCCCAGCTAATTTTTTGTATTTTTAGTAGAGATGGGGTTTTACCATGTTGGCCAGGATGGTCTTGATCTCCTGACCTCATGATCCACTCGCCTTGGGCTCCCAAAGTGCTGGATTATATGCATCAGCCACTGCACCCGGCCAGAAGTGAGAATTCTTAACTGGTTGAATCTGTCCAAACATTTGAATTAGTTATTGATTATCAATGTTGTGATACACGTGGCTATGTGGTGATTTGTGATGATTGGCATACTGAAGCAGAAGCATAGAGGACACTATAGTAACACCCCGT
This sequence comes from Sapajus apella, assembly GCF_009761245.1. NCBI lineage: Eukaryota > Metazoa > Chordata > Mammalia > Primates > Cebidae > Sapajus > Sapajus apella. Next base: position 12,420,571 of record NW_022436983.1, on the reverse strand, counting down.
TTTTCAATTCTTGTCCACATCTCTGGTTAGTAGTGTTTTTGTGGGATAAAGTGATGAAAGTCCTTAAGGGAGCCGTTAAGAGGCATACTTCTTAGATTTAGAAAAAATAGTGAGATATGAAGAAAGTTTTTATGTGGTGAATGAGATTAAGTAGGATAGCTCTGGTTTTGTAATTGTCATTTTCCTAGGCATGTGTCCTGCAGCGGCAGAGGAAGGGCTCCATGAGCAGTGATGCCAGTGCCTCTACTGACTCCAATACTTACTATGAGGATGATTTCAGTAGCACGGAGGAGGACAGCAGCCAAGGTAGAGGCAACTCTTTTCTCTCTCCCCGAGATAAGCTATAGAGTGCAACAGGAGTCTTCTCAGCAGGCTGTTGTAGTTTCCTGAACAAACAAAAGCTTCCATTTTGTTTTCACCTGCTTAGCCTGGACCTTGGTTTTATGTGCACTCAAAGATGACGTGTTATTTAACAGTAAGTTGAGCTATTGAGGAATGAATGATGGACACAACTTTCAGCCAAGCCCGGGTTACTTTCCATTCCTTTTCCTCCAAAATCAGAAAACATCTCAATTGTTGCATATTTCTTCTTGTGTTGGCTCATCTGGTGACCTCTGCTCTAAGCTTTCTCAGTGAAACTCAAAAGGTCACAAGTGAGGTGTTGGGTTTGGATGTTGTCATAGGCGTAGTTTAGGGAAGCTTGAGTAGAGAAACCTAATCCTGTGGTAGTGAACACACTGGCATGCCCTCCTGCCTTAGTTTGATGAGAGAGTAAATAAGGTAAGTACCTCAGATTCTTTCATAGTCAGGTTTGTGGGAGCAATGTGAAATACAGAGGGAGGTGTGATTCTTACATCCTGTGATTTTTGGTTGATAAGGCAAGTATAAATTTGCTCTTGAAAATGTTTTACCAGCAAAATAATGTGAAGTTGTTTCTCTTTCTTTGTTGGGCTCCTTAAAGAAAAAATAAATCAGTTTTATTGGGGTATAATTAACATGCAGTAAGGCGCTCTTATTTTATGTATGCATTTAGATGAGTTTTGATAAATATATGCAACCTTGTAACCACCATCACAATCAGGATATTCTTGTGTTCCTTTTGACTTTTAGGAAGCAGATGCACTAAAAACATTTTTTTAAAATTTATTTTTGTTACTTTCTCTTTTTCTATTCAGACGATGACAGTGAACCTATTTTGGGGCAATGGTTTGAGGAGACTATTTCTCCCAGTAAAGAGAAAGCAGCACCTCCGCCCCCTCCCCCACCTCCTCCACTGGAAAGCTCTCCTCGCGTTAAAAGCCCTAGTAAGCAGACCTCTGGTGAGAAGGGCAACATTTTGGCCAGTCGCAAAGATCCTGAGTTGGTAAGAGTAGGTTTTTAAGGTTTAGGGGAAGTGAACATGGGGGGTCTAGGGGTATGAGAAGTAGATCATTTGAACTATTTTTAGGTTAAATAACTGTAATGTTTAAAGATATTTTTGCTTAGGACTTACATGTTGTGATTAAGTTTCATTAAATAACGTGTATGACTGTTACTGTTTCTCTACTAGCCTTTAGAATTGATCAGAAGTAGGCTTGAAACTTACTTCTATCGCTTAATGGCTTTGTGACCTTGGGCAAGAATCTGAATTTTTTCCAGCCTTGGTTTTGTCTCCTATCATATGAGAGTCATTGTACCTGTATCTACAGGTGTTGTGACATCTTAAAGAGAGACTATTTGTAAAGTGCTTAGCATAGGTCTGATACATCATAAGTGCCTGCTGTGGTTGAACTGTTGGTTCAGCCAGTATTGATTATCTAGTAAGTGTCAGTCCCCATTCTGATGATGTGAGTGAGTTAGATACAATTCTTGCCTTCATATAGCTTATAGCTAGTCAAGGATGTAGACATAAAACATTTATACAATAATTCAATTTAATTTTAGTAGGGAAGTGAAGAGTCAGGAATTCTATATATGTGTAATAATCATTAATATAGGCTTCAGGATTGAATATGTCAGTAATGAATTGGAGCTGGACAGAGGACCTTAGGAGAACAAAAGAATTGGGTCAGTCTAGTTGGAAATCCTGTTACAAAATGCACTATTTTATAACCTCTGTTATATTAAACTGGAATGCCATTTTATGTAACTGGTAGAGTTACATGGGAAAGACTCTCATAATTAAACTTAGACCCATTGTAAGTGATTTAAAATCTGATTCTTTAATTCATTGTGTTTATTGCATGAGAACTATCAGGATATTTTATTTTCTCTTTGTAATCAGAGTTTGTAAACGCTGGGCTTATGACCCTGATGAGAGTTGTTTTTGTGTGTTCCTTTCAGTTCTTAGGTCTGGCTTCCAACATTTTGAACTTCATCACCTCTTCCATGTTGAACTCTCGGAACAATTTTATCCGAAACTATCTGAGTGTATCTCTTTCGGAACACCATATGGCCACCCTAGCCAGTATCATCAAGGAAGTGGACAAAGATGGACTCAAGGGTCAGTAGACAAGATATGTGCCTGGTGGATTTTTCTTCTCATGGAGTTTGGCTCTTGGCAGGGAGGTGTGGTGCATTCAATAACCACTTAAATAATTGGCTTTTCTACTTGTTTTCAAGGTTCATCAGATGAAGAGTTTGCCGCAGCTCTCTATCACTTCAACCACTCTCTGGTAACCTCTGACCTTCAGTCACCTAACCTGCAGGTTGGTGTGTGCTGTGACCATCTAGACAAGAGCTCATTACACCAGCTTCCATAGGCTGTAGCTCCAATTGTTTTTTTTGTTTGTTTTTTGAGATGGAGTCTTGCTCTGTCACCCAAGCTGGAGTGCAGTGACGTGATCTCGGCTTGCTGCAACCTCCATCTCCTAGGTTCAATTCTTCTGCCTCAGCCTCCCAAGTAGCTGGGATTACAGGCGCATGCCACCATACCTGGCTAATTTTTGTATTTTATGCAGAGATGGGGTTTCACAATGTTGGCCAGGCTGGTCTTGAACTCCTGATCTCAAATGATCCACCTGCCTTGGCCTCCCAAAGTGCTGGGATTGCAAGCGTGAACCACTGCCCCTGGCCTGTAGCTCCAATTGTTAAGGAAGTTTGCCATTAAATCCCCTCCCTGGAAAGAGCATTGAGAGGTGATTCTAGTATGTCCCTGTGTCTTATATTTGGGATCATTTCGAGAAAAAAAAAAAAAAATGTGTCCTTTATCCTAAGTTAGTAAGATTAAAGAAAAGGAAAACCCACAAAAACAAACAGAAACTCCTGATGATTATGTTAGCAGAAAAGTAGACAAATACACAAGCAGGCAATTTATATAAAAAGAATTATAAGTGGTCAATAAACAGAGGAAAAATGTTTAGCATCCTTAGTAATTGAAGAAACACAAGTTAAACTTTGGTTTTAAAAGAATCCGTCAAATTATAGGAGATAGATGCTCTCATATACATTTGTACTTGCAAACCCACCACCAGAACAAAATCTAGGACGTTGATTGTAAACTTCCAGTCTTAACGGTTCTCTCCCCACTGAAGTAGCTGTTGTCTTGACTCCTAAATCTCAAGTTCCTGATGTCCTTAGTCACGTATTTATATATATGTGTATCTACATATATAATCCATATCCCTTACATTTAAAAAACCTTTTACAAATTGCTTGTAGTTTTTTTTTTTTTTTTTTTTTTGAGACAGAGTCTCACTCCGTCACCAGGCGCGAGGCTGGAGTACAGTGGCACGACCTCGGCTCACTGCAACCTCCGCCTCCCAGGTTCGAGCAATTCTCCTGCGTCAGCTTCCTGAGTAGCTGGGACTACAGGTGTGCACTACCACGCCCAGCTAATTTTTTTGTATTTTTAGTAGAGACGGTGTTTCTCCATGTTGGCCAGGATGGTCTCGACCTCCCGACCTCGTGATCCGCCTGCCTTGGCCTCCCAAAGTGCTGGGATTACAGGCGTGAGCCACCATGCCCGGCCTGCTTGTAGTTTTATAGTAAATGACATCAAGCTCTATGTAGTCTTTTCAGGCTCTTTTTTTCATATATTATGATACAGTACTATACTGCCAAGATTCATCTATATTGTTATTTATTTCTGTAGTTCTTGTTTGGACTACTCTATGATATTCCACTATGTTTGTGACTCAGAGCCACAGTGAGATACTACTTCACTAATACCCATTAGGTGTAAGTGAACAAATGTAATGCATCCATACAATGACTGTTACACAGCCTTCAGAAGGAAAGAAAGTCTGACTCATGCTATGATATGGATGAACCTTAAAGGCATAATACTAAATAAGTCAGTCGCCAAAGCACAAGTACAACCCTGTATGGTTCCACTTATGAGGGACTTAGGTAGTCAAATTCATAGAGACAGAAAGTAGAATGGTGGATGCCTGGGGCAGGGAGGAGGGGAAAATGGGGACTTGGTGTTGAGTGTGTGAAGTGTTTCACTTGGGAAAGATGAAAACGTTTTGGACGTGGATAGTAGTGGGCTGCAGAATAATGTATATGTACTTAATGCCACAGAACTGTTCATGCAAAAGTGGTTGAAATGGTAAATTTTGTGTTATCATATTTTACCCTACAAGACAAATAAAACAAAAATAGTGCTTGGTACCTAGTACTAGTAACTAGTAAATGTTAACTGTCTTTATAATTGTATTATTATTTAATATTATTGCATCTCTTGGTTCATTTGTTCAATAAATACTTACTGAGAACCTGCTATGTGCCAGGTACTATTATGGACACTGAAGAAATAAACATAACTTGAATTAGTGTGAGATCATGAAAAAGAAGGGAGATACGGTGTAGGACATTTTGCAGAGATCATGGGCCATTATTTGAATGGGGTGAAGAGCATGGAAAGGAAGGAGTCTTGGATATTGCCTGGGTTTAAAACTCATACGAGAGTAGAAGGATGCTATTGTCATTAATAGAGGCAGGAAAGTCAGGAAGGAGGGTTGGTTTGGGGGTAAGAGAGGTTGGATTTTGTTTTATTCATTTATTTATTTTTAGAGGTGAGGATCTTACCGTATCTCCCAAGCTGGTCTTGAACTCTGGGTTGAAGCCTTACTCTTGCCCTCAGCCTTTTGGGACTATGTGTGTATGCCACCATGCCCAGCTAGTTGCTAGTTTTTTTTTTTTTTTTTTTTAAGAGATGGCGTTTCACTATGTTGCCCACACTGCTCTAACTCCTGACCCAAGTGATCTTCTTCCCACCTCAGTCTCGGGTATAGCTGGGACTGTAGGTGTGAGAAATTGCTTGGCCTAAGGTTTCAGTTTAATGATGATGAAGTTTTGGGTGCCAGTGTCTAGAATAAAGTTGGGAATGTGAGTCTGAAATTCAGGAATTAAATTGGGACAGTTTTTGAAGTAATGAGAAACAGTGAGACTAGCAAGAGAGCTGAAGGCTGAGGCTGAACCCTCAGAAATGCCAGTATGAAAGAGGAGTGGTGGGCTGGGCATGGTGGCTCATGCCTGTAATCCCAGCACTTAGGGGAGGCCGAGGCGGGTGAATCACGAGGTCAAGAGATACAGACCATCCTGGCCAACATGGTGAAACCCTGTGTCTACTAAAAATACAAAAATTAGCTGGGCATGGTGGTATGCACTTGTAGTTCCAACTACTTGGGAGGCTGAGGCAGGAGAATTGCTTGAACCTAGGAGGTAGAGGTTTCATTGAGCTGAGATTGTGCCACTGCACTTCAGCCTGGGCAACAGAGCGAGACTCCATCTCAAAAAAAACAAAAAAAAAAAGGCCAAGTGTGGTGGCTCACTCCTATAACCACAGCACTTTGGAAGGCCAAGGTGGGCAGATCACCTTAGGTCAGGAGTTCATGACCAGCCTGACCAACATGGTGAAACCTTGTCCGTACTAAAAATACAAGATTAGCTGGGCATGGTGGCACATGCCTGTAAACCTACCTACTTGGGAGGCTGAGGCAGGAGAATTGCTTGAACCCGGGAGGCAGAGGTTGTGGTGAGCCGAGATTGCACCATTGCACTCCAGCCTGGGCAAAAAGAGTGAAACTCCATCTCAAAAAGAAGAAAGAGAAGTGGGGGAAGGAAGGGCTTAGCCCGAGTTCTGCTGCTAGATGGACTGTGGTGCAGTTTGACTTTTTAGAGAGTCAGTTACCTTACTTAAAGCTGAGAAGGAAGGATGGGAGTGGGAGGGAAAGACCAGGTTCCTGTGGAATGTTCGCTCATTTTTGTGGCTCTGAGGCCTGAAAAACTGACACAAAGATGAAAAACAAAAGCTTTAAAAAAAGCGTTAAAAAGCAGCATAAGGAATATATGTTACTTATCCCTATTTATGGCTAGATACGCCCCTTGATTTGAACATTTAGATTTTTCCATTATTAGAATTGTGCTACAATTATTATTAGTATTATTAGTATTTTTCTTGTACCTCAGGAAGATTTATTTTTTTAAATTGTTTCACTGAACTTAGGGATTGAGAAATTGTTTATGTCTGTGTTGAGCACAGTGGTTAAGAACATGGGTATAGAGGCCGGGCACTGTGGCACTTTGGGAGGCTAAGGCAGCGGATCACTTGAGGCCAGAAGTTTAATGCAAACCTGGCCAATGAGGTAAAACCCTGTCTCTAGTAAAAATAAAAAAATTAGCCAGGCATGGTGGCACATGCCTGTAATCCCAGCTACGTAGTAGGCTGAGACACAAGAATCGCTTGCACCTGGGAGGTGGAGGTTGCAGTGAGCTGAGATTGCACAGTTGCATTCCAGCCTGGGTGACTGAGTGAGATTCTATCTCACACACACAAAAAAAGAACATGATTTTAGAAATAAACCTGAGTTTACCACTTAGAGACCTTAAAACTTTGGTCATGTTCTTTGTCTTCCCTCATCAGTGACAAGGAGCACATAGTACTTCCTGTCACATCCGAGGAGCACATGATACTTCCTGCCTGGCACATCCAGTGTGACAACAGTATATGCTCTGTGCTTAGCTCAACATATGGTAACTGCCCAGTGCACGGAAACTGCTCTTGAGGCTAGCGACATTTTGCGTAACATTCGTTTCCGAGGAAGGGTCCTTGAGCATGTAGTATAAGAATGTAATTTAATTTGGCAGACTTAGAAATGTATACTACATCCTATAGTAACGATGCTTTGTGTCTTCTGAAGCCAAATGAGAAAGCAGGCATCTGTCTGGTTTTACGTTGGCGTCTTGCTCAGTTTGTGTGTGTGTGTTTAAGAAGATAATTTGCAGCTTAATTAACTGAGCTGAAAATTAATTCTCATGCGAAAGACATGCTGCACGTGGAGGTAAAGAACAGCCTTGATGAGTTCTAGGTGCCTAGAGATCTCACAGGCTCTGCTCATACTGCCAGTGCAAGTTGTCGGATCTATAAGTTGTTGGATCTTCCCCTTTTGGGTGTTATTTGTATTATGTAACTGATTATGAAAGTAAAACTATTAGCTGTTACAGTTGTTCAAGAAGTTTGCTTTCAAAGGCAACAGCTTTTCATATTTTGTCCATTTACAAAATTATCCTGATTCTGCTCATCTCAGTGCCTTTTTCCTTTTTCAGTAGCCCATAACTGACACTCATTAAGTGTAGATGTTAATTAGGATAGATCAGTAAGTTTTCATTCATGTTTTTCTCATTTGTTGAACTAAATGATCTTTATCCAGACTATTCCAAAATCTGAATTTCTAGGTCCTTTCTTTAAAATACTGTGTCCAATATTAAAACAAACAAACTTTTGAGAACGTGAGTAACCTTTTGACTTTATCACACGTCTGTTTCCTGATGGTCTCTTCCGTGTCTTTCTTGTCAGAACACACTGTTGCAGCAGCTGGGAGTGGCTCCTTTTTCTGAGGGCCCTTGGCCCTTGTACATTCACCCTCAAAGCCTCTCTGTGCTTTCACGCCTCCTGCTCATCTGGCAACATAAAGCCAGTGCTCAAGGTGACCCTGACGTCCCTGAATGCCTTAAAGTTTGGGACAGGTAAGATGCCTCCAAGAGAAGGGAGAAGGTTATTTCCTTTTTTATTTGTTTGACTTCTTTGTAGTTAATCTGTGGCTTTGAGGCGTTGCTGTAATGTTTAGAGTGGGGAGGGTAGAAGAGGGATGGAGTTGGAATGGGCTGTTAAAAAAACAAGTATGTCAACTTTGGTCTGGAAATAAAGTCTTCCTGCAGCACATGGGGGATTTGGTTATAATCATTAGATGGAACCACAATCTTGAACAGAACCAATTTTATCCTGACCTGTTTTTTTGAAAGACAAGCAGGGAAGCCAACTCTGTCCTTGGTTATTTTGCTTTCAGCATGAAACCACTTAGAGGAACTTGCAGTCCTTTTTGGACAAATTTTAAAGAATTTTTTTCCTTGGGGGAAGCTCAGATTAATCATCTAAATCCTCTTTAGATGGACCTGTATTTGCCATTTTTGTTTACATGGTTAGAAGTCTTCAAAGCAGTTTGTTTTCCTAAAAGGCTTTGCTTTCTGTTCCCCATTCTAGGATCAAATAGCCCTAATGCTGGATTTGAGAAATAATAAACCTCCTTGAATGCCAAAGACCCACTGTATTTTTCCTGGTGGAATCTTACAAAAAGGTTGAGAGGATAGGGGAGTGCAATGAGGGAAACACTTATTAAAACACAAATCTCTTTCCTAATAGCCAAAGGCAGTGGAAACAGTTGGCTACATTCATTCCTTTTTTGCATAAAAGCTCTTCTGACAAGTTCTCTGAATAGTATAATTTCTTTTTTATTACTTTATAGTCTGCTATTTTTGACTATTATCATGCAGTGATTTTTAACCTGTAATGTGCACTCTCAAAACTAAAATTAAATGATGGAATCAAAGTAGGGGAAAAGTAATTGAATTGGTTCTACCTGTCCAGGTTTATTAATCAGAAAGGAATAATAGCAACATCTTTGTGGGAGCTTGTAGTACTTTTCATTGTCACAAATGACAGGGTGGGCATTACACTTCTGTGGCCACAGTTGAGAGAGCTGAAGAGCTCTTGAAAATGTTTTTGTGGCTGGGCGTAGTGGCTCATGCCTGTAATCCCAGCATTTTGGGATACTGAGGCAGGTGGATCACTTGAGATCAGGGTTCCAGACTAGCCTGGCCAACATGGTGAAACCCCGTCTCTACTTAAAATACAAAAATTAGTGGTGGTGCATACCTGTAATCCTAGCTACTCTGGAGGCTGAGGCAGGAGAATTGCTTGAAACTGGGAGGCAGAGGTTGCAGTGAGTCCAGATCATGCCACTGCATGCCAGCCTGGGTGACAGAGTGAGCCTTTGTCTCCTGAAGAAAAGGAAAATATTTTTGTGGCTGAATTTGATATTTTTGTCTTTTTGAGACAGGGCCTTGCTCTGTTGTTCAGGGTGAAGTGTTGTGGCACAGTCATGGCTCTCTGTAGCCTTGACCTCCCGGGGTCAAGCAATTCTCCCACCTTGGCCTCCGGGAGCTAGGACTACAGATGTACACCAGCATGCCCAGCTACTTTTTTAAGTTTTTGTGCAGACAAGGTTTTGCTTTGTTTCCTAGTCTGGTCTTGAACTCCTGGCTTGCCTCAAGCAGTCCTCCCCTCGACCTCCCAAAGTGTTGGGATTATAGACTGAGCCACTGTGCCTGGCTGGCCATGTCTGACTTTTTTTTAGCCAAAATTTAGCTTCTGTCTTTTCTTTTCCGTTTAGCCTTTCTTTCTTCCTTAATTTGGTACCTTAATGCCTGGTTTTAGGAAATTTAACTCTTCTAGTGCTTGACATTATAACTTGGGAGATGCTTTGACTTTTTCTCACCAGACATAGTCATCTTTTCTCTGTGGTAGGTTTTTGTCTACAATGAAGCAGAATGCCCTGCAAGGTGTGGTACCCAATGAGACAGAAGATTTGAATGTGGAACACCTGCAGCTGCTCCTCCTCATTTTCCACAACTTCACTGAGACAGGCCGGCGGGCCATATTGACGCTTTTTGTCCAGATCATCCAGGAGTTGAGTGTTAACATGGATGTTCAGATGCGCTCCGTGCCACTCATCTTGGCTCGCCTCCTTCTCATCTTTGATTATCTGCTTCATCAGTACTCCAAAGCCCCTGTGTATCTGTTTGAGCAGGTACAGACCAACACATTCTTTTTTGCTTTGCCATTATACAGAGTTTTGTTCTTCTCAGTGGTTACCATGATCCACAGCCCAGATGACCTGCTCACTTTAGGTTTTAGGTGTTGGTAGGTTGATGGGTAGGATTAGGAGAACCACTGAGACTTGTACTTTGTGTTTAGCCTGAAGTGATTAATGTAGATTACTTGATTTGATGCATCTGTTAAAACTGGGATGTAGGCTGTGTTCACAGGCATTCTTCCACAAATTACCCTGTTGTACCTGTGTCTGATGCAGTGCCCTGAGCATCAGCCCTCAATGAGTATTAGTGGTTGAATGACAGTCAAGTAGTAAATGTTATGGATTGTTAAATTCTTTTGTTATTAAGATCCAAAACGAGGATAAGGGGATTTGTTCAGATTGTGTGCAGCATTTCTTAAAATGTTTCAATGAGTACCATTCTCTTTATGTTCCATCAAAAAATGCATTCCAAAAGTAGTCACAGAAAAATATTTAAATTTTTATTTGGTTTGTGAGTTTCCCAGGCTTTGGTATACCAAGCTATTATGCCTGAGTGAAAAACTGAATGGTGCCCAATGAGACAGCAGATTTGAATGTAGACCCACCTTCAGATTACTAAGATTCAATGTACTGAGCTATTATCATGCCTAAGTGAAAACCTGAATGGTGACTATGTATCTTTTAATTTCAGTATTTGTGTTTTAAAAGGTACAGCATAACCTGCTAAGTCCTCCTTTTGGGTGGGCAAGTGGATCCCAGGACAGCAACAGCCGCCGGGTGACCACTCCTCTCTATCATGGGTTCAAAGAAGTAGAGGAAAACTGGTCTAAGCATTTCTCATCAGGTCAGAAAGAAGACTGTCAGTAAGAAACTGACTTACTGATTCTCATTGGCGGGATTGAATTTGAAGCTTAGAGACTCTTGGAGGATCTTTGGTCATTTGCTTTAGTGTAATCCCTGTGGATGGCAAATCACCTATAGATTAAAACATTTCAGAAATGGACTCCCACATAGCCTACATTTATATTTTTTTAAAAAATTGAGGCCAGGCACTGTGGGTCATGCCTATAATCCCAGCACCTTGGGAGGCAGAGGTGGGCGGATCATTTGAGGTCAGGAGTCCGAGACCAGCCTGGCCAACATGGTGAAACCCTATCTCTAGTTAAAAAAAAATAAAAAAATTTTAGCCAGGTTGTGGTGCATGCCTGTAATCCAGCTACTTGAGTGGCTGAGGCAGGAGAATCACTTGAACCAGGGAAGTGGAAGTTGCAGTGAGCCGAGATTTCACCACTGCACTCCAGCCTGGGTGTCAGAATGAGACTCTGACTCAAGGGGAAAACAAAATTGAGGCCGAGCATGGTGGCTCATGCCTATAATCCCAGCCCTTTGGGAGGCCAAAGTGGGAGGATCGCTTGAACCCAGGCGTTTGAGACCAGCCTGGGCAACATAGATCCTGTCTACCAAAAAATCATTTTAATAAGTAGCCGGGCATGGTGGCACATGCCTGTGGTCCCAGGTACTTGAGAGGATTGCTTGAGCTTGGGAGGTTGAGGCTGCAGTGAGCTGTGATCACGCCACTGTACGCCATCCTGGCTGACAAAATAAGACCCCTGTTTCAAAAAAATAAAAAATAAATCGAGACACAAAAATTCGGAATCCTGGTGTCTGGCTATAGGGTACAATATATGGATTCTTGGCACTCTGTGTGATTAATTTTTCTTATTTTCCGTTAGAGTTGTGGTTCTAATGTACAACTAAATTTCCTTTTGGTTCTTGATGGCATGCTGGTCTGAAACGAATGTGAACATGAGATTATCTCTAGTGTTTTTCTCATACAGCAAGTGTCTGTTCTTTGGATGAGTTATTTCTTGTGTTCATTTTTAGTATGTGTTTCCACTTATGCTAAGGAGTATTAGTTGTTAAGTGTATTTTGTAGAAACTTTCGTGTAGCCTTAGTATGAGGTTACTGTTATCTCTTACTGTTTGATGTTAGGGAAATAGCATGTAAGTTTAATGTGTTCAGACATTTGATTATAGAGCATCTTATTTAACTCTTAAGAGCAATGGTTCTCAATGGGTGATTTTGCCCCCTCCTCCCAGGACTTTTGGCAACGTCTAAAATATTTTTGGTTGTCACAGCTGGGGGTGCCACTGGCATTGAGTGGGTAGAGGCCAGGGCTGCTGTTAAATCTCCTGTAGTGCTCAGGATAGCCTCCCACAACAAACAGTTATCTGGCTCCAGATTTCAATATTGTTAAGGCTGGGAAACCTTGTTCTAAAGTATTTTCTGAGTTTTTACATTGTATACTAGTTAGAGTTAAGAATGAAACATTCTTTTAATTGTTACTTTTCAGATGCTGTCCCACAACCCAGATTCTACTGTGTCCTGTCCCCAGAAGCCTCAGAGGATGATTTGAATCGACTTGATTCTGTGGTACCAGGAATTTAAAAACTGCATTTTACATGTTGATTAAATGGTTTCCAGCAGAATCAGCCTACTAGGGGGAAAGGGAATGACTTACTTTTTATAGTCAGGAAATGTGATCTATATTATGACATGAGCTCATTCTAATAGGAAATGTTACTTGGATTTATTTGTTGGGTGCACTTTTGCTGTGGGGGTTTTCCTTTCTGGGTTGGCACCTCTGACACCTGATTTTTGAAGATAATCTTTGTTAGCATTTTCACATGCAAGTATTTTAATGGACAAAAAATAATTGCCTTACTTTCTTATTCTAAAGCCTGCAGTTGTGTGCCCACAGTAGCTTGCAAACAGTGTGAGTAAGGTCCCAGAATGGGAATCTGCTCCAAGGAGAAATTAATGAATGTATTTGTCGATCATGAGGATAAGCGATAGTACATAGGTGCAATGGGAAAAAATATTTTAGAAATGAAGAAATGATTGTCTTTCTTTCTTGATGTCAGGCATGTGATGTCCTTTTCTCCAAGCTTGTCAAGTATGATGAGCTTTATGCTGCACTGACAACCCTGCTTGCAGCTGGGTCCCAGCTTGATACAGTGAGGAGAAAGGAAAACAAGAATGTAACAGCCTTGGTAAGACCATGGAACCTTGAGAAGTCTTCGGGTTGTGTGTGATGATTGATCATTTCTATCAGAAATTTCCTTTTGAAATGTAATCAGTTTATTGAATATTGATTTGCAAAACTGACCGATACGTCAGTATTTCTAGGTTGTTTGGATAGCTATGTTCACCTTAAAGATAATTTTGTCAGTTTTGCATTTTTTTGGTTACCATTGAGAGAACTGTAATTTAAGAGTTAGTGGTCCCCCCCAAGTGCTTGAGGTCCTGTGAATACTGGTTGACGTGTGAAATTGAAAGCCTCACACTTGAGATGTTTCTGTGGCTCTGTTACTGCGTCTGTATACTTCTAGAAGCAATTTCAGGCCACAGAAAAGGACATCTGATTCCAGTCCTGCTAAACAGAGTGTCCTGCCCTCTTTTGGTTAATTGGTAAATTATTGGGGAGCTGAAGTTGTCTCTGAATAGCCTTTTTGGTCTGAGGAACGTACAAAATGTGGAGCAAATTATATGTATGTGTGTTCTGCCACTCTCTAGGAAAGATCTGGAGAATGGGCTTGGGGGCCAAATCTCTGTTGAAAATCAGGACTCTACATAGTTCTGCTTTAAAAGTTGTATTTGGAGCAGTTCTTACTGTGAAAGAGATATTGAGGCAATACCAAGTACTACCTCTATGCTCCTTTTGCTTTCTCCAGGAGGCCTGTGCCCTTCAGTATTACTTTTTGATATTGTGGAGGATCCTAGGAATTTTGCCACCATCAAAGACTTACATTAACCAGCTATCGATGAACTCACCTGAGATGAGTGAATGTGACATCTTGCACACTCTGCGATGGTCTTCTCGGCTCCGGATCACCTCCTATGTCAACTGGATAAAGGTACCACAGCGGAACATAGAGCTTGCTGCTCAGAGTCTTCAAAGCCAAAGTGTTTTGTGTTTACTGGAGCTTTTAAATTTGAAGATACTGAAAGCTTAGATTCTGCCTATATTGATCTCCTAAACACTTTTTCTTGCTGTCCAAATAGGATCACCTTATCAAACAGGGAATGAAGGCTGAGCATGCTAGCTCACTCCTAGAGCTGGCATCCACTGCCAAATGTAGCTCAGTGAAATACGATGTTGAAATAGTGGAGGAATACTTCGCTCGACAGGTTTGTAGTATTGTAACCATAATGTTAGAACTTGGCTTCTATCGTAGCCTTTTGCCACAACTAATTATATTTTGCATATTTTTAAAGATCTCATCCTTCTGTAGTATCGACTGTACCACCATCTTGCAGCTGCATGAAATTCCGAGTCTGCAGTCCATCTACACCCTTGATGCTGCCATCTCAAAGGTCCAGGTCTCTTTGGATGAGCATTTTTCTAAGATGGCTGCTGAGACTGATCCTCATAAGTCGTCTGAGATTACCAAGAACCTACTTCCAGCCACGCTACAACTCATTGACACCTACGCATCATTTACCAGGTGTGGTGACCTGCCTGCCCAGAGATGCACATGACTCTTCACTCTGCAGATCCACCAGTGACTCAGAATTTTATGTTTTTCCGTTTTGTCAGCTAAGGGGTTTTTCTCCATAGTATAATGCTTTCTTCTCTAGCATGAAGGGGTGCTTGATGAGGGAATTTTCAAATAGCGCAGGAAGAGTCAGGAGGAAGTTTAATGTCTATAATTTAAATATTTTGTACCATTTGAGTTATGGGATACAAAGAAAGGTGATATAATTTTCCTAAACACTGTCATTTCTGTTATTAACTGAGTTAAAGCTCCTTAAATGCTCTTTATTATTATTAAAATAACTTTTTTTTTTTTTTGAGATGGAGTCTCGCTCTTGTTGCCCAGGCTAGAGTGCAGTAGTATGATCTCGGCTCAATGCAACCTCCACCTCCTGGGTTCAGGTGATTCTCCTGCCTCAGCCTCCTGAGTAGCTGGGATTACAGGCATATGCCACCACGCCATGGCTAATTTTTGTATTTTTGGCAGAGGTGGGGCTTCACCATGTTGGCCAGGCTGGTATCAAACTGCTCACCTTAGGTGATTCACCCACCTCAGCCTACCAAAGAGCTGGGATCACAGGCATGAGCCACCACACCCGGCCCTTAAATACTCTTTAAATGTCATGATATGTAGTTGGAGAAAAAAATTTCCAAATGATTTAGAAGTTATTTGAAATTCAGCTCTTTCTATAACAAAGACTGCAAATTGCATGCCCTGTAGGCTTTGTCTGTTTGGTGTTTAAATATGTTAAAATTAATTTCACTATATAAAATTGGGAGATTATTCACAATTTCTAGATCTCTGGCTTTTCTTAAATTGGAAGAACTGGCAAAACTGGGTCTGACTTCCCAAACGACAGTAACAGAATGGAGCCGAGAATGAGTTCCCCTTGCAGCAGTTCTCACCGGGCTCTCTTAAGCTTATTTACTTTATCTTGTTCCTGTAGGATCTCAGTGTTCACTCCTATTCTGTGGGGCTTTTTTTTTTTTGCAAACGGAGTCTTGCTTTGTCACCTAGGCTGGAGTGCAGTATCGCGAACTTGACTTACTGCAACCTCTGTCACCAGGGTTCAAGTGATTCTCCTCAGCCTCCCAAGTACCTGGGACAGGCGCGCACCACCACACTCGGCTAATTTTTGTATTTTCAGTAGACACGGGGTTTCTCTATGTTGACCATACTGGTCTCAAAACTCCTGACCTCAGGTGATCCACCTGCCCCAGACTCCCAGAGTGCTGGGATTACAGTCTTGAGCCACCGTGTGCCCGGCTCTATGGGGCTTTAGGCTCCTTTAAAGGGGCCTGTTTGAGGCAAATTTTATGAACAAATGTATGTGGCTGCTATGTGCCAGGTACTTTTCTCGGTGCTACGGTCATAGCAGTAGCCAAACCCGACCACTAAGTCATTGCCCTCTGGAGATTAATAGGCTCTAATCTGGCCTATTAGGCCAGTGCTTTCCACACTGAACTATTACCATTCCTGGCCCGTAAGTTTGCAAAATGTTGGATAAACAGTTTGTTTTGTTTTCTTTAAAAATATATAGTATTCAGAGCCTTTACATTGTCAATCTTCTGAGGTGGGGGAAGGGGGATGGATATAGTATTCACTGTTTCTCAGACTTGTCAGGAAATCATGTTTTTGGAACATTTCAGAGGAGGGGACATTCTTTGGGAAACAATTACCCATTGGAATTCTTATGAGACCAGGAAGGAGCAGGCACTATCAACTATATTAAATAGATTAGGAAACTGAGATAGAGGATTTTCAGCCCGGCTAGGGTTAGTTTTTCCTAACTGGTGGGATTAGATTCCTATGTCCTTACTTTCCCCCTATTTTTCCCCCAGAGCCTATTTGCTGCAGAACTTTAATGAAGAGGGAACAACTGAGAAACCTTCCAAGGAGAAACTGCAAGGCTTTGCTGCCGTTTTGGCTATTGGCTCTAGTAGGTGCAAGGCAAATACTCTGGGTAAGTGAATGAATGTGCTTTTGAATAATATTATTACAACAGCTG
The DNA here is from genome assembly GCF_009761245.1 of Sapajus apella. Classification (NCBI taxonomy): domain Eukaryota; kingdom Metazoa; phylum Chordata; class Mammalia; order Primates; family Cebidae; genus Sapajus; species Sapajus apella. The sequence goes on along the minus strand of NW_022436983.1, from coordinate 12,403,948 downwards.
CTATTGCTGATACTACTACTTCTCTCCCTTGCTGCCTATTGGCATTTACCATTTATTGGAGCCTTTTTGTGTATCAAGCATTTACATAGGTTTATCTGTTTTGATCTTCACAACAACCTTTACTGTTTAGAAACTTAGGCCTAGAGAAGTTATTTGTCCAAAATCCTGCATCTTGCAAGTGATGGAGCTGTGATTGAAACCAGGATCTGTTGGTTCCAAAGCATAAGACTATTTTGCCTTTAGCACAGATCTACCCTCCCCCTCCCCTTCCCCATCCCTGTCCCCTCCTCGGCCAGACTGGAATGCAGTGGCACTGTCACAGCTCACTGTAGCCTTGACCTCCTGTGTTCAAGCAGTCCCCCTGCTGCAGCCTCCCAAGTAGCTGGGACTGCAGGCATACACCACCTCACCAGATAATTTTTAAATTTTTTTGTAGAGATGAGGTCTTGTTATGTTGCCCGGGCTGGTGTTCTTTTCATTAATAGAGGATAGGAAGATTAGCAAGCTAGCACTTTGTGCCTGGAAAATTCTCTTTGCTGGGTTAGGAATGATTTGGGAGAAATCTAGGGTGGAGAATCTAAGGGCTAGACTGGAGTTAAGTATAGTTCTTATCGTTTAAAATTTACAGCCATTTGTATTTTCCTTAATTTCAAGCTTTAAATATTCATTGAACATTGCACTGCTTCACTGAATGCTGCTCTTAATGTGTGTTATGATCCCTGTCCTTAAGATTTGTCTTGAAGAGAAAAGATATCAAGAGAAAAGTGATACCTATTTATAGAAAGGAGAGCAGATGTTTAATGGTGATTTCAGTCTGACTTGCAATGAGTCACCCTCACTTCGCATCATATTTTCAGTTGTCTTCTTTACTTGTACGATTAGAAAGTGAATATCATAGGAAATGAAAACCTTACAATTGAGAGTGTTAGCTATTAAGCAATTAACTGGTTCTTGGACATAGTACTGCTATTAAAATATCCATTTAAGCTGTCTTACTAATTATTTTGACAGCCTGGGCTGTACTGTTTCTTTCTGCATTTGGGTTTGGCTTTTAACATGCTCTGTGTCATTCCCTCTTTGTTGTGATGATTTCTCGTCCTTTTTGTCACCTCCAGGTCCGACACTGGTTCAGAATTTACCATCGTCAGTGCAGGCTGTGTGTGAGTCCTGGAACAACATCAATACCAATGAATTTCCCAATATTGGATCCTGGGTGAGTTCCTGTCTGTTCCAGGGGTAGAAATCCTGAGTGCTAACCATTCTGTCTTTTGTTCCTGATTCTAAAGGAATTAGACTTAAACTAGCTATCAAAAGATCTTCATATACTGCAGTAGTATTGGCTATGACTGAATCAATAATCAATGTGTTTAATCACCTAATTGTTTCTCATATGTCCTTTTTGCTTAGAAGTTTGTGTTATCAGAAGACAAACCATTTTATTTATTTGAGCCTCAGTTTCTTCACCAGTTGAATATTGGGCTGTGACGATTCAATGTATTAAATGTTAAGTGTCTAGCATATTATCTAGCAAATGAATTCTCAATACATGTTAACTGTTTCCTTTGTAGGTTATATGTCAGGAACCTGCTCCTTTTTTTTTTTTTTTTTTTAACAGTTTTATGGGGTCACTTTTAGCTTCTCTAGGCTTTTAGATACTACCAAGTCTTCTGTCAGTTTGCTTGCTCTTTGTATGTCTTCTGCTCAGACGGCCTCTATTAACCGATTATTCGCTTACTGAAGTTCTTTTGGAAAGCTAAATATTATAGCCTTGTTATCCCTGCCTTATGATCGTGACCTTTCTTTACACCACCCAGAGCTTTAGTAGAGACCAGATGCGTTGCAAAATCCAGTTCCTTCTCAGTCATTATCGACAAACAATAGTTTTACTTTAAATATAGTGCATTATATTATGTTCTAATCATTTGAAAGTGGTATTGAATATTTGTTGCATTTAACTGTTAACTTTGTACTAATTAAAATTTAACTATTTCCTTTTCCCCACCCCACTGTCCTTCCCAGGATGAATAACAGTGTATACTGAGTAGAGGCCATTGTTTACAAACCTCAGTGGGGTCTTAGTTTTTATCAGTTTTTTTTTTCATGTGAGAATTTTTTCCAGGGTAGATGGCCTATCCATTTACATCTGCTTTGCTTCCTTTCAGCGCAATGCCTTTGCCAATGACACCATCCCTTCAGAGAGTTATATCAGTGCAGTGCAGGCTGCACACTTGGGGACTCTCTGTAGCCAAAGCCTGCCGCTGGCTGCTTCCCTGAAGCACACCCTCCTCTCCCTGGTCAGGTTGACTGGAGATCTCATTGTGTGAGTACCTGCTACAGAGCCCCAGGGACTCTATGTCTGTATTTTATTGGGTTAAAGGGGGACAGTGAGAGTTTTTATAACTATATAGTAATGCTTTCCTGTATACTTCTTTAGCAAAAAGAACCTGTTGCTTTAAACCATGAGCACTTAGCTAGAATGATTTTTTAACTTAGAGCTGAAAGACAATAGAGTACCTCCCCTTCTCTGTGTATTTTTCAGAAAAAGCATGCTGGTTTTAAGCCATATTGCAATTTGGAGATGTCTTGGGTTTAACTTTTAAAATGATAGTGACAAATTAGTTGATAATTTCTCCAGAATCATAGTGGGATAAATTCCACCATTGTAGGGACTAGACCAGGCCAATGGGGGGACTCTTTTGTTTTCTTGTACATAGGTAACAAGTAAAGTCAGATATCATATTGCCCTAAAAGTGATCCAGGTTCCTGGGAGTTCTGGAAGGCTTGTCTGGGATGGAATACTTGTTAATTTTCTTTGTTGAATATTATAAAACGCAGCTCAGTAATTTGATGTTTTAATAAATGGATTTTTCCAATAAAAATATTTGTTTCTGATATAATAATGAAAAAGAGGAATATGAAATTGTATGATTATACCTGTGTGTAAAATACCTATCATGGGAAAAAAGACGAATAAATGCCCTTGTGCAATCCCCTTCCCTTCTGGCAAATAGTTGAATTACCCTATCTTTGCTTTGCAGCTTTTTAGAGAAATGTAGTCACTAACTTGATTTCATATTCTTTGCTGAAGTTGGTCGGATGAGATGAACCCACCACAGGTAATTCGGACTCTGCTACCTCTTCTTTTGGAATCAAGCACTGAGAGTGTTGCTGAGATCAGTAGCAACTCCCTGGAACGCATCTTGGGCCCTGCTGAGTCTGATGAGTTCTTGGCGCGTGTTTATGAGAAGCTGATCACTGGTTGTTACAACATCCTGGCCAATCATGCGGATCCTAACAGGTGAGCCGGATGGAGAACAGTCAGGTTCCTGTAACCTACTGCTACTGTCAGTGAAATGTACCAACACTGCTGCCATTATGTAATCAATTAATAGCTTATTGTTTGTGTGTGTGTGTGTGTGTGTGTGTGTGTGTGTGTGTGTGTGTGTGTTTTATTCTGAGACATGATCTCACTCTGACATCCAGGCTGCAGTGCAGTGGAGCTCACTGCAACCTCTGCCTCCAGGGCTCAAGCAATCCTCCTACCTCAGCCTTCCGAGTAGCTGGGACTACCGGTGCACACCACCATGCCAGGCTGGTTTTTGTTTTTTTGGTAGAGCTGGGTTTTGTCGTGTTGTGTACGCTGGTCTCGAACTCCTGGGTTCAAGTGATCCTCCCGCCTTGGCCCCCCAAAGTGCTGGGATTACAATCGTGAGCCACTGCACATGCCCACTTTATTGTTATTTGTGTTTTTCAACAGAAATTTCTGTACTCATGTGCATTCTGCATGAGTTTTTTGGAGTCCTCTTTTGTGATTAATTCTTAGGAATAAAGAAAATGGAAGACTTAAATGTTCAGATTTGGAGACTTAAAATTGTCTACTAAATGACTACCAAGTGCTGCACTAGCTGTGATGAGATGTACAGAGGACCTCACTGAAATTGGTTTCTAATGTTTCGGTGACTCTGCTGCTGAAATGAGTGTGGAATGGATGGTCCCACAGCATAGCTGTACCTTGATAGTTTAGGCCACATTGCTATAGATGAGCTGTAAAGAACAGTTCTGTTTCACTTTCACCTCGCTGAGAATTACACAAATGAAGGTGCCACATGTTGGAATTTCCTGTCTCTTTGTTGTTGAGTAGTCCAGGTTTTCATCAAGGATTCCTTTTATTCTCTTTCTCCTCTTTTTCTTTTTAACAGGTAAGTAATTTCAGACGCTTTTAGCTGTGTAGAGATGATTTGTCCAAAGTGTCTTTTTCCCTAAATCACTGGCAGATCTGGATTAGGACTGAGCTGTAGATGCCTTTCCTGTTTAGTTTCCTAGGAAGGAGGGTAGAAGAATAAAGTTGAGGGGCTGCTGTTAATTCAGTAAACATTTTTTGAACACCTACTTTGTGCCAGGCTTTATGTTAAGCTTTGGCAAAACAAAATTGGACATTGCCCTCAAGGTCAAACAGACAAACTTTGGATTTTAATAAATCACTATGAGGAGGACATTGAAACAGGTCTTAATACTGGTAGTTAAGTTTTCTGTTTAATCCTCAGTGGACTGGATGAATCCATCCTGGAGGAATGTCTTCAGTACTTGGAAAAGCAGCTGGAAAGCAGCCAGGCTCGTAAAGCTATGGAGGAGTTTTTCTCTGACAGGTGAGCTGTGTTTTGCTTTATTCAGTGAATATTTTTTGAATGCCTCTTGAAAGCAAGGGGCTATGTATGTTGATTTAGGTACTTCTTATCAGTAATACTTAAGGCTTGCTTAAGTGTCTGCACTTTGGAGAGTTAATTGCTGACTCTTTGGGGTTATTGGTGAGGAGGTTAATTTCATGAACACCTTGTGTTATTGACTCATAAGTGGCCATTTTCCCCAGAGGAGATGAGATTGTGAAGGCGGGTTGCTTTTTATGTGAGGCTTAATGTGATTCTTCCATTTTTCTCCCCTCCTGCCTCCCAGTGGAGAACTTGTACAGATCATGATGGCAACAGCCAATGAGAACCTCTCTGCTAAATTCTGTAACCGAGTTTTGAAATTCTTCACCAAACTCTTCCAGCTGAGTGAGTGACAGCTTTTAGTAATCTTCTTATGGGAACTTTGATGTCTGGCTAATACTGTGCATATCTTCTGCCTGAGTTTAACTACAGCATGAAAATGCTAACAAGTGGAGAGAATCCCTCAGAAAGTTTGGAAGGAAGTTGAAAACTTGCTCTGGAGCCTTTTCCCCTTTCCTGGCTCACAGTTTGCCCCTTCTTCCCCTTCTTCTTGCCCTTCTTTATTGACCCTGCCCTCTTGGTCTGCTCCCAGCTGAGAAGAGCCCTAACCCGAGCCTGTTGCATCTCTGCGGCTCCCTGGCACAGCTGGCCTGTGTGGAGCCTGTGCGCCTGCAGGCCTGGCTCACCCGCATGACTACATCACCCCCAAAAGATTCTGATCAGCTGGATGTAATTCAGGAGAATCGGCAGCTGCTGCAGTTACTGACTACCTACATTGTTCGGGAAAACAGGTAGAACAACTGCATTTCTGTCATGCTTCCCTAGCAACCTCAGAAATATGGTAATATTTGCAGTTATCTTTCCTGTGGGCACCAGTCTTAGCATTTTCAGCACTTTTATATCTACTTGTCTCTGGACTCAAGGATTCTAGTATAGCTCCTTGATGTTTTTTCCCATGGAAAAACTTTTGGAATGGCTTGGCCTGTCAGTTACAACCTGAGTGAATGTTTTATGCTCTAGTAGCTCAAGTCCAAAGCTGGGATTGGTATTATAGTTATGTGTTCAATGTTTAATTTAAAACTTCATTGACAATGCACAGAATGAGATTCCTATTGATTATTATTCACCAACTTGCTCTTTCTTTTCTACTAGCCAAGTTGGGGAAGGCGTGTGTGCTGTTCTTCTGGGTACCCTGACCCCCATGGCAACAGAGATGCTGGCCAATGGTGATGGGACTGGCTTCCCTGAACTCATGGTTGTGATGGCCACCCTAGCCAGTGCAGGTCAAGGTGCTGGTCACCTTCAGCTTCACAATGCTGCTGTGGATTGGCTGAGCAGATGGTAAGATGATGAAATTGTATCTAAGTTACAACATTGCTCTTGGAGAAGTGGGTTGTTTCAGGTTACTTTCTTTATAGCTCAAAGTGAGTATGGAAGAAATTTGAATCTCTACCCTTATATTGGAGTTTGGGGGTGGGGGTAGCAAATAGCTCTGTTCACTTTAGACTTTATCTTCATCATTTTCTTAGTAGAGTTTCCTGTTCATTGTTCCCAAGAGAATTCTTGGGGAAAGTATGCCAAGTGTTAATGGTAATTCTAAGACCAGAGCACCCCAAGCTCTGTACCTATATAATACAGAGTTTTCTAAGAACGCCTCTGCTTTACAGCGTCCTCAGATTGATTCAGGGTTCATGAAGATGCTTCATTTCTTTGGTTCCTTATATGATTTTGTGTCTCCTCTTTCCCCTCTTTTTTGTCCTTTGGGACAGTAAGAAATACCTGTCACAGAAGAATGTGGTTGAAAAACTGAATGCCAATGTAATGCATGGAAAGGTAAGAAAAATGAGGAATAGCAATGAGGGGTGAAGGGAAAGATGATTCTCAACCAATGTGGTCAGGTGGAAGTCTCTTGTTCCTACTGAGTTCTGTGTCCGGCTATCTTACCAAGAATAAGGCTGATAATCTCAAAGACCTAGGAGTGTGTAACTGTGCGCTAACTGTGTGCCTTTAGGCATCTTTTGGCTGGCAAGAAGTGATGGGAAGGAAATACACTGGTAAATAAGCAGACCGAATCTTTCTTAAAACACAGTGAGTTCCTGACATCCTAAGATTTTGGAATATTGTGGGAAACTGTCTCCCTGCTCAGGAATTGGAACTGTGCCACTCTGAGTCAGTGTTGTAAAAGGCTAAATATGGCCTCCTCAGCTCTAGTCCACATGCTGAGCATTATTTAATTTGCTTGAAGGTTCTGGTTACTCTGCTGAGAAAAGGGGTTTGAAACTGACAGAAATCTTGCATTCAGGCGTTTTCTTCTCCTGCCTAACCCATGAACAGCCTAGGTGGCTAGGAACAGATAACTAGCTTCTAAGAATCACTGTGGTACCATTCATTACTCCCTTCTTTCTTGTTGATCCTTATCCTTTCAGCACTGAAATGTCAGAGTGCAGAGCAAAGGAACTTTGAAATCTGAGTCTTTGATGCTAATTAATTGGGTTTTCTAGGCAAGCATGAACGATCTATAGTGATTTGCTAGAATTTTTTTCTCTTAATTTCTGAAGCTGTCCTCTTTTGCATTACTGTAAAGCCCGATAATTAAAATGACTTTAACTTAATGGTTAGAAATGCTAATGTTAGGGCGAAAATGCTAATGAGAGTCTCTTCATACTCTAATTTGGTCATTTTTTGAATAATTTTAATCTGTTTTTACTCTATTCTTCTAATTTCAATCCTACTTAATCTTATAAGACTTCGTAAATAGCTGTTGTGCTTAAGAATGAATGAATGCATATTACTTCAGTACAATTTACTGACCAGCTACGTGGGGATGGAGTGGTATAAGCTGGTTAAGAGATACTAAAAACACACAGTTTTTCTTCTCTGCTTTCATACTATTTCTATGATCTTGAGCTTTATTTGAAAAAGCTTGAGAACACATAGTTGACATAATAAAACATGGAGAATCGAAGTTTCTGTGGGGCTTTGGTCTTCTTTTGCAGCATGTGACAATCTTAGAGTGCACGTGCCATATCATGTCTTACTTGGCTGATGTCACGAATGCCCTGAGCCAGAGTAATGGTCAAGGCCCAAGTCATCTCTCAGTGGATGGGGAAGAGCGGGCCATTGAAGTAGACTCAGACTGGGTGGAGGAGTTGGCTGTGGAAGAGGAAGATTCCCAGGCTGAGGATTCAGTAAGTATGAAGTAACCTCGAAGTTAACCTCTCAAGGTAATGACTGATATGGTACCAAGCTTTTGGCTCATTTTTCCAGCCCCCTGTGAGCTTCAAAACTTCCTAGTCCTTATTGCTGCCAGATTCCGGTTTTCTAAGCCTGCAGAACAAGGCATGGAGATCTAATCTCTTATGGAAAGGACTTTTTCATAAGCTTATTCCAGAGCCACATCTCCTGCTTTTTCAGTCTTTAATTCCAAATGGAATTTTAGGGATGAGTTCTTCATGGGGGTAGTGGAAGCTCCCCTGTAAAGAAAGCATGAGATGTTTTTTCTTAACCACAAACCCCTAAGGTCTCTTTCACCTGAAATAACAACAGATTTTCAGCCAACTAGCTATTTCTAATTGTGGTAGATTTCCACTGGTCATTTATGAGTTGACTATTCACTGCTCCCTCCAATAGAGTGTTGAGAAAGATAGGTTTTTGTGGGTGTTTATATACAGGGATATATTTCTAGTTAAAAAGACTTATTATTTTTGAAGGATGAAGATTCTCTTTGCAACAAACTCTGCACTTTTACGATTACACAGAAAGAATTCATGAACCAGCATTGGTAAGAGTAGTTCTTCCTTTTAGGTAAAGATTTGCTGGGCACTGACTGTTGGGACTTCTGAGCTTCTTTGTTGGTTTTTGTTCTTTGTAGGTACCACTGTCACACCTGCAAAATGGTGGATGGGGTGGGTGTCTGCACAGTGTGTGCTAAGGTGTGCCACAAAGATCATGAGATTTCCTATGCCAAGTATGGATCCTTCTTCTGTGACTGTGGAGCCAAAGAAGATGGCAGCTGTTTGGTGAGAGATTTGGAACCCTCACTGAGCTATGAAGGGTGGCTTGTTAGACATGGGATTACTGAAGCCAAACTGGAAAATTCCCATCCCTTCTAGGATACCTGAGTCTAGGAATATGTTCCAGTTCAAGTCATCGGTGATCTGTACAGTTGTGGCCTAAGCACTTCATTTAGAAATCAGAACCAGCAGATTCCTTAGGGATCTTGTAGTGTGTTTTTCCTAAGACCTCCCCACAATTTCAGATGTTATAAGGCCTGATACTGTGAGTAGGTAAAGAAGTTAGATACTAGGTGAATACCATGATGATCAGAATTTAGGCTTTCGGATAACATTGAAATGCTTAGCCACTTTCTTCTTTGGGTCAGTTTTTCCTCAGAGATCTCAGGCAGTATTTCTTCTGTGCTTGAGGCAAGAACTTAGGGACTGTGACGTTTTCTGTCCTAGGCTCTGGTGAAGAGAACTCCTAGCAGCGGCATGAGCTCTACCATGAAGGAGTCAGCATTTCAGAGTGAACCCAGGATTTCAGAGAGTCTAGTGCGCCATGCCAGCACCTCACCAGCTGACAAAGCCAAGGTTACCATCAGTGATGGAAAGGTTGCTGACGAAGAGAAGCCCAAGAAGAGCAGCCTGTGCCGCACAGTGGAGGGCTGCCGGGAGGAGTTACAGAATCAGGTGGGGCTGAGTGATACCCCGTAGTACATAGACATAGTTGAGAGCCTGGCAAATTGGTGTGAGAGTAAATAATGCGCATGGCTCCCCTTGAAACTCATTTTCTCCTTTCTCTAAGTTTACCATTTTCATAGTGTGAATACAAATACCATGTGTTGTCATCACAAGGGAAGGATTTATGGCTGAGCGCTATTAGGAATGTTATCGGGGGTGATGGAAGCATACATTTTAGTTGTATCATACTTTAGAGTACCCTTTCTTGGCCAGGGTTCCTTATCTGAAACACAGAAAACAAAATTATTTGAGTGATTATATTCTCAGTTTTCCCGAGGATGGTACAAATCCCAAACCATTCTAGACACATAGGAGAGAAGTTAACTCATTTCATATGAGGGATGCCTCTGAGCATTAGGATATGTATGTGAGATCCCTGGTTTAGAAAGATTGCTCTGGAGTTAGTAGTACAAATGTGCATCGATTAGAATCAATGCCAGGATTATGGTGAGAATTAGAAGATGGCTAGAATATCCAACTGGAAGTGAAGAAGCTGGATTCTGAAGGAAATTACTGGCAAGATTATTGTTATGAGTATTACCCATTGTTTCTCCTTTTTTTTTTTCACTTGTGTATTTTTTCTGTTTTTCTCAGGCCAATTTTTCCTTCGCTCCTCTCGTGTTAGACATGCTCAATTTCCTTATGGATGCCATTCAGACCAACTTCCAGCAAGCTTCAGCCGTGGGGAGCAGTAGCCGCGCTCAGCAAGCCCTCAGTGAGCTCCACACAGTAGAGAAGGCAGTGGAGATGACAGACCAGCTGATGGTAAGTGTTTTAGGGCCATGATGTTTGGTGGCTGTGGGAACTAACAAATTTATTGAGATCCTAAAGTGTACTAGATGCTCTGAGGAATATACTTAGAGCAATTGATCCTTGGCCATCCAAAACTTAGAATCTAAGACATCATGACATTCCCAGAATATATAGTGTAAAAATCAGCATATGAGATATGGCTTCAAAAGAAGGGAATTGGCCAGGGGCGTGCTTATAATCCTAGCACTTTGGGAGACCCGAAGCAGGGGGATTGCTTGAGCCTGGGAGTTTGAGACCAGCCTTGGCAACATGGTGAAACCGCATCTCTACCCCAAAAAACACACAAAAAAATTTAGGTGGGCATGGTGGTGTGGCGCCTATAGTCCCAGCTACTCGGAAGGCTGAGGTGGGTGGATCACCTGAGCCCAGGAGTTTGCAGTGAGCTGAGATCACACCACTGTACTCCAGCCTGGGCAACAAAGTGAGACTCTGTCTCAAAAAAAAAAAAAAAAAAAAAAGAGTGGGGCTGGGGAATTCAGGGTCATTTTGGCCAATGAAAAGACTAAATCTCCATTTTAGTTCATATAAATATATGAATCACCAAGAGGTAGGGAACTCCATTTTGGGGCAATTAGAATAGTTAGAAATATTTTCTTTTTTAGAAAATAGAACTTTATCTTTTCTAAAGTTCATCTAACTTGCAAAATAATGCTTGTCCTCTTTTACTTATAGTCCTTTAGATAACTTTCCTTTAGTTTTTCATGTCAGATGGGTTGTAAGGTATAAATCATTATTCACTTTAAAACTGGCTGCTCAGCACTGAATATAGGACTTCTGATGTAGCCTTCCTGGCCTTTTTTTAGCAGCAGAATTAAGTAGCAGAAAGTAAAGTGGTGGCAACTCCAAAAGGGAAGTGAACAGATATTGTGAATGAGATACATGAATAGATCTCATAAATTGGCTTTTTTTTTTTTAAGAGTCTCGCTCTGTCACCTAGGCTGGAGTGCGGTGGCATGATCTCAGCTCACTGCAATCTCTGCCTCCCTGGTTCCAGCAATTCTCTTGCCTTGCTCAGCCTCCTGAGTAGCTGAGACAGGAGGCACGCACCACCATGCCCAGCTAATTTTTGTATTTTTGGTAGAGAGAGAGTTTCACCATGTTGCCCAGGTTGGTCTCGAACAACTGTGCTCAAGTGATTTGCGCAACGCAGCCTGCCAAAGTGCTGGGATTATAGGCGTGAGCCACCATGCCAGCCAAAGTTGGCTATTTTTAAGGGACTGATACTCAGTTGGAAATACACACATTCATACATATATTCTGGCATTTTATTTAAATCAGTCACAGTTTTTGCCAGGCATGGTGTACCTGAGGAGTTTGAGACTATCCTGGGCAACATGGTTAAACCCTGTCTCTACAAAAAATGTACAAAATAATTAGCCGGATATGGTATGCATCCTTGTGGTCTCAGCCACCTGGGAGGCTGAGGCAAGAGGATTGCCTGAACCTGGGAAGTCAAGGCTGTAATGAGCTGGTATTGCATCACTGCACTCACCAGTGCACTCCAAGCTGGGTGACAGAGCAAAACCCCGTCTCAAAAGAAAAAAAAAATTAGTCACAGTTTTATTTGATATTCTTGGAATTTAAAAATGTCATAAAAATCAGTCACACTTTGAGAGCATTGGTTTTTAAATATTAAAGATGAAGTGAAAAAATACTTTTGTGGGATTGGGGACCCATAAAGTTGCTTTCTATGTTGCCAGATTAGATCAATGAAAAAAAATTTCATCTGTCATCACCGTTTATAAGACATTGAACATTTTAACTTTTTTTTTTTAAAAGAGACCACTACCTTGTATTTAAGTTTAGTTTTATGAAAAAGTTTACTATGGTTTTTTTTTTTTTTTTTTTTTTTTTTGAGATGGAGCCTTGCTCTGTCGCCCAGGCTGGGGTGCAGTGGCACGATCTCAGCTTTATCTCCCAGGTTCAAGCCATTCTCCTGCCTCAGCCTCCTGAGTAGCTGGGATTACAGGCGTGTGTCACCATGCCCGGCTAATTTTTGTATTTTGAGTAGAAATGGGGTTTCACCATTTTGGTCAGGCTGGTCTCGAGCTCCCGACCTCATGATCCGTCCGCCTCTGCCTCCCAAAGTGCTGAGATCACAGGCATGAGCCACCGTGCCTGGCCTACTATGTTGTTCTTAATGGATTGATAATAACATTAACAAATTTACTCAGCCATCCATGGTTTGGATGTTGAAATCACTGCTTTTGAATGACTAAATTGTGCAGTGTCTCAGTCGCATGAATAGTGTGTGAATCCACATGATTTTATTTGCCTCATTACTGGCTATGCTTTCTTCTTTGCCAGGTTCCTACCTTAGGCTCCCAGGAAGGTGCTTTTGAGAACGTGCGGATGAATTACAGTGGCGACCAGGGCCAGACCATCCGGCAGCTGATTAGCGCTCATGTGCTCAGGCGGGTGGCTATGTGTGTGCTCTCCTCTCCCCATGGGCGCCGCCAACATTTGGCTGTCAGCCATGAGAAGGGCAAGGTGGGTCCTCCAATGCCTGTGCACTTACTTTAGGTCATGTTGTCTTAAATGCTAAGCAAAATAGATCGATGGCCACTTTCGGGTTAGCCCTCTGTGGGAAAAAGTCCGTTGGATTCTAAGAATGCTTTATGGACAGATCTTGAGCTTTTCAAATACTTAAACCCTGAGTTAATTTGATTAGAACTAGAGCTGGTATGACCAGGACAGACTGTTTGTAATTAGTAAATTTCCACTCAAAACGTATTCTTCAAGCCCTCAGGAAAAGGTAATGACCAGCAGTTACCTAGGACAGCTTGGCTCCCAGTATTGCCTTATTTGGACACTCTGGAAGGCATAAGCGGAGAGACAAAAGTTTTCATAGGAACACTCAGTGTTGCTTATGTAGACCTGCCCTGCCTTCCCAGCTCTCTTAAGGATACAAGTAAATTTGTATTGTTTTATAGAGCTAGTAGAAGTTGGAAGAATGCTAGGTATCTGAACTCACACTTTTCTGTATTCTGGCCTCTCCATCACCACTAATGTTGTTTTCACTTTTAAGTGAAAAGTTAAAAGATCTTTTAAAGATAGTCTTTAAAAGAATTCTAAAATCATTTAAAAAACAGTTTCATAGAAAATACTAGAAAAGGACAGTGATACATAGATATTCCTAAACTATTTTGTGAAATAACTCTATAAATTGGCTTCATTACTCATCTCTTCTGTCCTACTTGGAAGGACAGAATGAAAGACATGGCTTTTAACCAGGAGAAATACAGACTAATATTGATCGAGGATTTTTCTACTAGACTTAACTTGTAAAAAAAAAAAAGTGCGCAACCTATTATCTCTTATTGAAAGATTTTTTGTTACTTGCTTTGAGTTCTCTGAGAGGACTAGGAGTAAGAATAAATTGGTCATTGTTCCTTTGCAGATCACTGTTCTGCAGCTTTCTGCTCTCCTGAAGCAAGCAGATTCCAGCAAAAGGAAGTTGACTCTGACCCGCTTGGCTTCTGCCCCAGTTCCTTTCACTGTGTTGAGCCTCACAGGAAATCCCTGCAAGGAAGACTACCTGGCGGTTTGTGGGCTAAAGGTAAAAATCCTCATCTAGGTTTGATTACCTGGAACTGGGGATTCTAGTCACCTTCTCTCCACTATTCTCAGAACTACTTTTTATTATTTATTGTTGAGATTAAAACTTAAAACCTACTGAAATGCAAAAGGAATTTTTCTTTGAATTTTTCCTAGATCTTTGGGATTTCTTTGATATTGGAAATAACCTTTGGATTCACGAAACCTGAATATTACTAGACAGTCTAAATACTGTCTAAAGGCAGGGGATATTGGGGGGAAAAAAAGGAACATCAGAAGTCTGAAATGAATTAACCTACTTTCCCACATCATCTTTTCACCATTTTGTTCCTTAAACATTGTCCAGGACTGCCATGTGCTCACCTTTGGTAGCTCAGGCTCTGTTTCGGATCACTTGGTTTTGCACCCTCAGTTGGCAACGGGGAACTTCATCATCAAAGCCGTGTGGTTGCCTGGTTCACAGACCGAGTTAGCAATTGTCACTGCGGACTTTGTTAAGGTACAGTTACAGTTCTTTGATGATATGGTCCTAGAATTTTTCTACTTTTAAATCTAGAATGTCTGATCTTCATTATGTGTTAGCTTCTCCCAAAAGTTAAAAAATCAGCTGGGCGCCATGTCTTGCAACTGTAGTACCAGTACTTGGGAGGCTGAGTAGAGGATTACTTGAGGCTTAGTTCAAGGCTGCAGTGAGCTATGATCATGCCACTGCACTCCAATGTGGGTGATAGAGCAAGACCCTGTCTCTAAAAATAAAAATAAACCATATTTTTTCGCGTTTTGCTATGTGGCTGAGTGGGAGCTTTCTGTCTTTAGGCAATAGGGAATTGATTCTGGTTCTAACTTCAATGTACCAAGGGCACACCTATAACCGTACTTGTTACAGAATTTATGTATGTATGTCTGTCCCCTACTCATTCCATGAAGGAAAGTGAAAGGTGTTCTGTTCATCTTTATAGGACCAGTGCCTAACCATTTTTTATTGAATGGAGAATGAATGCCTGTTATTGGTCAATTTCAGCTATTTGGATTCACTAAGATATGTGGGGGATGGGACTGAGACAGATTTCCCTTGTTTAGTTTTTCTTCCATCCTGCAGATATATGACCTGTCTGTTGATGCCTTGAGTCCAACCTTCTACTTTCTCCTGCCAAGCTCCAAGATAAGAGACGTTACTTTCCTTTTCAACGAGGAAGGAAAGAACATCATTGTTATAATGTCTTCGGCTGGGTACATCTATACTCAGCTCATGGAAGAGGCCAGCAGTGCCCAGCAAGGACCCTTCTATGTCACAAATGTGCTGGAAATCAATCATGAGGACCTGAAGGTTAGAGCACATGTTGCTATTTCCTTCAGTTCAGATTTAATTATTTAGCAACTATCTATTCTTTTTCTTTGTTCTTTTATAAAATTTTTCTGTGGACTTCATCTAACTGGATCTTTTTTTCTTTTTCTTTGTTTTTCCTTCTAATGTTTTGCCTAATAGCAAAATCTCTTATCCTTTAGGATCTCCCAGAGACCCTGGGAATAATGGAACCGATTGAAGTATAGATCTCTTCAGTTCCATTATTCTCAGGGTCTTTGTAAGATTTACCAACAGGGAGCTCATGCTTAGAGTATGAGAGCACCTGATTATGATTGAAAACTAATAACCAGCATAAACTGGAAATTGGTAACCAAGGCAGCATGAGGAGTTACTGCAAATATGTGTCTTTGTACCAGCAGGACAGTAACAGCCAGGTGGCAGGTGGTGGTGTGTCCGTGTACTACTCCCATGTGTTGCAGATGTTGTTCTTCAGCTACTGTCAAGGCAAATCATTTGCAGCCACCATCAGCAGGACAACCCTGGAGGTGTTGCAGCTCTTCCCCATCAACATCAAAAGGTGGGAATGAACATTTAATGTTCAACTTTCACAATGTTCACATTCAACGAGGGAGCTCTACTCCCACTCCCAAGTACTGCTATCTGTTCTGGGTTTTGTGAAACTTACTTTTCTCCAGCCAACCTTTGTCTTCCCTGCTGGGTATCTTTAAAATTAGGAGCATCTGGGCTTGGCAGGTTGGGTTGTCTCCACGGCTTGTCCTCCACTGTGTAGATCCCAAGCTGTCGAAGGTAGTTTAGTGGTCCACTGTTACTCAGAAGGAAAACCTATAGTTAGTTATAAATGTGACTTCAATGTGAGAAGGAAACCTAAGTTTTTCTTAGATGCTCATTCTGCCGCAGTGCCCTTTAAGTTTTTCTCCTGAGGCAAACTTACTCTGTTAGCAAATGGAATGTATCAGTAATGGGGGCATGGTTGGATTTGGGGGAGGAAGAGACTTTTCACCAAGTTTGCAGATAATAGAGGGATGTGTTAAGGGAGTGAAAGTTTCATTTAGGGAGGAGGAAGAAGAGGCTTACAATATCTTCCCGTGTTTCTTATCTGCCATTGATGACCCATTGTAGCACTTTCTTTCAGGCCTTTCTTTGGGAATTACATGGTTTGGGATGAAATAAAATGAATACCAGCTTACACTAACTCACTGTGTTTGAAGATCCTTATAGGACAGTGGATCATTAACCTTAGGCAGCTCCATGGCCCTATGCTGTTGGCAGCCTCTAGGCACATAGGGCCACCTGTTATTCAGAAATGGAACGTTTCAGTGGAGATTCCAAATGAGGGCTGCCCTGCCAGAAGCACACATTAGGGTGTGTGAGCAGGTGTGCATGGCTTGGAATAAAACTAACCTGTGGATAATCTGAGTTGCTGGCCAAGGATATTGATCTGGAGTCATGTAGCCAGTTAGAGGATGGTTTTTAGGTCAAGAAAAGAACTATTAAATGGTGACTGACACGCTAACCATAGCCAGTTTTGTTGTCTGCAGTTCCAATGGTGGCAGTAAGACGTCTCCTGCTCTTTGCCAGTGGTCTGAGGTGATGAACCACCCTGGCTTGGTGTGCTGTGTCCAGCAAACTACAGGGGTGCCGCTGGTAGTCATGGTGAAACCAGACACTTTTCTTATCCAGGAGATTAAGACTCTTCCTGCTAAAGCAAAGGTCAGTGCCATATTTTCCCATTGATTACTTTGCTGTGAACCTGGTCTCTTTTTATACTTTTATATTCACTTCACTTCCCCAGCTCTTTCAATGGAGGCCCATGAAAGAGTTCTTTTTTCTCCTACATGCCTTTTCTTTGCCACCCTTCTGTACAGCCCCTCAACTGACTGTGAAACCAGTTGCATCTCTCCTCTTTTTCTGTGTGGTTGCTGATCTGTAGGTATGGAAACTAAGACCCTCCTTTGTCCTCTCCTCCTAGATCCAAGACATGGTTGCCATTAGGCATACGGCCTGCAATGAGCAGCAGCGGACAACAATGATTCTGCTGTGTGAGGACGGCAGCCTGCGCATTTACATGGCCAACGTGGAGAACACCTCCTACTGGCTGCAGCCATCCCTGCAGCCCAGCAGTGTCATCAGCATCATGAAGCCCGTTCGAAAGCGCAAAACAGCTACAATCAGTAAGGCTTCTTCTCATAAGACTTGTGGGGGAGTAGGAATGGTGTGGTCTTCTAGACAGTGACTCAGAATAGACTGTTGCAAATGTCTGTGAAGAAATGGTGACTGTCCTACTTGCACATTTTGTAAAGTTAGAGGTATGTGCTGGCTGATTTCCTGAAAGCAGAGTCACAGTTCCAAATGGCAAACACCCACTGGCTGCCTGCTTCAGGCCATCAGTTCTTTGGTGCCTAGTAACAAGTTATGTCCTGGACCTTATTTGAGAGATTTTTCTCTCTAGGTTTAGGGAGAATGACTTTTCTGAAGATTGCAACTGATTGAAGTATAGATCTCTTCAGTTGGTTAATTTCCCACTGAGTAGTAAAGAACCCACCACAGGTCTCTGAGCTGGTGGTCTCGCACTTGACTGACTGAGGACTCTTTAGGAAAGTGAAAGCTTGAGTTTAGCAGTGAGCAAATCCAGCTAAGCAAAGACCATTACCATGATCCAAAGGGATCATCACATTACCGTAAATTTGCTCTGGAGTCTATGTTTGAAAGACTGGTTTATTCATTTACATTCTTATTTACATTGTTATTAACTGTATACCCAATACCAATGCCAGATTTCTTTGTATTGCTAGGACATGTTGTAGTTAGGGATAACAACCATTGGAGAGCTAACCACATGTAGGTATCATGCTGATGCAAGTGTTCTAATCCAGAGTTTGCTTAGAAAGATGAGAGTGTGAATGTGGGTTCTGTCTGGGAGGAGTCTTTGCCGATGGCATTGAGGCAGAGGTGGTCGAGACTCTCTGACAATCTGGTACCATTCTCTGCAGCAACCCGCACGTCTAGCCAGGTGACTTTCCCCATTGACTTTTTTGAACACAACCAGCAGCTGACAGATGTGGAGTTTGGTGGTAATGACCTCCTCCAGGTCTACAATGCACAACAGATAAAACACCGGCTGAATTCCACTGGCATGTATGTGGCCAACACCAAGGTAAGAATTGCACTGGGCTGGGATCAATTCCTGGGTAAAAGGACTCATAAACAATGTGGTTTGAGAACACATCTCCTTTTAGAATGCAAGCATAGAGTATATATTCATAGTCACAACTCCTGATTCTAGTTAAATGATTCCTTAGAAAAATGGATATTCTCACTCACTTGCCAAAGGATGTCTGCAGGTTAGGTTTCCACCAATACCAGCAGGTTACTGTGTAAACGACACCAAAGAGATTGTTAATGCTGGGCGGAAGGAAGCCTGACGTTGAAAAGAATCTGTTCTCCTCCCCTATTTTCTCATTTTTAGAAACAAGGAGGTCATTACCAGGGAGTTGAAAGGATAAGATTTAATGAGCTTCACATGTTGAGACAATGTCAGAGAAGGACTCCTAGTTTGAATTTAAGAACTCCTTTTAGTTTCCTGATGTGTGCCTTGTCTCCCCACAGCCTGGAGGCTTCACCATTGAGATTAGTAACAACAATAGCACTATGGTGATGACAGGCATGCGGATCCAGATTGGGACTCAAGCAATAGAACGGGCCCCATCGTATATCGAGATCTTCGGCAGAACTATGCAGCTCAACCTGAGTCGCTCACGCTGGTTTGACTTCCCCTTTACCAGAGAAGAAGCCCTGCAGGCTGATAAGAAGCTGAACCTCTTCAGTGAGTCACCAACCCCTGGCGCAGACACTGTCCTCATTGTGACTGCTAAATTGGGTGCCACTGGTCTGTGGCTCTCCAGTATTCTGGGATCTGTCCACTCTACTGATTTTCCTGTCCTTCTCTCAGGAAACTTTGAGCTTAGGAGGCAGGGTGACAGGAAAGGAGTACACCGGAGCATGGGAGCAGTAAAGATAGGGCTGCACTCTGTGAAGTATTCATTTCTGTAATGTTGTGTCCACCTCACTAATGGGGCAGCTTCTGTGTTTAGGCTGAGAGAGGCAGATTGATGTGAAATTGGAAGGCTTTCTTAAAGCACAAAGGAAGACCTCAGGTCACACATGGCTGAGAGATGGTTAGTGATAGCTTGCTATGCCATTGAAAACTAAACCCTCAGAGTGCAAATCCTTGAGCCTTAAGACTGCATTTCTCTGTCATTTATTGGCCACTGTCTGATACTCTTTCTCTTGGAAATTGTTGTTGTTAGTGTGAATGATCTTGATCTGTACTTTGAACAAAGAAAGTGTGTAGAGACCCCTGGGAGTGAGGGGTAGGGGATACAAGTATTATGAAGCAGAAGAGGACCCTTACAGTGATGGATAGGGACTCTAGTGAGTGGGAGAAGCAATTGGTTTTTGGTCCATGGAACTTTTTCCACATGTTTTCAGCGTCTATACATGACTAAAGTGCTGTGAATATCTCGGAAGATAAAGTTTCTCTATGTCTATAAAATTGATGTGATTTACTTCTTTGCTCCAACTGTTCTGGTCTTTGCTTTGGAGGGGTGGCCCTTTAGAGAATGTGCTTCCTAAAGACCTCTCTTATTGCAGTAGGGGCCTCGGTGGATCCAGCAGGTGTCACCATGATAGATGCTGTAAAAATTTATGGCAAGACTAAGGAACAGTTTGGCTGGCCTGATGAGCCCCCAGAAGAATTCCCTTCTGCCTCTGTCAGTAACATCTGCCCTTCAAACCTGAACCAGAGCAACGGCACTGGAGATAGCGACTCAGCTGCGCCCACTACGACCAGTGGAACTGTCCTGGAGAGGTACTAGTTCTGGCAGGGGTTGGCTCCAGTTTTTACATTCCCCACTCTCACTGCAGAACTTTCCTGTGTCTTGAGCGAGCCAGCTTCTAATAACCTTCTCAAAGCTAGCCTGGAATTTTTTAAAGTTTTCTCACCCACATTCAGTGTCTCTTTAGTGTGCAGACAAAGCCTGAAAAATGTGCTCAGTCATCTGACACCAGAGTCTCTCCCTGGGCAGAAGTTCTGTCCCTTCTCTTAATGCTTAGGTACCCTTTAGAGGCCATAGGCTAGACGATGCTTAAGCCAGTATTCTAGATTAGGATCCAGGCTTGCTGAAGTGATAGGAAAACACCCTCCCTTCCATTCTGATCTCGTCATCTTCTCATCATCTTTCTCTGCAGTAGCTACTTCTGTGGTAATAACATTGCCAGCAAGAGAGGCTGACTGCTGCCTCTTATAGCAGAGTCCAGAGTTTCCTTAGGTCTCCCTACAGTGGCATTCTAAAGCATTGTGCTTGGCTTCTTTGTGCTAGGTAGTTGCTGGTTTGCCATGGTAGATGAAATATTATAGTTCATGATGTAAGATTATGAGTTTCTTACATTGTAAGTCACAAGAATAGCATTGCTTGGAATCACTGCCTCCCACCAGCAGCCTCCTCCCTCCCTCCCTTTCTCTTTCTTTTTCCCCCACCACCCTATCCATACATGATTTGCTTAGGATGTGTTTCCAGGTTTCTCTGAGCTTCACATTTTTTTCCTTTTTTTTTTTTTCTTTGCTTCTCCCCCAAGTTCTGAAACTGAGTCCCTAACCAAGCTGGACCGGTTAGTATGCCCTCTTTCTTTTCTCTGCACGAGTGAGTGTGTGTCAGAGAGCAGTGTAACCAATGGTGTGGCTTTGCATTGATTCTGCTTCTGCTGAAGAGTCCTCCTGCTTCTTTCTGTTCTGGTCATTGCATGGCTACAGAGCTGTCCATGTGTAAAAATGTAGTATACGGAGGATCGTAAGTGCACACTTGATGTTGGCCGTGTCAGAGACTCTCTTGTCAGAGACTCTCTCAACTCTCTTCCTTACCCGAGTCCTCTCTGCTCCCTCTCTAAGTGGATGAAAAGGGGGTTCGGGGTAGAGGGATTAACAGCAAAGTCCTACCATCTGATAAACCACTAGAGAGCTTGTTCTGTCTAAATTTGCTTTATGCCTCAGTTCCCTCTTCCCTTGTTCTTTATTGCCTTCCTCTACCCCTTAACCCCTTTCTTTCCAGCTACCTTCTGAATATTTTTCTTTCTCTGTCCAGAGCTTCAGCTGTCAGGATGTTGTTCTTTTTACTATGACACATTAAACTCAAAGGAGTAAACCCTGGGAAGCATGTTACTTGGTATCCTTTAATAGTAATAGTTGGGTTTCCTATTTCTTCCCTAAGGGGAAATCAGTTTTCTAAAGATGCTTTGTATTACCCCTTGAATGTTGGCAGTTGGCATGCATCTGAAAAATAGTTTGTTCTCTCCCCCATACTTAGAGACTCATAGGAAATGCCATTGTGCATATATAACTTTAAACTTCCCAGTATAAGAAGATGGTTTTACCTTTCCCTTTGTGTATCCTTTTGCCCACTGATCTCTGGGCACCTGAGCTTTGGGTCCCATTGCATCAAGACTGTTAAGCCCATCTCAGTGATCCCTGCCACAGGCAGCAGAAGGAAGCACATTTATCCTCTTTGAGGAAGAAAAGCCCTGTCTTTGAGTTACGGATTATGAACATGGCCTCAGGTTGATCTCCGAGCAGGAGCCAGGTTTCTCCTGGCCTGTAACATAGGAAACGATATGCATGGTGCCTGTGGCAGGTCTTATTGTGCTTTGATTTTGTATTTGGCATTCATTAGCTGTCCCCAAGGTCCTCCTGTCTATAGTTTGCTTAGGCTAAAGCGCAAGGCAGAGAGAATGGTGTTGTACTCAAGCCAGGTTTTCTGTCTCCCCAGGCTGGTTGTGAGTTCTTTAGAAGCCCTGGAAAGCTGCTTTGCTGTTGGCCCAATCATCGAGAAGGCAAGTCACTTTTTCAAAGCACATGGAAGCTCCCTGAAGAGGCAGGAAGTCAGTGGAGTTGTCTGAGGCCCTGATGCCTCGCAGCTAAAGAACATTTATAGTAGCATAATCTTGATTTACTAAGAAGCACCAGAGAAGTCTTCAGCTAAGGCCTTATGCCCTACTTATGGGGCCCATATTGAGCGTGTGTCATAGAATAGGATGCGTGCTGGTACAAGAATACTGTTCTGGGAATCACGAGGTTGGATTCCATTTCTTCACCTGCTAGTAAGGAGGATTATAATTTCTGAAACTTTTTATTTTTTTCTCTTTGCAGTCCATGGAGCATAACCTAGCCCTGGTGGCCTAGAAGGAGGGAAGTGGCAGGCAGAGTGTAGATAGTTCATTCTGCCTTGAGTTGGTGGGACTAGTGATAACCCTGCTGTCTTTTGCTTCAGGAGAGAAACAAGAATGCCGCTCAGGAGCTGGCCACTTTGCTGCTGTCCCTGCCGGCACCTGCCAGCGTCCAGCAGCAATCCAAGAGCCTTCTGGCCAGCCTGCACACCAGCCGCTCGGCCTACCACAGCCACAAGGTAACCGTTTTCTCTCAGGGATGCCTGTGTAGGAAAGGAAATTGCATTGCTAACAGGGAATCAAATAAATTAGCTTTTCACGGTAAAGCAACAGCACAGCAAAGAAAGGTAGAGGATAGCATTCAGATTACACCCACATTGTCTAGAGTTTCTCCTGAGAAATTCACAAGTGCCACTCAAAACTGAGGATAAGCCAGCAACTGGGCCCCTGGTTTGTACATATTTTTCTGTCACTCTAACAGGATCAGCAGGACTTAAGAGAGGGAGGGGGCCGGGTGCGGTGACTCACGCCTGTAATCCCAGCACTTTGGGAGGCGCAGGCGGGCGGATCACGAG
The DNA here is from genome assembly GCF_009761245.1 of Sapajus apella. Classification (NCBI taxonomy): domain Eukaryota; kingdom Metazoa; phylum Chordata; class Mammalia; order Primates; family Cebidae; genus Sapajus; species Sapajus apella. The sequence continues at coordinate 12,381,015 of NW_022436983.1, read as the reverse complement.
GTCAGGAGATCGAGATCATCCTGGCCAACATGGTGAAACCCCATCTCTACTGAAAATACAGAAATTAGCTGGGCGTGGTGGCGTGTGCCTGTAATCCCAGCTACTCGGGAGGCTGAGGCAGGAGAATCCGGGAGGTGGAGCTTGAACCCGGGAGGTGGAGGTTGCAGTGAGCCGAGATCACACCATTGCACTCCAGCCTGGTGACAGAGTGAGACTCTATCTCAAAAAAAAAAAAAAAAAAAAAGAAAGGAAGAGAGGGAAGGACATTGAGCGTGAGTAGCCTTCTCACTGGAAAGGGTGAGGTGAGGGAGTCCCTCAGGAGATAGACTGCTAGTGTTTCAGCCGTGGCACAGCACGAGAGACGTATTACCCTTGTTGGTGAGACAGGTGTTGAATAGTGGTTACAGTGCCTCTGAAAGGAAAATCTGGGGAAAGAGGATGTCACCTGTGAAAGAAAGGCATTGCCAAAGGAGACAAATTGGGCTAATTTCTATAGATCGAAAAGATGACAGTTCAGACCCCTGAAGAAGAAGGGCTCTGAGAGAAGCCGTCAGCCCAGAGCTTTGGTTAGCTTCTGTACCTCCAGCCCAGGGAACTGAGAAGTGTGAGTTTAAACTGCTGAGCCTCTCAAGGAAAGGCAATTTTGGATCGTAGTCCCTGGGTAATACGATTTTGCTAAGAAATGACTCTTCTACTGTAGTAGAAAGAAATCTGGCAGTCTGGAGAACTGAGTAGATTCGAATTTTCCCATCAGACTTTGATAATGCACAGTTTTTATTTTTTAATGACATTAATATTTTATGTATTAGGAAACTTTATATGGGGCTGCTTTGAAGATTTTTTTGTAGGTGGTTGGTGGTCATTGGCCTGTTCTCTTGAGAGGAGGTAATAATCCTGACGATCTGCCAGCTTTTCTCTCCTTTTTGCTTTCGTACCCAGCCCTTGCTTATGGCTGACCCTTTGTTGCCCTGTTGTTCTATAGGATCAGGCCTTGCTCAGCAAAGCTGTGCAGTGTCTCAACACATCCAGCAAAGAAGGGAAGGATTTGGACCCCGAGGTGTTCCAGAGGCTAGTGATCACAGCTCGCTCCATTGCCATCATGCGCCCCAACAACCTTGTCCACTTTACGGAGTCAAAGCTGCCCCAGACGGAAACAGGTGAACTTGGCCTCTGGCTGTGATCCTGAGATCTGCTTCATACACTGATTTACTCTCTCATTCTTACTGTTCTTACCGGCCTCTGACTGACTGCATGCTCAGAGACAGGGATTTTGCTTCCTGGTCTTTATACCTGGTAGGGCCTTTTGTCATTGGGATTGTACCATTTTAAACACATTCTTTTTCCAGTGATTATCCTTTTGATTATTCTTGAGATCACTTATGTTCTAGACATCAGATATAATCTGTCTTTGAAGTTATGACCTCTTAGGAGCTTTGGGGTAAAGCTAAGCTTGGTTGGGCCCTGGTCACTTTAAAGCAGCTGTGGCTTATCTTTCGCTTTCATGCTGTTCTTTTGTCAGTGTTGTTAATATGTGTAGCAGCTTTCTCAGTGCTTAGTGCTGTTTCCTCATCTCTTCTTATGTTGCCTGGGTAGCAAACCTGTTTTGTCATTGTCTAATTGCTGCCTTTAGAATTCTCTGTTATGTACATGCTCCCATATGCTATCATCATCCTGTTCCTCCTTTAAATACTATAATCCCAGAATTATTCTAGAGAAATCTCTAGAATGTTCAGATGTTCTTCTAGGGTTTAGAAGTTGAACAGTTGGAACTGAGATCTTTGAATCTGCTGTGAACATCCTAAATGCTCCCCCTTCGACTTAATTCTAACATACAATGTTTTCTGCGATATTCCTTTCCCAGACTGTTTTTTTCCTAGATGTGCCTGCTGGAATCTAGGGATAGTTGGCATATTGATTGGGGCCCCACTTGAAACTCCCTCCCCAGGCAAGCTTCCTTGACCTGAGTTAACCTTAAAACAAATTAAATTCCATCTCGGATTTACCATCGTTGATAATTTTCTTTCTCTTGGTTAGAAGGAATGGATGAGGGGAAAGAACCGCAGAAGCAGTTGGAAGGAGATTGCTGTAGTTTCATCACCCAGCTTGTGAACCACTTCTGGAAACTCCATGCATCCAAACCGAAGAATGCCTTCTTGGCACCTGCCTGCCTTCCAGGTATGTTAAAAGAGCTACTTGAATCTTGGTAATGAAGCCTGAAGTAAGGTCTGTCTTTGAACAGCTATGACCCTTAGCCATTAGCCTTCCTTCTTCGTAATCCGTTTCTTCCAGAATTCATAACTGGGGAGTAGAAGTCTGTGAGATAAATGCAATGTTCCTGAGACAGGAATTTACCAGTGTAGCAGAGTGGCATTTTCTTGTACCATATCTTTTCATTGGGGTTGAATATTTTACATAAAGAGGCACTGTGTGTGTGTGTGTGTCCTCAGTGGCTTATAATTGTTTTAAAAAGTCTTTGAAAACTTGATTTAAAGCCAGCTCAAAAGGCAAAAGTATCTGTTCTATGTCTAAGCTATTTGGTCTCTAACTTCTTACACTATTGAAAATTCAGGTGGAAGGGTAAGAGTCTGAATAGTAATACAGAAAGGTAGGATGATCCTCGTGCTCATTTATGTTTGGAGGACATGTGGGTGGTAAACCTAGAAGGCATGTCAAGGTTATGTTTTGCCATCACCTGAGGCTGGGGGTTAGTAGGGGACATTTAGTATCTGCCTTCCTCTTCGTATTTCTTTGCCTTATCTTTTGATATCCAGAGGGTTTGGACAGCTACTTATTTCTGTGACTCAAGATATCTGGAAAGGCTTTTGAGGACAATTTGGGAAATAAGGAAACTGTTAATGAAACAAATCACAAGTAATACTTTCAGACTACTGTGTGTATGTGTGTGAGTGTTTTTTTATTTTGTTTCCATGACCTTTTATGTGGAGATACAAAAAGTTACACTTTTGTCTCAGACTCTCAAGTAGTTAAGAGTTTTTTCCTCCAGATTTTCAAATGATGTTTGTCTCCCCCTTTAGGCCTAACTCATATTGAAGCAACTGTCAATGCTCTGGTGGACATCATCCATGGCTACTGTACCTGTGAGCTGGATTGTATCAACACAGCTTCCAAGATCTACATGCAGATGCTCTTGTGCCCTGTACGTAGCATCATGATCCCAGATAGCGCTCAGCAGCCAGGGAATGTCTGGAAAATTGTTTTTAGTTTACTAAACTAATGAAATAAAATAGATTTAAAGGAAGCTGAAGGGAATTAAGTTTCAAATATCTATAAAAGCTTTAAGATCTTACTCCATGGAGGAGAACAATTTGGAAAGGGGACGGGCTTTGTCTTTCTTGTTCAGTGCTGAATCACCAGAGACTAGTTGCTTGCTACGTAGTAAGTGCTAGGTAACTCACTGAATTGTGACTTGAATGAGGGAATGAATGAATGTAGCACATCAAGATTTCTATTTCCAGTGACCCTCTCACAGAAGCAAAATGTTAAAACTACTGATTTCAGCACAGAGCTAAGATGCGCACTGGGGGCCTGTTCATCTGATAAAAAGACAAAAACATTTGTACGGAGCCAAAGTGGCTTCAGGAGCAAATGACCTGCCAGTTTATATCACCAGGAACTGAGAGACAGGAAGTTAGTGAATGGCTTTTGTGTGTGCCAGATCAGGAAGAGGGGATTAACTTAACCTGCTGAACTTGGTCAGCTGGGTTGCAGGTGAGAGTAGTGAGGTATTCTACATGCGTGTGAGCGAGTGGCCAAGAAAGGAAAGTGTTCTATAGAGAGTTTCATGAATAATATGAAACCAAAGCATGACAGTTTTCTTTTAAACTTCAGGATCCTGCTGTGAGCTTCTCTTGTAAACAAGCTCTCATTCGAGTCCTAAGGCCCAGGAACAAACGGAGACATGTGACTTTACCCTCTTCCCCTCGAAGCAACACTCCAATGGGTAATGTGAGGTCTGGGTTTAGGCTTGAGCCTGTATTTGGGAGGAGGGGAGAGAGGGAGGTACAGTAGCATTAGACATGCTGCTTATGTTGACCAGGGTCCTGGAGACTTTTGTTTACAAATTTTTCTTTTTCTAATCCTACCTTGCCCCATAAGGAATTTAAGGTGGCACATCAAAATTTATATAGTAAATAGAATAAAAATAAAGATCCAAGGCCATGGGAAAGTAAAAATACCATGGTAAAATCAAGATACAGAAAATCCGTATCACAAGGTCCTGCATGGTTGTTAGGGGAGGGCCTTATATTTGGCTGAAAGCTTCCTAGGAGCCATAGCAAAAATAAAATCACAGTGACCAAAGACAAAACAAAAACATAACTTTTCTTGGCATAGAAGCTCTTCATGAAATGTCCATTTTGTTGCCAAAGGGGCAGAATCTTTAGTGTACTTACCTACAATAAGTTGGATGGCAGATTTCACAGGAATTTCACTTATGATACACTTGGGCACAGTCAACAGCATAACATTTTACAATTCAGTAAAAGCAATTCTAACAGGTGTCCAAATAACAGTGATATAATTCTGGTTACTTGGTTTGATGTAGAAGTAAATTTCAAATGAAAGTCACTATATACTTTTTTTTTTTTTCAGTGACTTACTGGGTGTGATGATACTGAGTCACTGTGTACTTTTAAATTTTCTTTATTTTTTTATTTTTTTTTGTTTTTTTCCTCTGAGACAGGGTCTCACTCTGTGGCCCAGGCTAGAGTGCAATGGTTTGATCTTGGCTCACTGCGACCTCTGCCTTCCAGGATCAGGCAATTCTCATGCCTCAGCCTCCCGAGTAGCCACTGTGCCCAGCTAATTTTTGTATTTTTAGTAGAGATGGGGTTTCACCATGTTGGCCAAGCTGGTCTTGAACTCCTAACCTCAAGTGATCCGCCTGCCTCTGCCTCACAAAGTGCTGGGATTATAGACGTGAGCCACTGCCCAGCCTGTACTTTTAAATTTTCTAATAGCAATATTATAAAGAGTTAAGTAAAATTGATTTACCAATTATTTAATCCAGTATGTTAAAAATGTTATTTCAACATATTGTTAATATAAAAAATTGTAGTGAAATATTTTGCCTGTTTTGGTACCATCTTGGGAATCTAGAATGTATTTTACGCTAGTGGCACATCTCCTTGTAGACTAGCCATGTTTTAAGTGCTCAGTAGCCACATGTGGCTGGGACAGTGCACGTCTAGAGGAATGTACACAACTTTGTGATTTTCAGACTATCTTCCTTGAATATCATTTATCTTGTCTAAGCTTTTGGGTTAGGCAGCAGTTTGTGGCTCTTTTCTCCGGCAAGAACCTGGAGTGGAGATAGTTTGTTTCTAACCGACATATTTACATGCTTTAACAATCCATTGAGTGGAAGGTGAGATCTCTGTCCTCTTCTGACAATTAGGAGTCTCACCTGGACTTCTTTATTAGAAGGCCTTCTCACCTTCACACAGAAGCAGGCACAGGCAGGGCCTGCAGTGGTGTCCTTGGTTTCCAAGTCAATGGTTTTATGCTTCAATTCTTGTTCTTCTCATAATAATTACATAGTGTGACAATCTCACTGACCTAGTTGTTTTAGAAAAAAGTAGTGAAATAAATTCTAATCTGCCATGACAGACAAAAGATAAAGATCACAGTCATATGATTTTTCCTGTCTTATCCAAGGTCTCCTGAGAGTTAGTGGGCGCTTGTGGGGCCTACTGGTTTTAGATATCTCTGCTTTATGTAAATCCCTTTGGAGTCCAAGGTTGTTGCCCTCACCAGCTGGAAAATTTTATTTCTGTAGGGGACAGGCTGTCACTGCCAACTCCATCTTCCCAGATGCTGTAGGTCCAAGAGAACCAGGGCAACCGTAGCACCCTGGAGCTTTCCCACTAAAGTGGTGCCGAGTGCTAGCTGGTAGCTTGTCTTGGGTTTTTATTGCCACATGACTTATCGCAACTTTGTCAAGGGAGGAAAGCAAGCACCTTTAGGTGACTGGGGTTTCTTTGACTCAGGAGACAAGGATGATGATGACGATGATGACGCAGATGAGAAAATGCAGTCATCAGGGATCCCGAATGGCGGTCACATCCGTCAGGAAAGCCAGGAACAGAGTGAGGTGGACCATGGAGATTTTGAGATGGTGGTGAGTCTCTGGCAGCAGGAGAAGGGGAGGAGGAGCTTCAAAACTCTCCTCTAGCTCTTATTCAGTGGACTTCCAGAAGTTACCATTTACCATGGGACACTGACAGAGCTTTCTCTCTGCAGTCTGAGTCGATGGTCCTGGAGACAGCTGAAAATGTCAACAATGGCAACCCCTCTCCCCTGGAGGCCCTGCTGGCAGGCGCAGAGGGCTTCCCCCCAATGCTGGACATCCCGCCTGATGCAGATGACGAGACCATGGTTGAACTAGCCATTGCCCTGAGCCTGCAGCAGGACCAACAAGGTAGAAGGCCATGCCAGGAGCAAAGCGGCCCATTGGCCTTGCACAGGAAAAGAGGGTTTGGCAGTTACTGATTCCAGCTGACTTAGCTTGTCCCCAGATTTGGGGAGAGGTTGATCTGGGTGAGAGCTGTTCAGAGATACAGGTGGAGAGTGAGAGGGATGTGGTGGGAATTGGAGTCTGAGTGCCAATCTCATAGTTTCTGCCAGTTTGGGTTATTTCCTCTTGAATCTTAGATTCCTCCAGCCTGTGTCCTGCCTGAGCTGAAGGAAGCATTCCACCATCTCTGTAACTGAACTTGGTGGGTGGACAGCAGTGGCTGTTGGCTAACTTCTGTAGGCCAGAGGAGGTCACATGCTGGTATTTGGAGACTCTTGAGGGCAGCAGGTGGCCAAAGCAGCGCTGTGGATGGGACCTGGAGGGGATGTTGTGCTCACTCTCCACTTGTTTCCCAGGCAGCAGCAGCAGTGCCCTGGGCCTGCAGAGCCTGGGACTGTCCGGCCAGGCACCCAGCTCTTCCTCTCTGGACGCAGGAACCCTCTCTGACACCACAGCATCAGGTAACTGTCCACAGCAAGGAGCACGGCTCAGGGCCCCAGGACCCTCAGGCCTTGTTTCCACTGCTGTGAGAGTGTAATGGGCAGCTGCTTTGACAGGCCATTCTGGACTTCCTGCTTCTGCCTTGGCTTTAGAAACATGGGTGTGGAGGGTGTAGTGCTGTGGCTCGGCCACGCCACACATAGCTCCGCTTCCTCACACTTTGCATGCTGCCTGGCTTCAGCTCCTTCCCCACGGAAAAGCCGAGAGAACAGCACGCAGGCCGATCAGCTAGAGGGCTTCCACTGCAGCTTCCAGCATTCTTTGTCAGAGTGCTAGCATTTTAGACAATATGAAAAGAGAGACAGGAAATAGAACTCCTACCTTTTACCTTTTTTCTCTTCATTTGCAAATAAAAGGAAAGCTACAAGAAGCTGGATTGTACTTCGGAATTCTTGGTTGGTGTGACCAAGGATCAGGGATCTGTGAGCCTGAGAGAGAGGGTTTTTGTGGACAATCAAAATCTATAGGAAATCTCCAGAACTCGTCTTCTCTTTATTTTCAATCTTTTCCGTAATCTGATAAGAAAAAAAAATAGAAATGTTTCCTGAATAGAGAGTTGGACCACGTGGAGATTCCTGGTCAACCCCTGAATAATTTAAGGTTGATTTGTAGTTTTTTAGACTGATGCTTCCTTGTATTTGTTTTTGTTTGTTTTTTCTTTTCTTTTGGAAGTTTCAGCCTGGGTAGATAAGAAAGGGAGAGAGCGGCCGGCCCCACCCACTGCCATGGCTTGTTGCTTTTCTCAGGTCTCTTTGGTTGCTGTCATTTCAGACTCTGAGGTTGCTGTTGTGTTGTGCCAGTCGTGTTCCCGCTGTGCTCTGTGGCTGTTTTGGCTTTCCTCCTCCATGTATCTCATCCAGCATTTTCCTCCTGTCTCAGCTCAGCCCTGTTCCTGGATGCTGTGGCTGTCTCTGGGGAATTTCCTTGCTTCATTATTAGCATCTGATAAGGATGATTAGGAGGTGTGAAATTTCCCATTGAGCTCCCCTCCGGACCACTTGCCAAAAAAACCAAAACAGAGTTGATTCAAGAGCTCATGCTAAATGATTTCCTAGCATAAGCAAAAATTGACTGATTTCAAAACAAGTCTCATTAAAATTCAGAGTTCTATGCTTTAAATGGTAGTGGCTAGTTTCAGATCTCTCAGCAGGTGTCAGTAACACCTAAAACAATGGTGACCATGAAGTGTTTTAGCTAGAAACTCAGCGTCCATGTCACAGATTCTCATTGAATCGCTGCACTTTTCTACTTGCACCTTAATGTAAACAGCGAAGGAAATGCCCAGTGAACTGGGTTTTCTTCACTCCTGTCTGAGTACTGTTTGCAATGCACCATGTATAGTGTTTGTTCCTGTTAGTTACTAACCAGCAAAGCAAATCTCTCCCCTTTTTTTTGATGACAGGATAAATAAACTGCATTGTGTCCTATGCACTATGTGGTTTGATGCTTTCATCCCAAGAAGGGTTTTTTGTTTGTTTTTTTGTTTGTTTTTTTTACCTGTAACAGCTCTTATTACTCTCTCAGCTCCAGCCTCAGACGACGAGGGCAGCACAGCAGCGACAGATGGTTCTACCCTTCGGACCTCCCCTGCTGACCATGGTGGTAGTGTGGGCTCGGAGAGCGGGGGCAGTGCAGTGGACTCAGTGGCTGGCGAGCACAGTGGTAATGTGCCATGTGGGGGTCCTGTCTCCTTGGGCAGAGGGTGGCGACAGAACAGGAATCTCTGCTTGGGTCCTGGGATTGGTTTTTACAAAGAGAAGCTATAGAGACTCATTGAAAGTCTTGTGGAATTCATTTGGCCTCAACTTTTGAGTTTCAAATGTTCAGTGGCTTAAGCTCAGGGGGTTAGTATTAAATTTTTTACAGGTGCATTTAATTATCTGTTAGTGGAAAAAAAGCAATGACATGCATAATTCTTTTTTTTTTCCCTCTCACTCTGAAACTGCAATTACGTGCATAATTCTTTTTTTTTTTTTTTTTTTTTTGAGACGGAGTTTCACTCTTGTTACCCAGGCTGGAGTGCAATGGCCCGATCTCGGCTCACCGCAACCTCCGCCTCCTGGGTTCAGGCAATTCTCCTGCCTCAGCCTCCTGAGTAGCTGGGATTACAGTCACACGCCACCATGCCCAGCTGAATTTTTGTCTTTTTTAGTAGAGACGGGGTTTCACCATTTTGACCAGGATGGTCTCGATCTCTTGACCTCGTGATCCACCCGCCTCGGCCTCCCACGTGCATAATTCTAAATCACAATTAGCCTAAAACAGTTATTGTGTGACCTTGAAACCCATTATCCTATGGTTTCTGCTCCTTACTTATTTGGGGAAGAGTTTTTTTAAGCAATCTGATTGTTAATGATCTGTTGTATTGATGTAGCAGACCATCCACACAGTCTACTAGCTGATGAGGTAGAGCTCTAGAATGAGGGAGCGCGACAAAGCCATTTTGGTATCAGTCTGTGGTTAGCAGTCAGATACGATTTTTACAGACGAGATCAAGATCGTTCATTTAGAGGGTCTTATCTACTGGGGAAGAGTGAATGACTACTGTGAGAGTGACTTAGCGTCGTGCTGGGGGGGTCTTACTTAGCTTTACATATAAGAAAAAAAAATCTAATGCTACCAGTTATTGTCTAACTATTGCTGCTGCTTTAGAATGCACTGGGCTCCATCATGCTTTGGGAGTTGACTTGTGCTTTTTAAACCATTTTCCTTTAGTGTCCGGCCGGAGCAGTGCTTATGGTGATGCTACAGCCGAGGGGCATCCAGCTGGACCAGGAAGTGTCAGCTCAAGCACTGGAGCCATCAGCACCACCACTGGGCACCAGGAGGGAGATGGCTCTGAGGGAGAAGGAGAAGGGGAAGCTGAAGGAGATGTCCACACTAGCAACAGGTCAAGACCTTTTCCTTCACAGTTAAGAAACTTGCCTGTCTGAGACTATTTCAAGAAAAGTAGGACTGATCAATGGCAGGAGGTGGAGCGGTGATAACAATGTATTTCTTTTGTAATATAAAAGTGTAAACTTATGAAACAGTTTAAAATCTTAGGAAGTGCTCTAGGTCTGTTTTTGTCTTAGAATTATTTATATCAATTACAGAGAAAATAGAAAGTTGTCTTTCTCTAAAGGCTGCTCTAAGTACCTTAGTAACTGTAAAGTGGTTATCATAAAAACATAGCTTCCTTATTCAAATCTTTCCAGTTTCATCAATATCCATACACTCAGTGTGTGGCATCCTCTTTACAAATTTTACTGCTGGAGGCTCAACATTTAGGTATACGTATTAGATAACCTAGAAGTGCTCCTTGTTTAGCATGCTTGTAAGGTGAAGGAGAAATAAGATGTAGCAAATACATGCATATGCCTAGAAATACCAGTGGTGGACCATTTTGAAATTAAGAGTGATACAAAATCCTACTCCATTTTGTGGTGGGGTTTGGTACTAGATTGGTGAAGTGAATGTATTCTTAACCAAGAGGCAACTAGAGAAATAGAAGAAAAACCTGAAAAAATACTCATGATACAATGTTTGTTGAATTTGTTGAGGCCAGCAGTTCTTATATTAGTGCAAAAATAGTAAGTCAGAATATTTTTTTCTTTTTTTGAGACAGAGTCTCTCTCTGTAACCCTGGCTGGAGTGCAGTGGTATGAACACAGCTCACTGAAGCCTTGACTTCCCAGGCTCAGGTGATCCTCCTGCCTCAGCCTCCCGAGTAGCTGGGACTACAGGGGTGCAGCACCACACCCAGCAAATTTTTGTATTTTTTGTAGAGATGGGATTTTGCCATGTTCCCCAGGCTGATCTCAAACTCCTGAGCTCAAGTGATCGCTTACCTCCACCTCCCAAAGTGCTGGGATTACAGGTGTAAGCCACCATGCCTTGCCCAGATTTTTGGACCTAATGATTTCTATCAGGGAAAAAATTGGTGCCTGATGCAGTCAGGCATCAGAGTAAAGGGGGCATCAAAGAGTGCCTTTCACGTTCCCTGTATCCTGCTGGTTGAACATAAGATGCTTATAGTTCTGGATGAATTTCTCTGGTTCTGTTAATAGATGATACTTTGCTAGAGGTTTTTTTTTTGTTGTTGTTGTTTTTTGAGACGGAGTCTTGCTCTATCTTAGCCTCCCAAGTAGCTGGGATTACAGTTGCATGACACCACACCTGGCTATTTTTTTATTTTCTTTTGTATTTTTAGTAGAGATGGAGTGTCACCAAGTTGGCCAGAATGGTTTCCTGACTTCATGATCCACCTGAGTCAGCCTCCAAAGTGCTGGGATTACAGGCATGAACCACTGCGCCTGGCCTAACATTTCTCTTTATATGATTTCTAGGTTAATTCCCTTGTGTTTGGTTAACTTGGTCTCTGATTTTTTAAAAAGTTTACTTAAAAAATTTACAATCCATTCTGCCTTTTTCTTCCAATCGATACAGCTGAGTTCATTTATAATTACTGTTGATTGCTAAGAGATTTTGAGTGGATGTCTGTCATTACTTTGTGCTTCTTATTTGCTCTATGTGTGTCCTTTTCTTTGTGGCCTTCTTTTGAGTTGATTTGCTAGTTTTTTGTTCCTGTTTCTTTCCTTTTTTCCTCCAGCTCTGCAAGTTTGGAAGTTGTTTACTGTTTTTGATCTTTCAATGGTTATACTATACATTTTAACATGCATACTTACCTTATCCAAAATGAAATTTAGCTAATAGCTATATCTTCTTCCTGAATGAGGATCTTAGAAGACTTTACTCCTTCTTCTCAATGTAAATCATCATTTTTGTGTGTTTCCATTTTTTAAATTTTAGTTAAAGCCTTTAGGATTTTACAGTTTATATGTTCAGTGTTCAAGTTTTACTCATATGTTTACCATTTTCTATGCCTAATATTTCTTTATACCTCTGAGACCTCCCTTCCAGGATCATTTTTTTCCTGAACTTTATCATTTAGATTTTCCTTTAGGGAGGTTTCCTGGTTTACAATATCTCAGATTTTGTTGGTCTGGAAATATCTTTATTTAACTTAATTTGGGGATGTATTTTTGGTGGGTATAAAATTTTGTGTTGGCAGCACTCCCGACCTCCCCAGTTGAAAATGGTATTCTGTTATTTCCTGGCTTTTGTTATTTTCAATGAGAAATCACCTCCTATTTTAACCGTTGCTTCTTTGAAAGTAATGTTTTTACTGCTGCTTTTAAGATCTTCACTTGTCATTATTTTTGCAGTTTTACCAGGATATGTGATTTATTTCTTTACATTTATTTTGCTCTCCATTTGCTTGGTAAATCTTCCTCCATCCCTTTATTTTGAGCCTTTGTGTATCCTTGCATGTGAGATGGGTTTCCTGGATACAGCACACCGACGGGTTTTGGCTTTTTATCCAATTTGCCACTCTGTGTCTTTTGATTGGGGCATTTAGTCCATTTACATTTAGGGTTAATATTGTTATGTGCGAATTTGATACTGCCATTTTGGTGCTAGCTGGGTGTTTTGCCCTTTTGTTGAGCTGGTACTTGTTGTTCCTTTATATGTGTAGAGCCTCTTTCAGGAGCTCTTGTAGAGCTGGCCTGGTGGTGACGAAATCTCTGAGCACTTGCATGTTCCCAAAGGATTTTATTTTTCCTTCACTTATGAAGCTTAGTTTGGCTGGATAGGAGATTGTGGGTTGAAAGTTCTTTTCTTTAAGGATGTTGAATATTGGCCCCCACTCTCTTCTGGCTTGCAGGGTTTCTGCTGAGAGATCTGCTGTGAGTCTGATGGGCTTCCCTTTGTGGGTAACCCGACCTTTCTCTCTGGCTGCCCTTAGTATTTTCTCCTTCATTTCAACCCTGGTGAATCTGACGATTATGTGCCTTGGGGTTGCTCTTCTTGACGAATATCTTTGTGGTGTTCTCTGTATTTCCTGGACTTGAATGTTTGCCTGCCTTGCTAGGTTGGGGAAGTTTTCCTGGATAATATCCTGAAGAGTATTTTCCAGCTTGGATTCATTCTCTTCGTCGCATTCAGGTACGCCTAGAAAACGTAGATTAGGTCTTTTCACATAGTCCCACATTTCTTGGAGATTTTGTTCATTCCTTTTTACCCTTTTTTCTCCAGTCTTACCTTCCTGTTTTATTTCATTGAGTTGATCTTTGACCTCTGATATCTTTTCTTCTGCTTGGTCAATTCGGCTGTTGATACTTGTGCATGCTTCGCGAAGTTCTCGTGTTGCGTTTTTCAGCTCCATCAATTCACTTATATTCCTTTCTATTTTGTCCATTCTCGTTAGCATTTCGTCAAATCTTTTTTCAAGGTTCTTAGTTTCTTTGCATTTGGTTAGAACATGTTCTTTAAGTTCACAGAAGTTTCTTACTATCCACCTTCTGAAGTCTGATTCTGTCATTTCATCACACTCGTTCTCCCTCCAACCTTGTTCCCTTGCTGATAAGGAGTTATGATCCCTTGTAGGAGGAGAGGTGTTCTGGTTTCGGGTGTTTTCATCCTTTTTGCGCTGGTTTCTTCCCATCTTTAAGGATTTATCCACCTGTCCACTTTGTAGTTGCTGGCTTTCAGATTGGGTCTCAAATCTTTCAGATTGACGTTCTGTTTGTTGATGATGAGATTATTTCTGTTTCTTGGTTTTCCTTCTGACAGTCTGGCCCCTCTGCTGTAGGTCTGCTGAGGTTGACTCCAGGCCCTGCTTGCCTGGGGTTCACCTGCAGCAGCTGCTGAACAGCAAGGGTTGTTACCAGTTTTCTTCTTCTGCTATCTTTGTCCCAGAAGGATACCCGCCTAGTGTCAATCTGCTCTCTCCTTTATGAGGTGTCTCTTTGGATATATAGGGGTCAGGGAGCTGCTTGAGGAGACGGTCTCTTCTTTATAGGAGCTTGAATGGCGAGCTGTGAGCTCTGTTGTTCATTCAGAGCTGCTGGGCAGGTACGTTTAGGTCTGCTGCAGCAGAACTCATAAACTGCTTTTTGTTCCCAGGTGCTCTGTCCCAGGGATTTAGGGCTTTATTTATGAGTTTCTGTTATGCTGCTGCCTTTTTTTTTTTTCCTTCAGACCTGCCCTATCCAGCAAAGAGGCAGCCTAGTCACTGTCGGCCTGTAGAGGCTTTGCTGAGCTGCTGTGGGCTCCGCCCCGCTGCCGAGTGAACTTCCCTGCAGTCCTGTTTATATGGGTGTAGTTAGAACTGCTTTGGCGATGGTGGCCTGCCTCTGTTGAGGTGGAGTCTCTCTGCTGTGGCGGGTTGCCTTGGCAACGGCGGGCTGTCTCAGCAATGGCGGGTTGCTTTGGCAACGGCGGGCTGCCTCAGCATTGGCCGACTACCTCCGCCATGGTGGGCTGCCTCGGTAATGGCGGACGCCCCTCCCCTACAGAGCTGGCCGGGTTCAGCTGCGCTTGCTGTGAAACTCTCAATCCAGAGTTTCTGGTTGCTGTTCTTTCGTGGGGTGGGACCAGCCGAGCCTGATCGCCTGGCTCCCTGCCTCAGAGCCCTTTTTAAGTTGGTGGTGTTCCAGTCGCCTGTTGAAGAGGCGCCGGGGTCTGTTTGTTTTCCCCTGTGGCCACTCACTGCGCTGGCTTAAACAGCGGCACTGAGGTTTGTGGCACTTTTTTTTTTTTTTTTGCCCTGGAATCTACTGTCCTGGTTCCCTGCTCAGTCCCCTTTTTAAGCAGACGAATGGACGACTTCCCGTGGCTCCAGTCGCCAGCCAAAAGGGCACCTGGACCGGTGTATTTTGTACGGAGAACCGCTGCTCTGGGGCGCCGACAAAGCAGCCGCGCGGGGCAAAGCAGCGGCGCCGTCGGCACAGCCGCGCTGGCCGAAACAGCCGTGCTGGTGACCTGTAGAGCTCCTCCGCCTGGGAATTTCCTAGTCTGTGGGCAATAAAAACGCGGCGTCCACTCACTCTCTGCGCTTTCACTGGGAGCTGCAATCCTGAGCTGTTCCTAAACGGCCATCTTGGATCCTCCTCTGGTGAAGAAGCCATAAATTCTTTTTTTTCCTTTTTTTTGAGACGGAGTTTTGCTCTTGTTACCCAGGCTGGAGTGCAATGGCACGATCTCGGCTCATCGCAACCTCTGCCACCTGGGTTCAAGCAATTCTCCTGCCTTACCCTCCAGTAGCTGGGACTACAGGCATGCGCCACCATGCCTAGCTAATTTTTGTATCTTTAGTAGAGACGGGGTTTCACCATGTTGACCAGGATGGTCTCGATCTCTTGACCTTGTGATCCACCCGCCTCGGCCCCGCAAAGGCCATAAAGTCTTAGAGAAATTCACTAGTGAAGTCATCTGAGTCTGGACTTCATTTAAGGGAAGATTTTAAATTAGGTTTATTCTTTAAATGCTAGATAATTATTTTTATTTATTTTGGTTTTAATATTGGTATATTTTACAAGGAATTTGTTCATTTTATTAAAGTTAGTTTTACTGCCATAAGCCTGTTCATGTATTTTTTTTCTCATCTTTTAATGTCTTAATAATCTTTAATGATTTATTTTTTCCGTTTCTGACAGTGGTAACTTATGTATCTATTCATTATTTCCTTTCTTTTGCTTAATTTTTTACTATTTTTTTGTTTGTTTAGTTTCCTGTTCTATTTCTGGCTTATGAGATACAAACCTAAATCATTTAATCATATGTATGTTAAACCTACTTTAAAAATACATACTCGGCTGTGCACAGTGGCTCACGCTTTTAATCCCATCACTTTGGGAGGCTGAGGCGGGCCAATCACTTGAGGTCAGGAGTTTGAAACTAGCCTGACCAATGTAGCAAAACCCTGTCTCTCCTAAAAATATAAAAATTAGCCTTGTGTGGTGGCACACGCCTGTAATTCCAGCTACTTGGGAGGCTGAGACAGGAGAATCACTTGAACGTGGGAGGTGGAGGTTGCTGTGAGCTGAGATAGCGCCACGACACTCCAGCCTGGGTGACAGAGTGAGACTCTGTCTCAAAAAAATATGTATGTATTTGAAGCAATGTATTTTCTTCTAAAATTCCACCTTAATCTTGCTTTGGCTGCAGCTCACATATTTTGATAGTGTTCTATTTTCATTGCTGTTCAATTCAAACTGTTTTCTAAATTCTGTTGTAATTTAGTCTTTGGCCCATGGGATATTTAAAAGTATGTTACTAAATTTCCAAACATTTGGGAATTTTACTTATCTTTTTGTTACTGGTTTATATTTTAATTTTCCCATGGTTGGGGAACATACTGTGTGATTGTAGATTGTTTGAAATCTCTTGAGACTCATCATTACTTCTAAAGTGGTGTTGTATCTTCTTAGGATTTTCATTTGTGTTTAGGAGGAGGGTGAATTTAGGTAACCTAGCCATATTGGCAATGGAAGTCTCTGTAGTGGTTTTAAGTTAACCTTATTTTATATAATAAAACAGAATTTTACTTTAAGTCACTAAAGAAAAGGAAACTTCAGTTTTTGGTGCTGTGTTTATTTATTTTTTTAAAGTTTTAAAAGTACTGTATAAGAGTTTGAAAATGTGAAAGAAATTGAAAAAGAGTACTTTTAAGAGTAGGGTATAGTGGCTTATGCCTGTAATCCCAGCACTTTGGGAGGCTGAAGTTGGGAGGATCGCTTGAGCCCAGGAGTTTGAGATCAGCCTGGGCAACATATGGAGACCTTGTCTCTACAAAAAATAAAAAAATTAGCTGGGCATGGTGGCATGCGCTTGTGGTACCAGCTACTCAGGAGGCTGAGGTGGGAGGAACTCTTAAGACCAGGAAGTCAAGGCTGCACTGAGCTGTGATTGTGCCACTGTACTCCAGCCTGGGCAACAGAGTGTCCCTGTCTCAAAAATAAAAACAAATAAAATAAAATAATAAAATAGGAACAAATGACTGAAGTTTGAAAATACTCTGCTGTGATCTTGGTCCAAGTCTAGACTCTGCTCATTTTATTGACTTTTTTCTTCATGTGTGTGTATTCACATGTATGTTCTCCAAATCTGAAGATACTAATCCATCTCAAAACAAATTCATTTTCTCATGTTTTATGTTCAAACTATTGAACAACTGCTGTCATCTCACCTTTCCTCACTTGTACCTTGTCCATCTGTGAGCAATTCTTATTCGTTTTTAGTTCCCACCTAGCTTGGCTAACTACTAACAGACACATGCGTGGTATTCTGAAGAACAGTTAGCTCATTCCTTTGAGTTCTTTTTAGAATGATAATTTGTAATTCATGTAAGACCCTGTACTTGCTTTCATTCGTTCTTTTTTTGGAAACAGGCTCTCACTCTGTTGTTCAGGCTGGAGTACAGTGGCATGATCATGGCTCACTGTAACCTTGAACTCCTGGGATGAAGTGACCTTCCTGAGGCAGGACTATAGGCACATACCACCATGCCTGGCTAATTTTTAAATTTTTTGTAGAGATGAGGTCTTGCTGTGTTCCCCTGGCTGGTCTTGAAGTCCTGCCTCAGCCACCAAGTTTTGGGATTATAGATGTGAGCTACTGCACCCAACCCTAGACCCTGTTCTTTCCATTCAGACTTGTATTATTTTGAAAATATTCTGGGCTGAGTACAGTGGCTCACTTTAGCTCTGTTGCCCAGGCTAGAATGCAGTGGTATGATTATAGCTCACTGCATCTTTGAATTCCTGGGCTCAACCAATCCTCCCTTTTTAGCCTCCTGAATTGCTGAAATTATAGGCATACCACAATGCCCAGCTATTTTCTTTAAAACAATTTTTTTGGTCCGTTTTTGTATTTTTAAAAAAGTTTGTTTTTAAGAAAAGAAGAAGTATTTTGGATAGCTGCTAAGATATGTAACACACAAAAATCAGACGTTAAAATGTAGGCATATGGTTTCTTACAAATAATCTCTAAGATATAAATGAGACGGGGGCTGAGGGGGGCGGATCACAAAGTCAGGAGATCTAGACCATCCTGGCTAACATTGTGAAACCCTGTCTCTACTAAAAATACAAAAAAAAAAAAAAAAAATTAACCAGCTGTGGTGGTATGTGCCTGTAGTCCCAGCTACTCAGGGGAAAAACCCAGGAGGTGGAGGTTGCCTTGAGCCGAGACTGTGCCACTGCACTCCAGCCTGGACAACAGAGCGAGACTCTGTCTCAAAAAAAATGAGACAAGGACCATTTACTAATTACGAAAGTGAATCCATTAATTTATTCAACAACTATATTTTTAATCTGCATGAGATTGTGTATTAGGTGAGACTACCAACCAAATTGTCAGCAGGACCTTTATTAATTTTCATCATCCTCTTGAATCAGCATAGAGATCAAGGGGCACATACTTAGTACAGAAGGTCAGCTCTATATCTGCAGATGAAGGCTAGGTAATGGCCAATTAAGTATATGGGAAAACTCATGGGTCCAGTAGGAGAGTGGGACATTGAAACGGAATTAGGAAGATGGTGGACAAGGTGTGAGAGAGTAGAGCAGTGACTGGCTTTTGTAAGATTTTGGAAATGTGAGAAAGGGCCGGGTCATTGTGCAGCTGGGTGATACAGAATTTGTATATAGAAGAATTCTAGAAAATAATGCCCGGAGGCAGAATAGGGCCACATATTAGAAAAAAAGCCATCAATCTTGCAGTTGGAAGTTTGGTTTTGGAGCTGAGAACTAGTAGGGCCTGATGCCTTGGGAAATACTTTGAACTTTCCTGTAGTAGGATTTCTTTCAGTGCAGTTGTATTTTAGAATAGTTTTGCTTTCTTTTAACAGAGTGGGATCTCCCCTTCTGTGTTGCTGACTGGCATACCAATTAGGCAGTTCTTAACTTTTTTAATGCTAGAGATTGTTCCTAAGCATTAGGCTTCTTGTTGATCTTGGTAGGTGGGTGGGGGTGGGGAGGGAATTATATTCAACTCATTCCTGTTGATATACAGCTCATATTTTGTATTTTTTCCTTGGCCCTTTAGGCTGCACATGGTCCGTCTAATGCTGCTGGAGAGATTACTGCAGACCCTGCCTCAGTTACGAAACGTTGGCGGTGTCCGGGCCATCCCGTATATGCAGGTAACCCTTAGCTCATCTGGGTCTGTCACATGATCAGACCCTCCTTAAGCATTTCCGCATCTCTCTCCCAGGGGTCCTGGAAGTCTTCATTCATTTGGTGTTAGGCCACAAAATAATGAAATCTAATTTTGAACTACAAATTATAGCTCTACATTTTATAAATGTGAAGGCTAAGGGTCAGAGAATTTTTTAAATGCACAAGTTTGTCCAGGTAGTTATTGACAGCCAGTGCAAAAGGCTGCTCCTGAGATTCTGAGTCTCTAGTCTCTGTGTCCATATTAGAGTGTGGGCTAATAGCTGTTCTTCCACTCACTGGCTGCCTTCCTCAGAGGAAAAACTGTTCTTTAATTCTTAGCTCAGTGCACCACCCTATCTCAAGCTACTTTGCTTGGATATAGTACAGGTTAGTCCATTAATTTTACAAACTTTTTACAAAACATTTTTTGTAATGTCAAGTGCGGTATATATCAGAATTTGACTTTTCTGACTCTGAACACTGAAGCTTTGGATAACTGGAATTTAGAATGCTATAATGGATTACAGTTATGATTGATAGGGAGGGATGGCAGGAAGGTTAGGGTTTCTTGTGAAACACCCTGTATTTTCAGTTGTTGTTCTTTAGGAAATTGGGTTTTGTGTTTTCTCTTTTTGACTTCTAGGTCATTCTAATGCTCACTACAGATCTGGATGGAGAAGATGAGAAAGACAAGGGGGCCCTAGACAACCTGCTCTCCCAGCTTATTGCTGAGTTGGGTATGGATAAAAAGGTAAAATCTGAGAGTCAATCTGTGTGAGAAACAGGATTGGCTGAGAGCCTTCCTTACGTTCCCATTCCTTTTGTAGAGGAACTTCACCTTGTTTCATGGGGTAACCATCCACTGAGGGCTCCAGTTCTATTGAATCAACAAAAGTGTATTCAGGGCCCGTTTTGGCCTAAGCATAGTTTTGGACCATGAGCATAATTGAGGGCAAAGATGAAGTTCTTACCCTCATGGACCTTTTGTACTCAGTGAGGTGAGAACATTAAATTAGTTGTTTGTATCTTAATGTGGTCTCCTAAGCGTATTGAGCTCTAGATGCCCCAAGTATAGTCCGTGGATATTCTGGGGCTTGTTTTGTCTCTGATTCAATCTGAGACTTTTGGGGCTGATGGGTTTGACTTGAAGGAATCTTGTTTAGAGGTTGCCTCAAGCATCGAGTAAGTATAGGTTTCTGGGCTTATGCTTTTGTCTGCAGGATGTCTCTAAGAAGAATGAGCGCAGCGCCCTGAATGAAGTCCATCTGGTAGTAATGAGACTCCTGAGTGTCTTCATGTCCCGCACCAAATCTGGATCCAAGTCTTCCATATGTGAGGTATTTTTGCTTTGAGTTTGTGGGTTTGGGGAAAGGTAAGAGGATTGTCTGGATAGTGCTAGGGCCAGGGCAGGGGTGATAGTCCTCTGTAAGAATAAAGCCATTGTTGCCTCAGGGGAGTAAGATTCTGAGCTGTCACCTTTTCAAGAGCAGAACCTCCACCTTTTTCCGAATCCCTTCCAAGCCCTAGTCTTTGCTAACAATCCCCCCAATGGAGGGGTAAAAGGTTTTGGAAGTTCCATTATTGAAAACAGGGACCTCTTCTGCAAGGCACAGAGTGGCTAAGAGGATTCCCCTAGTGTATGTTGCTATAAGGTATGGTAATAAAGCAGAGAGAAAGCAATGTGTGTGTGGTGAAAGGAGATTAGCACAAAGCAGAGAAGGTAGAAATTGAGGCTGAACTGCATCCAATCTTAATGAGCTTAGGAGCTGTGGGGTTTGCTGGGATTTGCAAGGCTCTTCTAATGGTCTTATTTACAGTAGCTTTTCTCCTGCTTTTTTATGCATGTGATCACTCACCCCCATCTCCTGTGGAAGCTGGTTCTGTGGAAGAGACTCTGCAGAGGGTGGGGTGGGGTTGTTTAGACGTGCCTATAATGGAAAGTTTTCTCTCTTCTTTTTGGATTGGGCTGCTTTTCTAGTTGCTCAAGGTAAAAGAGAAAAGCTGTCCCTTCTAGGGGGAAAGGTTATCTAATCCTTGCCTCCCTGGACTCTGGCACGTGTATGTGGCAAGGTTAGAGTTGAGAACAGGTGTGTTTCTTTGTTTATCTTACCATGTGGTTGTTCAAAAAGTTCTGAACACCCTCACAAACTTCCTTGGGAAAGTTTCAGTGCAAGAGCCTGATTCACTCACTGCCATAATAGCTAAGACTATTGTGAGTGTGTTTCCCCCCCTCAGCACCCTCCCGGATTTCACATTGTTTGTACAAGCCATTCTTACCATTGCTGTGTTTTCTGTCTCCCAGTCATCTTCTCTCATCTCCAGTGCCACAGCAGCAGCTCTCCTGAGCTCTGGGGCTGTGGACTACTGCCTGCACGTGCTGAAATCACTGCTGGAATATTGGAAGAGCCAACAGAATGATGAGGAGCCTGTGGCTACCAGCCAGTTGCTGAAACCACATACTACCTCCTCCCCACCTGACATGAGCCCATTCTTTCTCCGCCAGTATGTGAAGGTGAGATCTTTCCCTCATCAAAGAAACACTCTTGTCCTTTGTTCAGAGCACTCTTCTCTTTCCTCACAGTGAAGACAGCTCAAGGGGCTGAGGGTGAAGAGCCATAGGAAGGAGCTGGCATTCCTTGGTAGGGGTTAATCTCAGCGTTATTTAATAAATGACTGCTTCTTCCAACCTTCTGTGGGATTCTGGTTCCTGCCTCTTTGTAAATTGAGGGAATTGAATGAAATCATAGTTACCTCCTTTCACATTAGGTTTAGAAAAAGATGAGAAGGTATAAGCTAATGTCACAGTTGTGGGTCATGATGTGTGTGTTGGACATTCCCTGTGCTGTCACCACTGAGAGGCCCTTTAACATACTTATTAAGAAAGATGGGCCTTCGGATCAGATTTATCTGGGATAAGTCCCATCTTGTATTCTTCTTACTTACCAGTCTTGAAGCGTGGAGAAGTTCTGTCTGTCTAACCTCACTAAGCTTCAGCTTCTACAGCTGGAAAATGAGCATACACATAGTATCTACTTTACAGGGCTGTTGTGAGGTGACATTTGTAAAGGACTTAGCACAGTACCTAGAATGGATCAATGCTCAGTCCATGTTAACTGTTATCATCACTCTCTTCCTCACTGCCCACTCAGAATAGCTTTGAATAGGGTAGGAATACGATAGGCATCAAGTGTGGATCTGATCGTATCTTGCTCTTTTTTCATGAGTCTTTGGTGGTTTTCCATAACTTGTAGGCCAAAAAGTTCTTGAGGACCCAGCTACCTGCTTGACTCTATAGCTATGTCACCTATAACACCCTACACGCAGCCCTCTCAGCCTGTGCATTTCCCAAGATGTGGTGTGTTGCCTTTGTTCATGCTGTCCCTTCTGGAATTCTTTCCTTTCCCTCTGCTCCCCTTTCTTCCCCTGTCTAGCGAATTCCAAGGCCTTCTTCAAGACCCACCACAGGCTTTGGATCCTTGGGAAAACCTCCCTAATATACACTCCCTGCCAGTAAGTCTGCTTGAGGGAGCCTCGTCCTGGGTTCCCCGAGCATCCTGTGCACTCATTCACCTATCTTCCCCTGCATACTCTCAGCGGAAACCACATTTTATTCCTATTTACAACTCCAGTGCTTGACACAGAGCCAATGAGTAACTGGGAATTGAATATATGAGACACACTGTGCCCTCAAACTCTTACAGATTCTTTTACCACACAGCTTGCAGGATAGCTGTTGTTTCCACTGTCCACAAATCTCTCATTTACCCCTGCCTTTTTGTGTTATGTGAAGCCAGGAATCTTGACTGAGTTTAGTGATTTGCCTGCCTTAGTTTATTTAACAATTTCTGTTATCATGGGAAATTTTGGTTCTAGGGAATAGAATGCATCTCATAGAAGTTAGAGATCCTTACTACCATTTTTTTTTTTTTTCAATTATTTTGGCCTTTCTAGTACTCATCTTTAAGCAGAATACAGTCAACCCAATGTCAAAAACCACAGAGTGAAATATTAAGACTTTTGGGAACAGTGAGGTCTGCCTCCACTGTAACCTTTGCATGTAATTAAATTGTCCCCAGAAGCCCGGTCTTCTGGGTTTGTAGAATAAACTGTCAGTCAGTCTTGGTTCCAGCTCTGAAAGGTACCCTTGACCACCTCTAACATGCAGTATGTCTAGTGACCAGTGAGCCAGCCTTTTTCCTAATTGTGGACCTGGAAAATCGACAGTCACGGGTTCTCACGCAAGTTTTCCTCTCCCAGGGTCATGCTGCTGATGTGTTTGAGGCCTATACTCAGCTTCTAACAGAAATGGTACTGAGGCTTCCCTACCAAATCAAAAAGATCGCTGACACCAATTCTCGAATCCCTCCTCCTGTCTTTGACCATTCATGGTTTTACTTTCTCTCCGAGGTAAGTGAAGGTCCAAGCTGCGTGCTTGTTGGGCTGAGGACACACATGCATTTGCCTCTGTGGGCCCCTTTCTTCCTCATCCTCACTTGGTATTTCCCCTTGCAGAGTCCCTTTCACACTTCTAGGTCTTAGTCTTGCCCTTCTGGAATATACTGTGTGGTAGAACTGTGGGAGATGGCGTATCAAACAAGCCATACTTTACCTTGTGATTGTGTGTGTTGAATTCTCCCACATGTGCTGATAACCAGCAAGTTTAATAATTTAGGTTCTGTCAGGAAAACAAACTATACTAGTTATCTTAACAGAGAAATTTCAATATGGGAAATTGGGTAAATGCTGTTGGACAACAAGAGAGGAAACATTGAGGTAACACAGGGATAGTAACCGCCCGAAGCAGCTATCAGGAAGCTGGTGCTCTGCAGGGATGGGATGTAGCTGATTCTGGGAGCAGTGAGAGAGTCTGATGATTAGAACTCATTGTGGCTGTCAGGGTGCAGGGCTGTTGCTAGGACTGCAGGAAGATGGGAAGAAGCAAGCCCCTTCCTCCTCCTGCTGCCAGGCTCCCTCCCTCTTGGCAGAACTTGAGAGGGAGCCAGCTGGCAAAGAAGCAGTGCACTTGACATAATTCTAGCCTGGGCATCACTGGGCAGAGTCGGTGATGGGGGCTTTGGGAACTGAGAGACAATAGCGTAATAACCTTAGTAACCAGCACAGCAAGCCTGAGATAGATTCACTCTGGGAAGAATAATCTCTTAGCAAACCTCAGATGAGGATTTCCAGTTACATAGTTGTACCAACTCAATCTTTTCTTTTGCTCTTTTACCTGAAAAAGAGATTTGGAATGGTTTTTTTCTTGATAGTTTCCCTTTGGGTGGGCTGAAGTAGAGGCCATTTGCCCTGTAGATTCCTAAGTGCACAAGGAAGAGATGCATGAATGTTGATACTTTCCTCTTTGATTTCTTTCTCTCTCTTGCTTTCTCCTGGTCCCATGAAAAGATACTTAAGTCTAAGAGAGGTTGGTCTGGTGAAGAGGAAATAGCTTGGTTTGTGTTTCTCTCCAGTTTTTCTTTTTTTAGAGATGGAGTCTCGCTCTGTCAGCCCAGGCTGGAGTGCAATGGCATGATCTTGGCTCACTGTGACCTCCGCTCCCTGGGTTCAAGCAGTTCTCCTGCCTCAGCCTCCCTACTAATTGGGATTACAAACATGTGATACCATGCCCAGCTAATTTTTGTGTTTTTAGCAGAGATGGGATTTCACCATGTTGGCCAGGCTGGTCTTGAAATCCTGACCTCAAGTGATCAGCTCGCCTTGGCCTTCCAAAGTGCTAGGATTACACCTGTGAGCCACTGTACCCAGCCTCTCCCCAACTTTTAATAACAGTTTATTAAAACCTAGGATGTGAGAGCCACAGTTGATATAGATACAGTCCCAGAGTCATTTACTCTTTGTGTTGTTTGTCTCCTCAAGTACCTAATGATCCAGCAGACTCCATTTGTGCGGCGTCAAGTCCGCAAACTTCTGCTCTTCATCTGTGGATCCAAAGAGAAGTACCGCCAGCTCCGGGATTTGCACACCCTGGACTCTCACGTGCGTGGGATCAAGAAGCTGCTGGAAGAGCAGGGGATATTCCTCCGGGCAAGTGTGGTTACAGCCAGCTCAGGCTCCGCCTTGCAATATGACACACTCATCAGCCTGGTACGAGAGCTGGGACCTGGTAGGGTAGGGAGGGGGCATGTGATGAGGCTTTGCCAAGTAGGTAATGGGGTGGAGGTGATAACGCAGGACTTTTAACTGTGTTGACAATGGCTAGTTAGGGTTGAGATGATGGTAACCCCTACCTGGGTGCTGTATCGTGTAGTTGGCTTCAGGGTCTCGGATGTCCCCCTCGGCACTCTCGTCTCACCTGGCAGCAGTTCCTCCAGTGTGAGGGGTGTCGCTTGGGCTTATCAGTGCCATTTGCTTACATCCTGGGCAGGATTGACCTCTTTGTTCAACTCTGGTTTTTTCTTTTAAATACTAAAGAAATAGTGAAGGTTCGACTAGAAAAATGCATTACTGCCTAAAGAGAAACTGTTTGGACTTACGGGAGTAAACTGAGTATTTCGTATGTGAATAGCCTAGAAAGAACATCTTTAATCCAGCTGTCTCGTGTCCTTGCTATTGTGTTTATATCAAGAAAAGTAAACTGGATTGTACTTTCTTAGGTCATGGTCTAGCTTTTGCTGTTGCCTTATTGAGTAGTCTGAAGCTTCCCTGAAAACAGAGGGCCTTCCATGGGGATTGGCGGGTAGAACAAAGGCAGGTTCAGTAAGAGCTGCAGTGCTTGCAGCAGTGTGTGAGCCTTGGTCCCAGGTTCACCAGACATTCCAGCAAGCACCTGCCTTGCTCAGAAGACCATGTTCGGCTTGCAGCCCAAAGCCAGGGCGATGGCTTCAGCTAGCAGGTGTGGTGCTTGTCCGGGCTATATGGTGGAGTTACTCATTTTCCCTGGTTGGTTCCTATTTCAGATGGAGCACCTGAAAGCCTGTGCAGAGATTGCCGCCCAGCGAACCATCAACTGGCAGAAATTCTGCATTAAAGACGACTGTAAGCAATGCTGCTCCTTTTGATTGCTGTTATTCAGGAACTGTTAAGGCCTACTATATGCCAAGGACCTAACTGGATGCTGGAGATACAGCTATGAACAAGATACATAGACTAGACAGAACCCTGCCTAGCAAAGAAGACAAGTAAAAACGTGAAAGAGTGATAAGCGCTGATAGTCAATGTTTGAGGTGCTATGGAAGCACAAAGTGGGATACTTTGACCACCAGGTAGTGGCAGTAAAGCCAAAGAGGAGTAGGTGGAGTCTAGAGAACCCTTTATTTAAAGGAGCAGGGGCTCTGGTTGGTGCGTAGTTATAATGCTTTTCAGAGATTTCCACAGAAAGTATAACTTCTTCACAATGTTCAGCAGAAAGAACATGGAAAAGAAAGCTGGTGAGAGCAGGCAGTCTCAGCTGTATGGAGACGTTGCTTTGGTTCTTGTGAGTCTGGTTGAGGTCTTCTCAGAGCTGAGCCGCTGTCTCCTCTGCTTGCAGCCGTCCTGTACTTCCTCCTCCAACTCAGTTTCCTTGTGGACGAGGGCGTGTCCCCAGTGCTGCTGCAGCTGCTCTCCTGTGCTCTGTGCGGTAGCAAAGTGCTCGCTGCACTGGCAGCCTCTGCGGGGTCCTCCAGTGCTTCTTCCTCCTCAGCCCCTGTGGCTGCCAGCTCCGGACAAGCCACAACACAGTCCAAGT
This sequence comes from Sapajus apella, assembly GCF_009761245.1. NCBI lineage: Eukaryota > Metazoa > Chordata > Mammalia > Primates > Cebidae > Sapajus > Sapajus apella. The sequence goes on along the minus strand of NW_022436983.1, from coordinate 12,354,311 downwards.
CTTCCACTAAAAAGAGCAAGAAAGAAGAAAAAGAAAAGGAGAAAGACGGTAAGGGTCACCCTCTTGTCATTGTGACCGCAGTGATGTGCCTAAATCTCTCTTGGATCACATGATTTGTTCTGTTGTAAAAGGTCTTTTAATCCTGATTTACAGGGGACCTAAAACCCAAATGTTCTCTAGTGTCTACTTTGGGTCTCATTTTCAATTATACTGAAGTGACAACTTAAACAGCACAACTTCTCATGCCAAGTGACAGTAATAGGAAAAGTCAAAGTGCACTGAATATTTTTAGTAGGCCAAGATTTCTTATTCTGTGAAATAATAACACCTGCTCTATGGAACTCCCATCAGAGTTATGTGAAATGATACTTAGTACATTGGTAAATGCTCAGTGAATGTTAGTTGTCTTTGCTGACCCTCACCATCAACTGCACTGTTTTCTATGTTCCTTGGAGATCTCAGATAGGTGATCAGGGTTGAGAGCAGTGGTGGTGGTTCACATTCCTCCAGTTAATGATCAGACATCTCTGTGCAGGCCTATTGCAAGCTCTTGAAAGGAAATTCCTCCTCTGGTGTCACTGTATTTGTTCAGTGTCAGCTTACATAACACTTTGTGGTTTTCAGTGACATTATCATATGCCTCATCTGAAGGCAGTTGTGCTCACCACTGCATCACCAGTGCTGCACATATGTCTCATTTGGGGCTTACCTATTTGTCACCCAGTAAACAACTAAAAATTGTTTTGCAGAATATCAGCTTTCAGTAGAAACTTTTAGAAATGGACAGAGTTCCCTCTCTCCCCATTTGGTAGCCCAGGCCTTAGGACTCTAGAGGACTTCTTCCTACTCTTCAGCCCTCAGTCCTGTTTTAATCTTGCAGGTGAAAGCTCTGGCAGCCAGGAGGACCAACTGTGCACAGCTCTGGTGAACCAGCTGAACAAAGTTGCTGATAAGGAAACCCTGATCCAGTTCCTGCGTTGCTTCCTGTTAGAGTCCAATTCTTCCTCAGTGCGCTGGCAGGCCCACTGCCTGACGCTGCACATCTACAGGTGGGCCCAGGGCTTGGTTTGGCAGACCTGCAAGGGTCTGAGGCCAGGGTGCATAATGCAGTTCCGTTTTGGTTTTTGGTTACATACAGGCATAGAATCGGTAGTTACACCAGCCTGAATCCTCTTGTGCTTTAAAGATTTCTTCATTGTTGTCTGCTTTTTAGCTATTAAACTCATGTCATAGGCAAGAGAGGATCTGTTTTCTACTCAGAAGGCTGTGTTTTGGGAGTTTTAAAATCATCAAGCTGGACTCTTTAGGCTAAAAAAGCTCAGTTGCTGCTCTGGGGTATACTGGGTGATGTATAGAGGCAGCAAATGACTGTGGCATCTCTGTTAGGGTTGACTGTCAGAAGAGAAAGAAAATCATTCAGACTTAATCCATAATTGTGGGGAAATAGATAAATTTACAAAAACAATACCAGGGCCTCAGTGATGAGCACAGGTGCCTCAGGGTTTTCTGCTGCTTGGTAACATGAGCTTTCATCTGTCTACAGAAATTCCAGCAAATCTCAACAGGAGCTCCTGCTAGATCTGATGTGGGCCATCTGGCCAGAACTCCCAGCCTATGGTCGTAAGGCTGCCCAGTTTGTGGACCTGCTAGGCTATTTCTCCCTGAAAACGCCACAAACGGAGAAAAAGGTAATAGTTGCTTTATGGTCAGAGAGGCTAACTTGCCATATTTTACCTTTTTTTCTCTTGAGTTAAGAATATTATGAACAACCCAGATACAGGGAGTCCATATAGGAAATCTCTTTTAAATATATCTAGTTTTGCATTTCTTGTTAAGCAGCGTAATATGTCTATGATGTAGACAGTATTCACTAGCAAATTTGACTTAACACATGAAGTAGGTCAAGTATGGAAAGAAGATAAAACTTATTAAAGTTCTTTGGAAAAGAAAGTGCTCCTTGGTTTGCTGGTAGCCCTGATTATGTACCAGAAAATGTTTCTGCAATTAGCCAACTATTTTATGGCTTCTCCATAAGAATAAAAATGATCTTCCTCTATCAGGTTGGGAAAGGGTACCATCTATCACTAAAGACTGTGGAAACTTCTAAAGGAAATAGAATGCATTAAATGATTAAAATTAGGCCCAGCTTTGTGTGATTCAGACTGAGAAGTCTGGTATGTTTAGGGCAATATTTGGCTAGAATGCAGAAGACAAAAGTCTTTTCTAATAAGACTTTCTCTTGGGCTTTAACTTGTTTCTTTACTGAATTCTGTTTCAGTTGAAGGAGTATTCACAGAAGGCTGTGGAGATTCTGCGGACTCAAAACCATATTCTTACCAACCACCCCAACTCCAACATTTATAAGTGAGCTTTGTTTTGCTGTCTACCTGTTGGAAGCTCAGTCAGCATTCTGAGTAGTTATTTGCATGTTGATAGGCTCTTACATAGGAATTGACAAGCCCCTGGGAGAAGAGTGAATCTGCCTACTTGAGATTCTAATCCCTTCCATGTAGCCCAGGGTCTGGTACGCAGAAGGTACTCAAAATGCCATTGCTGAGTTCAGGGTTTGGTGAGTAGTCATGTAAAAAGTTCTGTATACCCTGGGCAACATAGTGAGACTTCATCTCTACAAAAAATTTTTAAAAAGTGAGCCAGGTGTGGTGGCGTGTTCCTGTGGTCTCAGCCGCTAGGTAGGCTGAGACAGGATGATGGCTTGGATGCAATGAATTGTGGTCCGCACCACTGCACTCCAGCCTGGGTGACAGAGCGAGACCTTATCTCAAAAAAAGAGGTCTTTAGTTTTAAGGGTTTAAGCCTAAATAAGATAAAACAAATTTAAAGAAAATGTCTTCCTTTTTTTTTAAAAAAAACCTTTATAAGAGGATATTGGTTAAATTGACAATTTATTATTTCTCTGGTTTAGTAGTGACTGTTCTTTAAAAAAAAAATTAAAAATAATTTTAATGAGTTAATTTATGTATCCACCTATTTTAAATGTACAGTTCAATGATTTTTCGTAAATTTAATTGTGACTCTTGAGACTACTTTTTAGAGTTCCTCTGAAGGATAGATCAAAGATGAGGAAACATCTAAGGGCAGTTAGTCGAAATTTCTTTCCTGTGACTTTGTAATCCTATTGGAATTTCTCCTATTTCCTTGAGTTCTCACTAGGGTGCGGCTCACTTTGGGGGATATTGAGCCATGGCTTTGTTATGACTTTTTTGTGAAGCTCAGTGCTTCCTAAGATGAAAATTTATTCATGCTAAAACTGGTTTCTTCCTTAGCACTTTGTCTGGCTTAGTGGAGTTTGATGGCTATTACCTGGAGAGCGATCCCTGCCTGGTGTGTAATAATCCAGAAGTACCGTTCTGTGTAAGTAACATCTATAACATGGACAATCCTGAGGCTTACAAGTCCTGTGGGATTCTTGTTTCCAGAGATGGATCGTTAGCACATAGATGTTCCTCTCCTAATCCTTATCTGCCACATCTTTTACCTTAAATAGAAACTTGGCTAGGTACAGTGGCTCAAGCCTATAGTCCCAGTACTTGGGGAGGCTAAGGTGGGAGGATCCCCTGAGCCCAGGGCAAGATGATGAGACCCTATCTCTTTTTTCTGATTGTCCCTCCAGGATACAAACATTTTTTTAAAAAAATTAAATAGAAATTTCATCTGTGGATGAAGAGTGGGTTACATTGATGAATTTTTTAAAAGGCAGTACAAGTCTTGAACTAATACCATGTTTTTTGAACTATTGTATTTAGTATATCAAGCTCTCTTCCATTAAAGTGGACACACGGTACACCACCACCCAGCAGGTTGTGAAGCTAATTGGCAGTCACACCATCAGCAAAGTGACAGTGAAAATCGGGGATCTGAAACGAACCAAGATGGTGCGGACCATCAACCTGTATTATAACAACCGAACCGTGCAGGCCATCGTGGAGTTGAAAAACAAGTACGGGCTTTTAGGCTTTGGGAGGGGCAGCAGGTCTGTAAGTCTCAAGCTTAGTTGCTGCCTTTGGTTCCTGGAATGGAGTAAGGCAGCACATCCCTAGAAGCCTAGTACGTCCTCTTGTCCACTCCATTCATGACCACAGGACAAAAGTGAAACAACAGTTCTGAGGATGTTGACAAAGATTTTAAAAATTAGTCCAGTGGAACCATAGGGGTCTGTGGAAGCTCCTCAACAGCCTGCCTAGGGCGGGGAAGCTGAGTGACGGGACCTCTAGGCTTCTCGTACCCAGTTTAACTCTTCTTATATAAAGTTTTATTCTTCTGTAAAACCCTCTGTATTGGGAAATAATTGTCATTTCTTGGATTAAGACAGCTATGCTCTTGCTCATAGGGCAGGAAGTTATTTCTCAAGGAGTGTCTTTAGTACATACACTCTTCAGTTTCTGCATGGTGCCTTTCCTCTGTATCTGCTGATAGTGGATCTTCCTAGCCCATGTATCCCAGTGACTGAGTCAGGGCATGTTGCGTATAGGCCACGAGAGGCACTAACGTGTTACAGTGTTGACTTTCACAGAGACAGATCACCTTTTGTTGAATTCTCAGGCATTGCTACTGGATGGAGAACACAGGTCGATGCTACTTGAATAGTAAGACTTAGAGAGTTGTTCTGTACCCAGGATGAAAGTATTGCTATTATTCCAAGAGGCAGATAAGGCTCTTGGACCACGGCAACAAGTGGCCATGAAAGCTGCCTAGGGAGGTTTTCTTTCCTTGCCTTGAAAAGCCCAGTTTCACCTTGGTGACCTGAAAGTCGATGCTGCACATTAGGAGGGCCCATTCCCCTCCAGAGGAGGTGGGTTTGATTTTTGCTGTGTGGAGTCAGCAGAGCTGCTGGTAGACTATTTGGATTCAGATCCCAGCTCTACTACGTAGCTCTGTGACCTTGGAAAAGCTGCTTAACCTCAGTTTCTATATCTATAAAATGGAGATAAGGCCCCATTTCCAGGGTTTTATTTTAAGGATTAAATGAGTTAGTATATGTCAGGTGCTGAGAACAGAGCCTAGCACATAGTAAGTACTCCGTAAATATTAGCTCTCATTATGTTAATATAATCACTTCCAAATTATTATTTACTTTCCTATTTATGACTTGACTTAGCACTTGGTTCAGACCCTGGTTTTGTTCCTCTGCCTCTCTAAAACAGCCCAGCTTTATCTTTCCAAGGTTGCTGTCAGGATGGGAACTTGGCGGCAAGCATCATCGTTGTACCTCTTATAGGCTTCGGTGTGGCATGCTTTTGGAGTCATGATTTCCCTTTTTATATACTTGTTGTTTTCCTGGAATTTCTAAAGGTATCATATATAACAGCTTAAAGCACTTGTATGTTCTTTTCTTTTTTTATAGAGAAAAGATAGTGGAAAACTTTTTTTAAACTGGCTTGCTATTATATGCCAGATTTCTCTTCCTTGGAGTAACCACTAATTGCCTTAGAAAAATACATAGGACAGTCTTTCTCTTTGTCTCATCAGACTGTTATCACTGAGGGTTAGATAAAAAAATCTCAAGGCCATCTGTTTTTCCTAGGCCAGCTCGCTGGCACAAAGCCAAGAAAGTTCAGCTGACCCCTGGGCAGACAGAGGTGAAGATTGACCTTCCGTTGCCCATTGTGGCCTCCAACCTGATGATTGAGTTTGCAGACTTCTACGAAAACTACCAGGCCTCCACAGAGACCCTGCAGTGCCCACGCTGTAGTGCCTCAGTCCCTGCCAACCCAGGAGTCTGTGGCAACTGTGGGGAGAATGTATACCAGTGTCACAAATGCAGGTAAGTCGGTGGCTGTCCCCTAGGCCAGGGCTGTGCACTTTCCTTGTATTTTTCTCTAACAGTGTCAGTGTGAGCAATTACAGTGTCTGATTCCCTCATAACATTTAGAGTATGGGCTTGTAGAGTGGGTTCAAGGGTAGAAAGGGAGGAGGAAAAAGAGAGTCAGTGTGTGTGTGTGTGTGTGTGTGTGTGTGTGTACATGAGTATGCCTGTTCTGTGGCAGGGGTGGAGGTTTAGGGTGGAGGGCAGTCCAGAAGTTTAGTTCTGGGTCTTGCTTTCTTGGTACCTGGCTGTTTAAGTCATTTGTTATTGTCCCTTCAGTAGGCCCTGCAGTAGCTACCAGAGTATAGAGATATGGCACAATCCATCTCCTCAGAGCGATCCCCACCCCACCCAACCTTGTCATCTCACTCACCCAAACGCTTTGGTTACTCAGATCCATCAACTATGATGAAAAGGATCCCTTCCTCTGCAATGCCTGTGGCTTCTGTAAATATGCCCGCTTCGACTTCATGCTGTATGCCAAGCCTTGCTGTGCAGTGGATCCCATTGAAAATGAAGAAGATCGGAAGAAGGTGAGGCCAGGTCTGGCCTAGACTCACCGCAGTGGCTTGGTCTGGACTTTGGGCAGAGCTGGTGCAGTGCAGTGTGCTTTGCTTTCTAGCCCAAGCCTTCCTTGACTCAGCACCAGTTTCAGGGCCCAGCTTTTGGGTGGGAGCAAAGAATGGCGTAAGATGTGTTGGAACACATGGTTTGCATAGGATTTTAGAAAAGCGTTGGTCGGTAATGAAATTAGAGTATCTCCAGGAACAGATAACTTTGGATTTGAATGTTTTGCCCTGTGTTTGTTCCACAGACTGCTTCATATTGAGGCTGCTGGCCCTCCCTCAGTGTTAGCTTGTCCAGTGCTAGTTCCCAGTCAGCATAATGTGTGTGTGTGTGTAGAGGGGGGGTCCTAGATATTAAGGAACAGTGAAAAGGGGGCACCTATTGGGATAACAGAAGAACATTTAGCTTTGGAGTCAGGACAGAAATTCGAATTCCACCCAAACTTTTAATGCTTGTGTAACCTGGTATAAGTTACTTCTCTCAGCATTGTGTTATTGTATATCACAGATATGTATTGCATTGTTATTAGAAATAATATACCCACCTCACAGGAAGGATTATTGTGAAGAACAGAGATAATGTATGAAACACAGTGCCTGACCCGTGGGAAATGTTCTAGTCAATGGTTAGCAATTAGGATTACTCAGGGAAAGCTGTCAGCAAAAAAACCTTTGCTCAGGTCTGTCTTTTTCTGTCTAGGCTGTATCCAACATCAATACACTTTTGGACAAAGCTGATAGAGTATATCATCAGCTGATGGGACACCGGCCACAGCTGGAGAACCTGCTCTGCAAAGTGAATGAGGCAGCTCCAGAAAAGCCACAGGTAATTATCCTAAGACTACCCCTAGGTGAGATCACCTTAGGTGGGAAGCCTGACAGCTTACCTCTTGGGGTTGCAGGATGACTCAGGAACAGCAGGGGGCATCAGCTCCACTTCTGCCAGTGTGAATCGTTACATCCTGCAGTTGGCTCAGGAGTACTGTGGAGACTGCAAGAACTCTTTTGATGAACTCTCCAAAATCATCCAGGTAGAGAGTGGGGAGCAGCTTTTGGGTATGTTTTGTCCGAGTGTTACTGGCATTGCCTTCAAAGCAGTCCTGCTGCTCTCTCCTCCAGCAGCCCAGGTCTTGGTGGTGTTCCTGCCTAGTCCAACTGAAAAGGCAGGCAGATGGCTGCACCGACAGCATCTCCCCGGGTGATTTATGGCCCTGGTCAGAATGCTGAGTTCATGCTAGATAACTGAGAATACTGGTGATGGGAAGGTAGCACAGATATGGGTTTTTGTTAAGCCATTAACAACCCATCTCTTGGTAGAGGGGTTACTGGTCTTAAAAAATTTGATGCCAAGGTTCTATTCCTCTTTTTCTGATATGCTGTGTTTGCAGGCTATAGGGCAAGGCACACCAACTGCAATCAAGCAGGGTGGGCCATGTGTCAGTTGCAACGTCACAGACCTAATCTCCGTGGGATGGGAGGCTGGCCATAGACAGTGGTACCTCATATAAGGAAAGCATCCAGTTTACCTTCCTCCTCAACCCCAGATTGCTGGAGTGCCATGTTTGGCACACGTGTATTAGCTTCTGACCTTTGCCTTTGTTACATGGGAGTTAAGAGCATGAGCCCGGCATCTGAGTCTGAGTTCTAATTCTGTCACTTACCTTGGTTAAGCCAGTTCCTCCAAGATTCGCTTTCCTTCTCTGTAAAATGGAGATAAAGCATCTAACTGGCTGAGTTATTGAGCAGATTAAATTATATTATGCATGTAAATTTTTTTCTAAAGCAAAACTCAATTTTCCAGTCAACATCCTCTTCTTATTTTAATTGCCAGTTTCCATTATTGTTGCGTTTTTTGTTCTTAGAAAGTCTTTGCTTCGCGTAAAGAGTTGTTGGAATACGACCTACAGCAGAGGGAAGCAGCCACTAAATCATCTCGGACCTCCGTGCAGCCCACGTTCACTGCCAGCCAGTACCGTGCCTTATCTGTCCTGGGCTGTGGCCACACATCCTCCACCAAGTGCTACGGTTGTGCCTCGGCTGTTACAGAACATTGTATCACACTACTTCGGGCCCTGGCCACCAACCCAGCCTTGAGGCACATCCTTGTCTCCCAGGGCCTTATACGGGAGCTCTTTGATTATAATCTTCGTCGAGGGGCTGCGGCCATGCGGGAGGAGGTCCGCCAGCTCATGTGCCTCCTTACTCGGTCAGCACCTACACCATGGTTATAGGCCTAGTGGTTCCTACTGACACGCAGGATGGTGGCAGCAGCCATGCCAGGAGCATTAGAGGGTACACAGAATAGTGCTTCTGACTGCCCAACAGGTTAGGTAGCTTATAATAGAGGAAAGATGGAAAGATACATAGGGTGTAGGTGAGCGAGCTTGGGGAGCATTAAAACCCAGGTTTCCTTGTAAATGTCATGTTCGGCTTGTGCTTTGTTGGCTCCAATACAGTGTCATGAGGAAACTGTCTCTGAGTCCTCATGAGAGAAGAGAAAGGGAGAGATTTGAACTTAAGAAAGACTCACATGAAAGAAGATAGTGGAGCAGAGCAGTGGGGAAAGACTCAGTTTCAGTATCTGATGCCTTGTACTATACACCTTGGACATATTCCTTAATTTCTCTGAGCCTATGTTTTCCTCATCTGAAAAATACTGACAACAGGCCAGGTGCAGTAGCTCTTGCCCATAATCCTAGCACTTTTGGAGACTGAGGCTGGCAGATCACTTGAGTTCAGGAATTCAAGACCAGCCTGGCCGACATGGTGAAACCCTGTCTTCATTAAAAATACAAAAATTACCCAGGCGTGGAGCATGCCTGTAATCCCAGCTACTTGGGAGGCTGAGGCAGGAGAATTGCTTGAACCCAGGAGGTGGAGGTTGCAGTGAGCTGAGATGGCATCACCACACTCCAGCCTGGGTGACAGAGCGAGACTCCGTCTCAGAAAACAAAAACCTGACAATAATAAATACCTTAAAGGCATGTGGTTGTGCAGTAAAGAACTCATACATGCCTAGTGCTTAGTATGTCCCAGGTCCTGCAGCCAGAGCTATGGGGATTACCTTGTGTGGCATAAATTCTAGAACATGTTAGGTGCTTGATAAATGGTACTCGCTATATTATTTATTCACTAATTTAACAAGTATTTATTGAGCAGCTGCTGAATGCCAGGCATTGATACAGACTCTGGGGATATAGTGGTAAATGGAATGAAGTTCCATCCTTATGTGGCTTATATTCTACATGGGGAGAACTGCACAATATAATGTCAGGAAATAAGATTGTGAAAAAAAATAAAGCAGGGATGGTGACCCTGATTGCAGGAAGACGTGCTGTTTGGATAAGGTGGTCAAGAAGCACTTTGCCGAGGAGGTGCTACTTGAGCAAAGACCTGTGTGAAGGAAGGGGCCAGCCATGGCAGTGTTTTCAGCAGTGGGCTGCATGCCTAGGAAGTAGCAAATGGGGAGCTGAGAGCAGGCACATGTTGGGACTGCTAGGGCACGACAAGGAGCCCCTGTAGCTGGAGACGGATGCAGGAGGAGGATCAGGTGGGAGGGTGCGAGGGCCCGTCCCGTAGGGTCTTGTGGGCCTGTATAAGGACTTTGGGGCTTATTCAGTATGTTGGGAAGTAAGAGTGAAGTGATATGGTTTGGTTTGTGTCATTAATAATAGGAACATTGTTACAAAAATACATCAACTGGCATGTGGAGGCCTTGTGGAAAGTGATGTGCAGGCAGATGCAGAAGACGGGGAAAGAGTTGTGACCAAGACTTAAGAGCTGACCTGTAGGTTTTGGAGACTGTGTCACACCAGACAGCAGGGCCTTTGTCATGCGGGACATGGGCCCCATAAGGTGGTGCTTCTCTCCCATCAGTTAGCATCTGTTCATAGGCAAGGCGGCTGTGACTGGCCCTTTATTATTACCAACCAAAGTTTTGTGAAGCCAAACCTGTAGTCTTGCCCCTGGGAAGGAAGTAGAAAATTTGGGGCCAGGTAGCATTAGACATTGATTTTGTTTTTTCTGGGCTCCTTCAGGTGGAAAGGAGTATCACACCTGATATGAATTATAGGACTCCATTTCTCTTTGCTTCTGCAGAGACAACCCGGAAGCCACCCAGCAGATGAATGACCTGATTATTGGCAAGGTCTCCACAGCCCTGAAGGGCCACTGGGCCAACCCTGATCTGGTGAGCCGGCTTAGCAGGCCCAGCTGTCTTCTCAGACTCCCTGCTCATATGCCTTGTGTTCCTCAGCTTCCCCCCTCCCAGGTCCTACAGTGACTGAGGAGGGCAGGAGCAGAACACTACAAAGTTTACATTCAGAATAGTTTTCCTAGGCAAGAGCCCGGAGCACAAGGGTCTTGTCTGTCCCTTGTCTCTGTTGGAGCCACGTAGGACCAGAAATTGTATAAATACTTAAGAGTTACTGGATCGAAGCTGACCCTCTTGATTCATGTCTCTTCCCACTGCCTTCTAGGCAAGTAGCCTGCAGTATGAAATGCTGCTGCTGACGGATTCTATCTCCAAGGAGGACAGCTGCTGGGAGCTTCGGTTACGCTGTGGTGAGTTAGGGGCTTTTCAGAGAAAGGAAAGGGCTCCAAAGTGCAGTCCTGGCCAGAGTGGGAGAGGAGGAGGGAAACTGATGTTTGGGCGGCCTCTGCAGAGCAGGTGTGTGGTGTTCCTGATTGTGACTCTGCCTTTCCTGATCATCCCCAGCGCTCAGCCTTTTCCTCATGGCTGTGAACATTAAGACTCCCGTGGTGGTTGAGAACATTACCCTCATGTGCCTGCGGATCTTGCAGAAGCTGATTAAGCCACCTGCTCCCACTAGCAAAAAGAACAAGGTACTGGACCAAGCAGGGGTCTAAGAAGGAAGGCAGGGCAGCTTCCATCCTCATTCCCTGGCGGTGTGCCCTGCCTCCTCAGTCTCTGCCTTGCCTCAAGCCCACTTCTCCTGAGTGGCTCCAGTGCCACCTTTGCCTTAGTTCAGCAGACATGGGTTGGGATTTTTGAGATGGATGGTTAAAGTAAAATAAACATGAAACTACAAAGCAGAGAGCAAAGTGGCTAACTGTGGAGGATGACCTCTTTCTCCACTCATGTTAGATAACTTGCAGCCCCTGGAAAGCATTGTTTCCTTCCTACCCCTGTGCCTTTGCACATGCTGTGCTGTGCAGTGATAGAAATCCCAGGCTCTGAAGCAGCCTTTCTGAGTTCAAATCCCAGCGCTTCCATTTATTAGCATTGTGACCTTGGGCAAGTTGTTCCTTAGTTTCCCCATCTATAAAATGGGAATACAGCCTCCACCTTGAAGTGTTGTGAAAAATAAATGACATAGTGCAGACCAAGTGATCAAAATAGTGTCTGCCTAAGTTAGGCCTTAGTTAGCTGTGGCTATCTTCTTCTTTCTCTGTCTAGGATGTTTTCCTTCACTTTATTAGCTGCTCCTTCAAGAGTCAGTTCTCTACTAGACTAGCTGTAAGCTCCTTGAATCCAGGGACTGGACCATCGTATTTTTTATGTCTAGTATATAGGATGGCATAGCACCTATAATAGCTGCTTAGAAAATTATTGTTAAGTGAATAAAGGAAACCAAGTTTCTATCCTAAAATAACTAGCTGAGCACAGATTGACTTGCTTGTATCAGCTTTTGAATGACAGGCCACAGTCCTTTCTTTGGGTCATGCCTAAGGCTCTGCTACCAACTTGCCCTGGATTGGGCCTTGGGTCATTCTGATTCCTGCTGTTTCTGATGGGCCATCCCTTAAGGGGAACCAAGTTTCTATCCTAAAATAATTGTAGCTGAGCTACAGATTGTCTTGCTTGTATCAGCTTTTGAATTGACAGGCCATAATTCTTTTTTTGGGCCATGCCTAAGGCTCTGCCACCAACTTGCCCTGACTTGGGCCTTGGGTCATTCTGATTCCTGCTCTGTCTGGTGGGCCATCCCTTATGAGGAGCAGAGTCCTAATGGCAGGAAGATTGCTTTCTAAGTGCTAAGCACTAGGGTTATGATCAGGGGAAGCTGGATGTTGAAGCCGCCTTCAGAAAAGGCAGCACTGGGCACTCTGATTCCTTCCCTTTGATGGAGGAATTATTTCCCCCCAGATTCCCAGCAAATCAGATCAACCCTTGGTTGAGAACAGGACACCCGTTCCCACATGACCATCATTTTTTTCCACAGTGTGAGGCAAAGGGAGATTTTTCACGGAATTACTTGCCCTGTAAGGACTGGGGCCTGGTGTTAACGTTCACATTTTTCTCTGGTGTAACTTAGCAAGAGCAGCAGTTCTTAAAATCTGGCTCACGGACCCTGGGGTACTCTCAAGACATTCAGAGATCTGTGAGGACAAAGTTAATTTCATAATTGTCCTAAGACACTGTTTGCCTCTGTCATTCTTGTGATGTTTGTGCTGATGGTACAAAACCTTTGCTACTGGGGAAGACGGCCGGTGCCTTAGGTGGACAAGGCAGTGGCCCCGTGCAGCTCTTCACTGCCGCCTGGTTTCATCAAGAATATCCTTGATGAAGCAGTACAAATTAATTTCATTAAATCTCCACTCTTGGGTATGAATCTGTTTAATGCTCAGTGTGACAAAACGAGCACACCAAAAGTGCCTCTGCTGTACCCCAAGTACAGCCATTGTGCCGAGGAAAGGTACTTGTGTGAGATGCCATATGAACCAGCTGCCTTTCCATGGGTCTCTCAAGCTTTAAGCTTGTGCTTGAAAAAATGGCTGATGGGCAAATTATGGTTTGTATTAGGCTTGTATTTGGCAGATACTTTCCTCAAAATGAGTGAAGTGAGCTTTAAGAAGAACTGACATGACCGTGTAAACTAGTGTTTTCTAACGACCAATGCATGTTGTATCCTGCTGGGTAAAAAATGAAGGTTAGCGTAATGAACTATGAAAAGTTTATTGATGTGATTTCAGAGTCCATAGTACAGCTAATCTTTCAGACCCTATAATTTGTTGAATTTTGGTATAGTCTCAAAAAAATCCATAATTCATTGAAAAAGTTATTAAAATATTCTTTCCTTTTCCAACCAACTGCAAATCTGTATGAGGCCCAGTGTTTTTCATATACTTCAGCCAAAACCACGTAACATGGCACTTTGACCACAGAAGCAGATACGAGAATCCAGATGTCTTATAAGGCAGTCATTAAACAACTATCAAAAATATAAAACAGTGCCACATCTTTCTGTAGGTTATTTTTGTTTTGGAAAATATAAAATTTAGGTTGACAAATAATAGATTTACTCTCCTTTTTAAGTGAATTAACAAATATCTTAAGAATTTCTCAGTTTTTTTAATTTATTTGGGTTTTTTTTTTTTTTTTTTTTTGAGACAGGGTCCCACTCTGTCACCTAACCTGGAGTGCAGTGGCAAGATCTCCACTCACTGCAAACTCTGCCTCCTGGGTGCAAGCAATCCTCCTGTCTCAGCCCCCTGAGTAGCTGGGATTACAGGCCTATGCTACCATGCCCAGCAATTTTTTTGGTGTTTTTTATTGAGACAGGGTTTCACCATATTAGCCAGGCTGGTCTCGAACTCCTGGCCTAAAGCATCATCTGCTTGCCTTGGGCTCCCAAAGTGCTGGGATTATAGGCGTGAGTCACCATGCCCAGCCAGTTTTAATTTTTAACATGAGAAATATCAATAGATACAACCATGTAAAGCAAAGCTCTCTGGACTCCTTAATAATTTTCAGAGTATAACAGGGTTCTGAGGCCAAACAGCTTGAGATATGCTGGCCTGGAGAGCTGTCCGTGGCTCTCTGTCAGCACGCTGCTTCTGGTTAGTGACAGTTTGCATTCTGGAGGCTGCTTGTGACCTGTGGAAGATTTATACTTGGGAAACTGCAAATCAGCCGTGGGGTAGGAATTAGTGTACGTGCTATAGGATTGTCTGCAGGAAACCAGCCACAGCTTCTGCTGCACAATAAAAATCAGTGACCTTAAGCTCAGTGTGGAGATGCTGCTGCTAAATGGGATCAAAATGGTTTAACAGGAGCACATTTGGGCATAAAAAAAACACACGTTGATCCTCCTGATCATCTTGGCTTTGCACGTCACCCCCTAGGGCACCAGTGCCATGCTTTTGGGGCTGTGTCTCAGGTGTGCTCTTGAGCGCCCTCACCTTGCCCCGCTTGTCTCCTCCAGGATGTCCCTGTCGAGGCCCTCACCACGGTGAAACCATACTGCAATGAGATCCATGCCCAGGCTCAACTGTGGCTCAAGAGAGACCCCAAGGCATCTTATGATGCCTGGAAGAAGTGTCTTCCTATCAGAGGTATACCTATCTGTCTTTTCCAGATGCTGGGAACTCCTGCCTGTGCTCTGACAGCCCTGCCTTCTGTCACTCTTTCACTTACCTACCCCTTTAACCCTTGGCCCTGCAGGGATGGATGGCAATGGGAAAGCCCCCAGCAAATCAGAGCTCCGCCATCTCTATTTGACTGAGAAGTATGTGTGGAGGTGGAAACAGTTCCTGAGTCGTCGGGGGAAGAGGACCTCCCCCTTGGATCTCAAACTGGGACATAACAACTGGCTGCGCCAAGTGAGTGGCCATTTTCTGGACTTTTCACCCCCTGACTCTGACCCCAGACTCTGAGCAATGTGTTTCTGGCCCTCATCATGTGTTTGTGCTGCTGTCTCTTCTTTCTCTTGGCTGTTCTTGCTTCCTTTCAAATAGGAAGTGGGTACAGGTTCTTGGTTGCAGCTGCTGGGCTAGCCTGGTGGACAGGCCAAAACAGAACTACTTCTGCTTATCTCAACAAGCTCCTTATGCTTTCTGCTTTCCTCCCTGACCATTGTCCCTTTTCTCTTTCCACTTTTTTGTATCTTCCGCTGTCCTTCCTCTCCCTCTTCTTCCTAGCTAAAGTAATTCTATGTTAGGTAATCCATTTATCCATTCATATATAAAATAAGAAATACTTGGTTTACATTAAATGTAAGTGTCCTCAAAAAGAATTATCAGCATCTTTGCTAAGGAAGATCCCTTTTTCCTACTTCGCTTATTGTAGGTATGTTCTTCACATCTCCTGATGGAGAAGTCTCCAGGAAGAAGCAGGGCTCTTTCATAGCCCCTTTCCCCATCTACAGCAGTCAAGTCTTGTGTTAGCTGGGGATTTTTACCTCTAACATTTTCCTAGAGAGGTACCAGAAGACCTCTCTTAGATGGGTGGCAGTTGACTGCCCTGCTGGGGCCTGGTGGGGCAGGGCATCATCTGAGCCTCTGGCCCCTTCTCTCCCTCGTCTTGCAGGTACTTTTCACTCCAGCAACGCAGGCTGCACGCCAGGCAGCCTGTACCATTGTGGAAGCTCTAGCCACCATTCCCAGCCGCAAGCAGCAGGTCCTGGATCTGCTTACCAGGTACCATTTGGGAGTGGGCTTGGGGGCGTGGTTAGACTTCCTCTAGAGCCTTTTCATCTTCCCCGGGGAAATCCATGGATCAGGGTAATGAAAGGCACACCTTCATTCCCTGTAGAAGACCCCAGAAACAACAAAGTGTTAAATAGCTGAATTTTAGTGGTAGTGGTGGTGGTGGTGGTGGTGGTGGTGTGGGTGTTAGCAGCAACAGCTAATATTTATTGAGATTGAGTGCTTAAATGCTTGGCATGCATTATCTTGTTTAATTCTCTCATAGCAATCAGTGCCAAAATGTGAATGCTTAGATTCTGTGGCATTCATGCCTAGGTGTGGGAAATTCCCACGTGGGAATTGGAGCTTTCTGGGATGTTCTTCATCCACCTTCTAGGAAGCAGGAGAGACAGACAGCAGAAGATAGGAAAGATTGGGAGGAGAAAGGGGATCCTCAGAGCCATTCAAAGTGTTAGAGTTCTTGATTAGTAGTGCCCTGTCCCTCTTGGTGGCAGTTACCTGGACGAGCTGAGCATAGCTGGGGAGTGTGCGGCCGAGTACCTGGCTCTCTACCAGAAGCTCATCACTTCCGCACACTGGAAAGTCTACTTGGCAGCTCGGGGAGTCCTACCCTATGTGGGCAACCTCATCACTAAGGTATCCTACCCTATTGCCCAGGAGAGCCCCTTCCCTAATCCTCCTTTCATTGCACTTTGATGTAAACTTTACCATGCTGTTTTGTTTGTTTTTGCTGAGAAGAAATACTTGTTGAAGGTATTTGGAAATATTTTTGTGACTTTATTATATTTATCATATGGCTATATCAGTCTCTTGGGGGGCATTTCGACTGTTCTCAGTTTTTAAGCAATCCTTCACCAGCACTGGAACTGTTGTTGACCTCCTGGAAAGGAGTTGTGCAAGGGCTTGAGGAAGAAGGTGTGACTACTGAGTGGTTGGTGCTGCCAGCTCCTGGGATGGTGGTGGAGGTAACTGGTATCCTTGGCAGTGACTGCACTTGTCATCCTGTTTAGGAAATAGCCCGTCTGCTGGCCCTGGAGGAGGCTACCCTGAGCACCGATCTGCAGCAGGGCTATGCCCTTAAAAGTCTCACAGGTAAAGAGAGCCACCTGGACCTTCTTCTAGGGCATCCTGAATCTGTTGTAGGGACAACCCTTTGTTCCTTGGGTGCTGAGGTTGACTCTCTCCCTCTCTCGTACCGACCTTAATGCAGATTTAAGCTCTGCATTTTTTTTCTGTATTGATATGTTTGTGATTTTGAGACTCTGTTTGCTATTGACTGCTTCTGCTCGTTGGACACCTGCTCTGTGCTGTGCACAAAAATAGATTTTCCCTGCTTTTTGAGCTACTCATTATCTTTTGAAGACATAGACCTTCCTTATATTCTCATCCAGCGCTCTCACAGCAACATTTTCCCATCTCCACAGGCCTTCTCTCCTCCTTTGTTGAGGTGGAATCCATCAAAAGACATTTTAAAAGTCGCTTGGTGGGTACTGTGCTGAATGGATACCTGTGCTTGCGAAAACTGGTGGTGCAGAGGACCAAGCTGATTGATGAGACACAGGACATGCTGCTGGAGATGCTGGAGGACATGACCACAGGTAGCACTGCCCAGTGGCCTGGAGCTTGAGGCACACTGTCCCTTCTGGGGCTGGCTAGGTGCATTTGACACATTTCCCTCAGTTCCACAGAGCCATAGGAGGTGGGCAAACATCTCCCTGCATTCAAAGAGAGACTCATTTCTTAACAAAGTGTTGGCTCTTGGAATTTTCAATACCAGAGCTGGGCCCAGTCACTTTGGACTTTTCATGTTGAGCTTATCGAGTGGTACAAGGTCAAAGGCTCTCTGATTGGTGTCTTTTATCAGCCTGGAAAATTCGCAGCCATTGTCTCTTTAATCCCCTCTGCTGTGTTCTCTTTCCTTTCCTTGTGAAACTCCATTTTCACTGTCATCCATGTCTCTCTATCTCTTTCATAGTATTTATCTCATTGTATATTTGTGCTGCATTTTTGACAATTTCTTCAATTCATTTTTTCTTCACTATGTATAAATGTTTAATCTACCCATTGAATTCTTGTAGTTCTAGGTTTTATGGTCTCTTTTTTAAGATTCACATTTCCCTCCCTTATATAATCTATAAGCATATTAAACATTTGTGTCTGATAATTCTAAAATTTGAGGTATTTATAGGCCTGATTCTGCAGTTTGTTATTTTGGCTCTTGCTCATGGTATCTTAAAGCCTTGTTGTACTGTGACCTCATATTTTTTAGCTTTATCTGTG
Source organism: Sapajus apella (assembly GCF_009761245.1). Classification (NCBI taxonomy): domain Eukaryota; kingdom Metazoa; phylum Chordata; class Mammalia; order Primates; family Cebidae; genus Sapajus; species Sapajus apella. Next base: position 12,336,251 of record NW_022436983.1, on the reverse strand, counting down.
GAAATTCTTTAGGACTGGACCAAAGGTGTGTTTCTCCAGAGAAGATAAATAACTGCTTCTGTGAGGCAGCTCAGGGCACTGCTGTCCCAGTTCTGAGCCTCAGGTTTTTCAGAACTCCTAGGTAGTGAGAGGTTTGAGCTGCAAACCCCTATGAGGAGACAGCTCATTATGAGTTTCAGAGGAGATTTTTTTCCCTGTTACTTGATGCTAAAGTTTAAGGAAAGACAATTTCCTCATTTACTTGATTGGGGGAAAGGTATAGTTGCACCCCCTTGGTGCAGAGATCTTTGGGGTACCAGTTTTGTGTTTGTGGGGCATGGGGTGGGGGATTCCTGCTAGACTCTTGGACTCAGTGGATTCGGGTCTTTATCCACCTCTCAAATCTGGTCAGGACATTAAAACCAAAGCTCAACGCAGAAACTGACTGGTGTTTTGCTTGTCTCTCTGGCTTCCCAATTTCTCTTAGTTTTTGACTTTTGGCCGTTCTGTGGTAGTGTGGCAGTTCAGTGATACATTTTTATTCAACACTTTAAATTGTTTTTTGGTGGTGGGGAGTGAGGAGCAGGTCAGGGAACCTTGTTTGCTTTATTGCCCGAAATGGAAGTCTTTCTGATGCCATTTTCATCATACCATTCTGACCTGGTTGGTGACTTTGTCAGGGCCGTTTACCCTTTTTTTTTTTGCTGCAGACCCACCCAGGAATGCGACAGTGTGACTTTGTTTTGTTTTGTTTTGTTTGAGACAAAGTCTAACTCTGTCATCCAGGCTGGAGTACCGTGGTACGATCTTGGCTCACTGTAACCTCTGCCTTCTGGACTCAAGCCATCCTCCCATCTCAGCCTCCCGAATAGCTGGGACTATAGGCGTGTGCCACCACGCCCAGCTAACTTTTGTGTTTTTTGTAGAGGTGGTGTTTCACCACATTCCTAGGCTGGTCTCAAACTTGTGTGCTCAAAGTGCTGAAATGGGACCTTTTTAAAGACCATATTTTCTCACCTTCACATTACTTTAAGCTGTCTTTTTTGCTTATAGAGGACATTCTGCCTAATCTTTTAGAATGAAGCTAAGAACTATAACTTCCATTTGATTTGACAGGAACACAGAATTATTTGACATTTTTTGAGTGCCTGTTTTGGTCAAGGAGATACTAGTTAAATAAGGCACAGCCCCTCTCCTTGAGGAGGGTATATCCTGAGAGAGAGCAAGACACGTACACAGCCAGTCATGATAGAGTGCATTGACTTGGATGTTACGGGTTTCAAACTGAATGTGGTCTGAGGATAAAATCAATCAGCATAATATTTCCAATTTGAACTACTGATGTTGCCATGTAGGGCGTTTAAAGACTTAACCAGGCAGAAATAATTTGTCAATGATGGTACTTCAACTAGAAGTCTCATTTCAGTTTGCATGGGTGAGGCTCCTTCCTAACTTGGCCGCTTTGATTTCTGGCAGGTACAGAATCAGAAACCAAGGCCTTCATGGCTGTGTGCATTGAGACAGCCAAGCGCTACAACCTGGATGACTACCGGACCCCGGTGTTCATCTTTGAGAGGCTCTGCAGCATCATTTATCCTGTAAGCAGTGCGGTGTTTCCCATGGCTCTCGTGTGTCAGCACGGGCCTCTTGGCCATGAAACCTCTTGGTGATTCATTCAAGTTATGGTGCATTATACCACTTAGCAGTTAAAGAAGATCCACCCCATAAAAGAGAAGCAACCTCATAATTTTTCTCTTGCTCACAATGGGACATTTAATGGCCTTCCTTGGTCTTAGTTTTCTGGATTCAAGTAAAGAATCATGTTTTTTTTAAAAACTAGGTTTAATCTCCATTACCAAAATCCCATTGCATTATCAATCCAGCATGCTGTGGAGAGGCAGCATTGAGCTACAATATAAAGTTATTTTCATTCTCTTCCTTCTTTTTCTGCCCTGTATTTTGTGCACACATGCAGCATGTGTTTTGCTTCCTGGACTGAGCTGTGTAGAAGCACAGTATGATCCAGAGCACCCTTCCTGCTGTTGAGGGAGGATGAACACTAGTATCGTCAGCTAGCAATGAGAACTCATTGTGGGTGTGCCTGAGTGTCATGTCCCGTAGAGAAGCCCTTTCCTTGACTTCAGGGTCATCAGTGACAAAGTCCTCTGGCCCCAAATTGGTTAGCATCAAATGAGACCTGCGGGAGGAGGAAGGAAGGTCCCTTCTTGCACCCCTTCCCCCATTTCATTAACACATCTCTCATGTGTCACTCCTTGTCTGCTTGTTTTGTTGGGCTTTGTCTCCTAATCTGCCCTGGGGGTTCAGCAGAGATGCAGTCTTTTTACGTGTTTGGGGGACTTGCTGAGTGTGGTGTGTTTTCCTCGAGTGTCCCGCCTCTGCCATCCCTTCTGATATACACTTCCCTTTGTCCTCCAGGAGGAGAATGAAGTCACTGAGTTCTTTGTGACCCTGGAGAAGGATCCCCAACAAGAAGACTTCTTACAGGGCAGGATGCCTGGGAACCCGTATAGCAGCAATGAGCCAGGCATCGGGCCACTGATGAGGGATATAAAGAACAAGATTTGCCAGGACTGTGATTTGGTGGCCCTCCTGGAAGATGACAGTGGCATGGAGGTAATGAGCATAGGACAGCGGTGCCCACGTTTAAGAGCAGGGGCTGGGACCAAATCCAGGTGCTTCCTCCTAGTAGCTGATTAACCTGGGGCAGGTGGCCTTGAGTTTATTGCTCTATAAATTGGGTTTAATGATTTGCACCTTTCTACCTCACCTAGTGCTAAGATTAATAACCTGTAAAGGGCTCTGCCCAGGGCCTGGCAGGAAATAAGCATATTGTTGTTGGCTGTTGGTTGTAGTAGTGGTAGGTGTTTATTATTGCTGCATCTGGCAGAGACTTCTCGGTGAGTCTGAGTTACCTGAGCCCCCTAAATATTGGTATTTTACCCCTTGCGTAGGTGTATGGCCCTGCATCAGTTACCTTCTGGGCAGATCCAGAAGGGTCTGGCATTTTTACACAGTGAAAAGCCTTTTCTGGTTCTGAGCCTGTGGGATAAGGTCCCCAGCGGTGTGTCTAAGCTGCAGCCCATGTGTGGGTTAGGGATGCTTGCAGCCCCTGAAATTGTGCACAAAATTCTGTGTGTTTTGCACACATGTGCTTTTTTTTTTTTTTTTTTTTTTTTTTAGTGGGAAAGTTGATAGGTCCATGACATATAAAAATGATGAATTATGAACCATTGCCATAAGGTGCCCTTTGCTCTTGGATTTTACTTGCCTTACAATTATTTAGAATAACAGCTTCACCTCCTTTTCTGTTCAGCTTCTAGTGAACAATAAAATCATTAGTTTGGACCTTCCTGTGGCTGAAGTTTACAAAAAAGTTTGGTGTACCACGAATGAGGTATGTGCCTGCTTTTTTGCTTGGAGGTGTGGTTTCCCTTTTCTGATTTGTGCTATGCAGACTTGTACCAGCGGGAGCCATTGTTCATCATCACTTACCCTGCTTGTAGCAGCGCTCTTAGGCTTTACTTTCCCTATTTGGGGTTGTGTGAAGAAAACCAATCATCCTGTTTTCCTTTGGAGGCATCTGACTAATGAAGGTTGAAGAGCCTCAGGAAAGCAAAAGCATTTTGCTGGGCTGTGCAAGTTGTCAAACCCCAAGGACTGGAAGCCAGGGAGTGTCAAAGGAAGCTCTGTGTTGGGAATGCTTGCTGTTTTGTTCCCTTCAATATGGACACCTCTCAGCTGAGATTAGCCTGCTCACTTAATAGAACATTTTCCCAGTAGCTGTGTCAAGGAGCATCATTGCTGTTTTACAAGTTGGGGAATTGAGGCTCAAACAGGCAGTTGTTCTTGAGGAGGGGAAAAGGGAAATGAAGGAAGTCCAGCGCTCTGTACCTTTTGACCATCACGAGTGATACTATTTGTCCACTTGTGAAAGTATCAGATGGTCCCCTTCACCTTTCCCTCCTTTCTTAGTCTCTCTCTGTTCCTTCCTTCCCTCTCTTCCTGTTTCTTTTTCTTCCCCTTCATTTCTCTCTCCTCAGGGCATTTCTTCCCTTCTCTTGTTTCTATTGGGAGGAGAGGTCTTTAGTACATGTATCAGATAAGTAACTTAATTACAGCAAACTAGTAGCAGGGACGCACAGCAAACTTCTATACTTGGTCCCAAACACTTCTGTAGAGTTTGAGAAACTAAATTGGCAGTATACTGTTTGTACATTTTGGCCTTTAATTTTTTATATATTTCCGCCTCTCTCCTTTCTTTTCTCCCACTGGGCTGGGAATCCTGGTCACTGTTTACTGTTGGTCTGCTGCCAGCTGGGTCGATGTTGCACTGTTGGCCGAGGGACTGGCAGAGAACTGTCCCAGTCAATACATCTTGTCACAGAGATTTCAGCATCGAAACAGAATGATACTGATTTAATCCCTGATGCACATAAAAAATTAAGACCAAGCTTCTCTGGGCACTCTTGTAAATGGCGGTAGTGAACCCAAAGAATGCACAAGGGTATCTATCTCCCTTGAATGGTGAAGCAAGATAGACATTGGGAATCATTTGCCCCTCACATTGATGTGCTTAATCTAGTTAGAAGGTTTTCTGGCAAAGTCCAGAGTTTATGTTAGTATTTGTTCTGGGACTTCAGCTTCCTTCTCTACTTTGCCCTCCATTTCCCTAATAAGCAACCTACCTTTTTAGCTGCTGACTAGAACCTGCTCTGTGTTCAGTGTCTGTGGTGGTTCTCTCTCTGGGGAATCCTCACTGGGCTTCCGTAGCCGGAAACACTTCTACAACTGGCCTTTCTGGAGGGTTGTCTTCCTCCAGGGTTTCCTGTTCTGCAGCTAAGCCTATACTTGGAGGCAGGCTGTTTGTACATTTTGGCCTTTAATTTTTTACATATTTAGTGTGCTACCAAATCCCCCACTGGATTTCATTGAGGGTTACTTTGAGCTCCAGTTTCTAATCTGCAAAATGAGAATAATAATATTATATGCACTCAGTGCCAGACATATAGTGAACTTTTCTGATCCTTCAATTTAGTGAAGTTGCTGTAATTTCATCATTTAAAAAAGCCTTGATTCTTATTCCAGTCAGATTATGGGTTTAGCTTAGAGAATTGTGGATGAACCCCCTCCTTGTGTAGTTATATAAAGACATCCGAATCTCTATAGGCAAAGATTGATCTACTCTCTTTTCCTGTATTCCCGAGACTTGAGTCAAAGCTCTTTGATTTAAATGGCCTTGCTTGTCCTGGGTAGTAGTTCCTATTGATGGGAGAGAGTTTCTACTCCTGAGGAAGGTCCAGGCTTGGAATTAGACCTCCGCTTATAGCTTGGCAACCTTGAACAAGCTGTGTAACCTTGTGTAAAAGGATCATCTACAGTACTTAATTAGCATAGGACCTGGCACAGAGTAAAACATTCAATAAATATTAAGTAACTACATGTGTTGTAATGAAATTGAAGGAGATAGTGTCTTTAAAATGTTTCATACCATGTCTAGCTTATAGTAGACACTAAATAAAACTAATATTCTTTCCCCTAAGTGAATTGCTATACAGTTGGATTCTAGATATTGTGGATGAGACCTTGTAGAAAAATAGAGGCTCTCCACATTGCTGTAGCTTTAAGCAAGACCAAGTATGGAGTTCTTTGCATTTGTGTGGGCTTGTTTTTAAATACCTTTCTCCAACTTTCTCTGCCCAGGGAGAGCCCATGAGGATTGTTTATCGTATGCGGGGGCTGCTGGGAGATGCCACAGAGGAGTTCATTGAGTCCCTGGACTCCACCACAGGTAGATCATAGACAATGCTGCACATTGGATTTGAGTTCGGGACTAAAGAGCGGCTCACATCCCAGGACATTGGGGTATACTCAGTAGGTTCTGTCTTGTACCTCTGCGTCGGAGTTGTGGGGAGATTGTTTCTTCAGTTGAGGAATAATAGAAATGTCTATGGTATGATGCAGATACCACTGAGGATTTAAAAAAAAAAAAACCACCAAACTTTTAGAGGAAAATGCAATTAACAATAAACTTGAATTCAGATTCATTTTTAACTTTCTCTTCCCCCCACCCCCTTGATGATATAAGTACTCATACTTTGACATTTGAGTAAGTAATTTTAATTGACTTGAAACTTAAAAAAAGCTTCTATTGAGGGTGGAATAGTTTCATATTCTCCATCATTGACCCTTTTTATTGGCTGTGTCTTTACTGGAGATGTGGAATAGGGCTGTCTTACTCTGGCCTAGCTTATTCCCATCTTCACCTTCCCCTCCATTTCTGCTGGCTTCCCTTCTCCCCTAGATGAAGAAGAAGATGAAGAAGAAGTGTACAAAATGGCTGGTGTGATGGCTCAGTGTGGGGGCCTGGAATGCATGCTTAACAGACTCGCCGGGATCCGAGATTTCAAGCAGGGACGCCACCTTCTAACGGTGAGTTAGGGGCAGCAAGGTATGGGGGCCAGCCTTTCTGCATTGGGAGAGACCCCTGTGAAAAGAAGCTATGGCCACTGTGTCATTTTACCCTAGAGGGCAGCATGGTGCTATGGAGCAGTACGAGTTGGCGAAGGCAGTTAGGAACCCTCTGCATTCTTGGGCACCCCTCTTCCTGACCTGCTGGCCCACTTCCCTTCTCCAGTACCTCCTTAGCTGGCAGTCAGGAGCCCTCTACATTCTCAGACACCCCTCTTCCCGTCCTGCTGGCCCACTTCCCTTCTCCAGTACCTCTTTAGTTATCTGTAGAGCCAGCATCTGACTGTCTTTACCCAAATAACTGTACTTGTTTTAACCATTATTATTATTGTTGTTTTTAAAATGGATTTTATAATGTAAATCATTTCTTGCATTGTTGGGTTTTGTTTGGGTATTTATCTAACTAATCTCCTTAGTAAGGATTAGAGCATTCCAGAGAGGCACCACAAATATTATACTATTATTTTCACTAGCCCCCACTCCCCCAGGGTTTATGAGAATATATATATATTTTTTATTATTATTACTATTATTATTGTGCCTTTTTTTTTTTTTTTTTTGAGATGTAGTTTTGATCTTGTCACCCAGGCTGGAGTGCAATGGCGCGATCTCGGCTCACCGCAACCTCTACCTCCTAGGTTCAAGCAATTCTCCTGCCTCAGCCTCCTGAGTAGCTGGGATTACAGCCATGCACCACCATGCTCGGCTGATTTTATATTTTTAGTAGAGATAGGGTTTCTCCATGTTGGTCAGGCTGGTCTTGAACTCCCAACCTCAGGTGATCCACCTGCCTTGGCCTCCCAGAGTGCTGGGATTACAGACGTGAGCCACTGTGCCTGGCCTGTGCCTTTGTTTTAAATGACCTATGTGGTTCTGAGCTCTCACAGGCCACAAGCTTTGGGATCATTCTATTTACTATTAGTTTAGCGTCTGAGTTAATGCTGGGATTTCTCTCAAGACAAGATCATCACCTCTTGCATTAGGCACTGGTGTCACTGCCATTGAGTTAGAGATGGTAGAGATATATCCAGCCTGTGGAACTACCAATTGTGAGAGCCCAGCTATCTTACCATGTCCCCTTAAGGGTCACTTCTCCATGCTGTCCTCTTCATTTCAAAGGAACCCCTGCTGATGGTATAGGACGGACTCTGCTTAGACATCCCTTTCCTACTGCTCCCCGCATTTTACACTCTCATGTGGTCTCATGGGTTTTGACTGGCTTTTCTTGTCAGGTGCTACTGAAATTGTTCAGTTACTGCGTGAAGGTGAAAGTCAACCGGCAGCAACTGGTCAAACTGGAAATGAACACCTTGAATGTCATGCTGGGGACTTTAAACTTGGTAAAGAGCATGGGCTGCAAATGATGAAGAGTAAGCCTTGGAAGTCTGGGTGCGGGGAAGACATTTCAGTTCTAGGCTTAGATGAAATGGACTCATGGCTTCTTCAAGCTCTTCATCTCTCTGGCTGACTGGTGTAGAGGCTTGGATCATTCAGCTGCCCTTCTCCTCTGGTTGCCCCTCACCCCCCACCCATCCCCATGCTGCTGCCATGGCACCCAAGAACTTCCTCATTCCTTTCCTGAGTTCAAATCAGAGATGAGAGGAAGGCAGTCCCTTAAACAGTCTAACTACACACCAATGGGAAAGAAGTCCCCATCTCCTTGAGGCAGCCAAGAAAGACATCTGGAACTTCATGTTTTCCCTGTCATCAAAAGCTCTCACACTTGTCTCCCTCTCAGAACATGCATATACACACACACATACATACACATAGTCATACACACACGGTCTCTGGGAAGTAAGGCCATGAGGGGATCCTTAAGAGCAAATGCTATCAGCGGTGAATGGCTGTGGTCTTGTTCTGAGAGTGACTGGGTCTCCTTCTCCTACAGGCGCTTGTAGCGGAACAAGAAAGCAAGGACAGTGGGGGCGCAGCTGTGGCTGAGCAGGTGCTTAGCATCATGGAGATCATTCTTGATGAGTCCAATGCTGAGCCTCTGAGTGAGGACAAGGTGAGTGGGGCCTGGCTCCCCCCATCTGCAGGCACTGAGAGCCTGCACGGTCCCATTGCCCACAACAGGCCTGTGTTTGGCTTAGCCCACCTGAGAATGACAGAGCCTCCTTAAGCATTGGAATGTCAAGACTCAACTAATGGTCACATAATTGTATTGAAACCTGAAATCTTTGGATTTGGAGCAAGCAAGATTGCTAAGGATAGTCTTTTACTCGAAAGCTGCTCATTAATGGAATCCTGGCATGTCCCACTTGATAGAAAGGGACTTTAGTCCAATCTTGTGTTTCATAGTTCAGAAATTGAATAGTGCACTTCATTTCCTGGACTTGGCATTTCCTCAACTGTGGTATATAATTGGTTACTGGTGGAAATCAGGCCTAGAACCCAGGTCTCCAACTCCCAGAATTTCTCTCCACCTATAATTTTCTCCATTCTTATTGGCACTAATGATTTGGCTAGAGCTATGACCAAATGAATGCACAGCAGCCTGCATTCTGTTACAGGAAAGGAAGATTGTATTGGTATATTTTGACCACCTGGGACTAGTAACAGAACTGTCACAGGAATTTAGAAACCACATTCTCAAGTGAAACGCATACTGTTTGTTATTCCCCAGGAAGTGCTGAAACACAGTTCTTCTAAGGCTACTCCTGATGACTCTGATAGAAATGGTGACCTTTGGGGCTCAGATGTGGCTGCAGCCACAGTCCTGGCGGCATTCATGGGACTCCCACCCTCTTTTCTGTTGCAGGGCAACCTCCTCCTGACAGGTGACAAGGATCAACTCGTGATGCTCTTGGACCAGATCAACAGCACCTTCGTCCGCTCCAACCCCAGCGTGCTCCAGGGCCTGCTTCGCATCATCCCGTACCTTTCCTTTGGAGAGGTGGAGAAAATGCAGATCTTGGTGGAGCGATTCAAACCATACTGCAACTTTGATAAGTATGTTATTTGGGTTTCATAAAGTGAAATGAGAGTCCCTACAAAAACCCTGAACTAGGCCTGTGAGATGAGGAAGAATCACCTGAATTTCTATTAGATTTTTGTGTCCTTGTTCTGGCTTTTAAGGAGTTCAGTCTAGTTGGGGAGTAAATAGTTACTGTATTGGAGTAGCAATTGGCTAGGCAGAGAAGGCAAAGTGGTTGGTGAGGTGGGAGGAATATGACGAGATGGAGTCACGTGTGCAGAAGTGTGAGTGCAAGAGAAAGCTGTGAGTGTGGGAGACATAGCAGGCAACAGAGAGAGTGGCAGGAGCCAGGGCAGAAGGGTCTTTGTGTCACATTAGGGAGTTTAGTCTTGATATTCTATAGGCTGTTGACAATTGTTAGCCAAGAGAGTGAATGATTGGGTTTTGCCCCACCTTTTGCACCCTCAGACTCTGCTCTTTCCTTCTAGGTATGATGAAGATCACAGTGGCGATGATAAAGTCTTCCTGGACTGCTTCTGTAAAATAGCTGCTGGCATCAAGAACAACAGCAATGGGCACCAGCTGAAGGATCTGATTCTCCAGAAGGGGATCACCCAGAATGCGCTTGACTACATGAAAAAGCACATCCCTAGCGCCAAGAAGTATGAAGCCCTCCCACAGAGGGGCTGCTTTGTCTCCCCTTTGCCCTTTCCTTTTCCTTCTCCATCAGCATCTTGGTGTAAAGCTTCACGCGTGTGCCTTGCCCTCCTTGGGGCCTCCCAACCCTTTCTGGAAACTGTGTGGGTGACCATCCAACCACTGCAGAGCCCTTTGGGACTTATGGGAAAAGGATGGCAACTTTTTGGTTTCTGCTTAGAATACTCACTTCTACCTGGCTTTTCAGCTGAGCTGGGTGGTTCTATGTGATTCTTCATGACACTTGGAGAGGGTCACATTTAAACAGGCACCGGGGCTTTAAACAAGCCAGAGTCAACAACTGGTTTCTAGGTAGCCTTTGCTTCCCTGGCCTGCCAATAAGCCATCATTTGCTTTGCAGCTTGGATGCCGACATCTGGAAAAAGTTTTTGTCTCGCCCAGCCTTGCCGTTTATCCTGAGGCTGCTTCGGGGCCTGGCCATCCAGCACCCTGCCACCCAGGTGGGTAGCCAGGATAAGTAGTGTGAGGGTGCAGGGGTACAAGTTTAACCGTGCTAGTTCACCCTGAGACATAACTTACCCTAATATATAAGACTCCTAGAGTGGAAGTGAGCCTCAGAGGTCATCGACTTTGTCTCTCTGTGTGCTGAGAGAAGTCAGTTGTATTTGTGATTCCCCCATTCAACTCATTCTTTAAGTGGGGCCTCATTGTCTCATGGGTCAGCTATGCAGCTGTTGAACTGTGAGGGTATGGCTGACCAGCGAGTAAAACACTTGGGTGTCAGGCCACAGTCATTGGGACACTTAGATTATCATCACCTCTGTTTTCTCTCTGCCTCAGGCAGCTGAACACTTTGTTCTTAGGGAGTCCCATCCATTCTACTCTGCAGCTCATTTCCGATTTCTCCCCATGGGACTGAGCGGTAACCCCTCACAGATCCAGTCCTATCTGGCCCTGGATAGATGGCCAGGGCTGGGTTTTTTTGTTTTTCTTTCTGATCGAAGTTTTAATTTGCAGATTGTTACAGATTCACATGCAGTTGTTAAATACAGAGAAATCGTATGGATCCTTTTCCCACTGTATCCCAGGGGTAACATCATGTGGAACCTGAGCACACACCACAACCAGAATATAGACATCAGTGCCGTCAGGATGCAGGCAGTTTGCTCTGCACAAGGGCCCTCTGGGCCTTTTCCAGCCACATCCACCTTCCCCTGCTCCCTTGCCACAGCCTCTGGCACCCACCAATCTGTTCTCCATTTCTGTAATTTTGTCATTTCAAGAATGTTGTATAAATGTAGTTGTACGGCATGTGACCTTTTGGGATTGTCTTTTTTCTTTTTCTCAGCATGATTTTCTGGAGTTTCATTCAGGTTCATTCACGCACTAAAGGATACCTGGATTGTTGCCAGTTTTGGCTGTTACTTATAAAGCTGCCATGAACACTCGTGTGCAGGTTTTTATGTGAATATAAGTTTTCATTTCTCTGGGATAAATGCCCGAGAGTGCAGTTGCTGGGTTGTGTAGTAGTTGCATATTTTGTTTATTAGAAGCTGCTAAACTGACCGATCCAGTTTCTCTGTGTCTTTGCCAGCATTTGGTGACTGTTCGTTTTTGCTGTTCTGGTAGATGTGCAGGGGTCCCTTGTCGTTTGTGTTTTCCTAGTGGTTCATGATGTTGAACTTCTTTTCATGTGCCTTGTGTATCTTCTTCAGTGAAATGTCTGTTTATGTCTTTTGCCCGCTTTCTAACTGGAGTGTTTGTTTTTTAATGTTGAGTTTTGAGCGTCCTCAGCATTGGGTTTTTTCTGTTTGTAGTGTTCTATCGAAAATAGTTCCACTGTCTCCTTTCGTAATCTGTTCTGATAACTCATTCCAAAAACTTGGCGACTCGAATGCAGTGAAGATTCTTTACTGTGTCTCACTGAAATCCCTTTTCTAAACTTTTATTCAAGTCAGTGGAGTCATAATTAGCATATATTTGTGGAGATTCTTTTTTCTACATAGGAATTTTCACATATGTTCTTTTCCCTATCCTTGTAACATCTCTATTTTGTGTATGATAAATCTAGGAACACAGTTGTGATATGGCCAAAGGGAACACCATGAGTTTGGAACTCAAAGTCAGCGGATTTCCAGGCTTTTTTTTTTTTTTTTTTTTGAGATGGAGTTTCACTCCTGTTGCCCAGGCTGGAGTGCAATGGCACAATCTTGGCTCACTGCAACCTCTGCCTCCCAATTCAAGCAGTTCTTCTGTCTCAGCCTCCAAAGTAGTTGGAACTACAGGTGCCTACCTGGCCATTTTTTTGTATTTTTAGTAGAAACATAATTTGATCATGTTGGCCAGGCTGGTCTCGAACCCCTGACCTCGGGTGATCCACCCGCCTTGGCTTCCCAAAGTGCTGGGATTACAGGCATGAGTCACCACTCCTGGCCTTCCAGGCTTATTCTTAGTTACCAAATTGAATTACTTTATTTAGAATAAGGCTTTATCTAGTTAGATAGTTGGCATTTACTCTGTGACCATTCATTTTTCTTTCAATGCATATTTATTGAGTACCTGTTGTATACCTGGTCCTGTGCAAGGTAAGGAGACAATCACTGTCTGTGCCTTTTGGGAGCTTACTGTCTGGTGGAAGATAGAGCTTTTGTTTATTACTAAACAGCGAGATAGATACAGTGTGGAAGGGCCTAAGGAAAGAGGAGGGCATGTTTAGTAGAGGGCACCTGCAAAGGCTTAGGGGCTAAAGAGAGCTTAAAGCCTTCCAAAAATTGAAAGCAGCTGCAGTGGGAGGTGAGACATGGCACGAGCTGCCGATGAAGACCCGAGCAGGGGCAAGGCATGTTCTTTCTCCCAGAAGGGGAGTGTGGGTTTTCTCCTGAGGGCAGTGCCCCAGCCGTTTCATAGAGAGTGAATTGAAGGGAGTTGAGGTTGGAGGTAGGAAGAACAGGCTTTTATTGCAATCAAGGTGAGAGAAATGATGGCCTGAACTAGTTCATGGAAACATTGAACAGAGATTGAGCTGGGAGGAAGAATAAATGGGATTTGGAGGAGCAAAGAAGCTGGATGAATCAAGAGCCCTGCTCAGTTGCTAGACTGGGTAATGAGGTGAATGGTGGCACCACTGAGACGGAGAAGATCGGAGGTTTGCGAGTAAGGTGGAGGAGAGTTCATTAGACTATGCTTATCAACATATGGTTTGTCCTATTAATTACTAAAATGTAAGTTAAATGAGGGCAGAGTCTTTGTTTCCCCAGCACTGAAATCACACATGTGCAAGGATGCACACACAGTAAACAGCCAGAATGTTGAGTTTGGGGTACCTGTGGAAAAGCTCAGTCAGAGTTAAAATATGGGCTCAGCATTTAGGAGCATGAGACATGAGAGAATATATAATTTTGCTGAGACACAGATTGGAAGCGGACTTGCTATGAGAACAGATTTATGAGCTACCGAGTGATGTGCTGGCTTTATTGTTTTCAGCTTGTCTCATATGTAATAATTGCTATCAAGTCACTTGTGACAGGGTGGTGAGGATTTCAGGGATGTGGTGATATTTCTCAGTGAGCTCACCTGGAGAGCTTTTTCCAGCTACACCTGCCTTTAGCCTTCTGATGTTCCCCACCCCTGTTGACCGTGCGGTGCCGTATGTAGTGACTGCCAGCTTTTTCAGGCACCGAGTTCTCTTGTTAATATCTTTTTTTGTTTTGTTTGTTTAAGTTTTTAATCTCCATACCTGCTTGTTGTCATTGTACCTCTAGTATCCCTAGGCTGAGAAAACCGTGCTCCTAGGTTTGGTGGACCTGGGGGCTCCCAGGTGGAGAACTTAGGGTAGGCCCTTATGAACGTCCAGTGCCTGCTCTGGCTGGTGAGTTCATCACTCAGGACTCATCAGGTGCTGAGGCTTCTCTTACCTGGATAAGTATCTTCTCCTGGCCCCTTTCCATGTCCCCTGTGATGGATGCTTTGCATGTTATCTAATTTCCGATCCTCACAGCAACCCTGGCATTATCCCCATTTTATAGATGGAAATACTGAGCTTAGAACGTAGCAACTGGTCAGAGGCAGTGGCAGAGTCAAACCCTCTTCCATCTGTCTTTGTCTCTCAAAGCGTAGAATCAAAGGACATCATTGCAGCTGAGCAGGTGACATGAAGTGATGCACACTGGTTGAGTTTCTAAACCTTTAAGCTTCCAGAAAGGTTTGTCTACATAATTGGAGTTATGTGTCTCTCTGGTCTCTTATTGGCAGGTTCTGATTGGAACCGACTCCATCCCAAACCTGCATAAGCTGGAGCAGGTGTCCAGTGATGAGGGCATTGGGACTCTGGCAGAGAACCTGCTGGAAGCCCTGCGGGAACACCCTGATGTAAACAAGAAGATTGACGCGGCCCGCAGGGAGACCCGGGCGGAGAAGAAGCGCATGGCCATGGCAATGAGGCAGAAGGCTCTGGGCACCCTGGGCATGACGGTAAAGCCACCTCCCCGAGTCCCCATGTTTCTGCCCACACTGTTGAGGAGGAGGTGGCCATGGAGAAGGAGAAGGCTGGATAGAGGAGGAGGAAGGAACTAGGCATGGTAGGCCCTCTCAGAGGTGGGACCACTATTGTTCAATCATACAGGTGCGACTCAGGGTAAGTGACTTACGAAGTTTACTTAAACAGTAAACCAGTGATCACAGCCATTGTTTATTGAGGACTTATTTAAGCCCTGAAGTAGTTCTAGGAGGTTGATAACGGTTATACCCATTTTCCAGGTGAAGTAACTGAAACTTAGAAGTGAAGTAAATAGGCCAAGGCATATAAGTAATAAGTGGTTGCCACAAAGAGCTCTGCTCTTTTAGCTGTCCCACCTTGGAGGAAGTACAGTCCTACAAGCTCCTCCAAACCACAGACTTGAGTGTCAGCAGTTTAAAAACTCACATGAGAACGGTGAATGAATCACAGTGCAACAGCCCTTGGAAGCTGAGACTTGACATTGCTGGCACAAAGAAAGGGGGCTTTTCTGATGGCAGGTTGCACCTTGCCAGGGCTCCAGGTGGATGATTTCCTTTGCTTCAGTGGTTCCTGTAGGAAGAGAGACTAGTAGAGGGGCCTGGGTCTTTATCCTCATTAGAAGCCAGCTAAAGGGCTTTCCTCTAATGCAGCTGTCCTTTTAGTGGAGGTAGGAGGTTAGCCCTGTTCCTGAGCATCTCCAGGCTAGGGTGGGAGAGGGTGTGTGGAAATCCCCCTGACATGCCACCGGGGTTCCCCTACAGACAAATGAAAAGGGCCAGGTCGTAACCAAGACGGCACTCCTGAAGCAGATGGAAGAGCTGATCGAGGAACCTGGCCTCACATGCTGCATCTGCAGGGAGGGATACAAGTTCCAGGTACAGCTGCTGGGCCTGCGGTCGGTCCTGAGGGCCCAGCCTGGCCCCTTGTTCTAGGTAGCATCCCCTTCCTCCAGGCCATTTTGTTGCTAGCGAGGCAGGTTCAAGGCTTGCATCTTAGGAGGTTGACAAAAGGACTAGCTGTCCGGTTTAAAGGCAGGATGGCAAACTCATCCGAACTTTAGACTTCATTATCCTTGTCATCGTCATGACAAATGCCACTCATCGGATTCTTCCTGTATGTGAGGCCTCATGCTCAGAGCTTTGTGTAAACTGGATAATTTTATTTAAACCTGTGAAAAGTCCCAACTTGTGGTTAAGCAAACAAAGGTCACATGGCAGAGCCAGAATTTCAGCTGAGGCTTCTCAGACTCCAGACCTGGGCTTTTGAAAACACACCATGCTGCTTCCATTGAGGGTAACTGGGGAGAAAATCGGAACTTTCTTGGCTCATCCAAACAAGATTCCACCTGAAAGGAGCAGAGCAGCCAGTGACCTGCTGGCTCCCCTGAAGGCTCCAAGGTGGCCTCTTCTCTCCAGTTTGAACTTACTGCTCAGAACTCAGGCTGTGCAAGGGCAGGTGCCTGGCCCACAGGCCTCATTCGTCCTGCATAAGACAGGCTCCTCAGAGCTGCCGGCACATTTTGAAAAGCAAGTGAATATCAAGGAGGTACTTCTGCATTTTCAGACAGACAAAGCACAGAGTAAAGGAAGATGGCCTGGGCTTGCTAACGGGTCTGACTCAGCATCTATACCATGTCCCCCTCTTCTGGTTACTCCCCTAATCCTCATTTCACTAGGGCTGCGCTAGCCAAGTGCTTCACCCACAGACTGATGGGCAGGCCTCATCTGCTCTTCTGAACTTCTCTAGTGAGAGCAGCCTGAATCCTAAGGCATTGCCCAAGAAGGGAGACAGTTCCCCTCTCTTCTGCTTCACCTGGACCTGACTTGGAGTTTCCCCTCCTCTCTCCTCATGCTGTCTTTGCAGCCCACGAAGGTCCTGGGCATTTATACCTTCACAAAGCGGGTAGCCTTGGAGGAGATGGAGAATAAGCCCCGGAAACAGCAGGGCTACAGCACCGTGTCCCACTTCAACATCGTGCACTACGACTGCCACCTGGCTGCCGTCAGGTAGGCCCTGGCTGTTGCAGGGTGGCTCCTTCAGTAGGCCTGCCTGTGGGCCTGGAGCAGGTGGGACTGCCAACCTCGTGGTTTTAAATCTGCTCCTTAGTCTCTGGGAGGCAGGGTGTTCTGCCTGACACCACATAGGTCCCCGAGCAGTTATTTGAGTGATAGGAAAATATACTTTGGCCTGGGTCCAAGGCTGGGGAGAGCAGCCTTGCTTGCCTGAGTTAGCAAGGCCAGCATGTACCACATCGAGGCTACAAATGGCGAATTCTCTTTGCCGGGTCAGGAGCTTAGGCTGACTGACTTCTTAGCATTGGCACGCCCCCACCCCCATCCCTGCCCCCGCCCAGGTGCCTGGTTGCCACCTTAATTCTAGCAGTTGCTTGTCCCTGCTCTCCTCCCCATCCAGGTTGGCTCGAGGCCGGGAAGAGTGGGAAAGTGCCGCCCTTCAGAATGCCAACACCAAGTGCAATGGGCTCCTTCCGGTCTGGGGGCCTCACGTCCCTGAATCAGCTTTTGCCACTTGCTTGGCGAGGTGAGTGTTGAGTATTTTCCATGGTGGGAAGGAGATTTGCAGGGGATGGGACAAGACCTGCTATCAGCCCAATCCCTTGGTGACATCATTTCCTGTTACATTCCTTGGGAGTCCATGTCTGTCTGCTCGCTGACTGGGAGCTGTCCAGAGCAGACAGAGTGGGGGATGGAAGCTTATTCAGGGGATGACCTGACATGGCCCACCACAGGGTGAGAGGAACCAGCACCCTCAGCTTCCAGGGCACCATGTGAAGTTTCTGGTTCTTCACTACTCCTTTGTTGATCTTATGATGTAAAATGTGGGACCCTGACTTGGTCCTTGAGGCCAGAATTTCTCAGAGTTCACTTCTGTAGTGGTGGCTCTGAGGTTTAAATAATGAAAGTGGCTTAGTGGCAGCAGGAATGGTGGGCTCCTTGGAAGGCCTCCCTGGTCCTTTAGGACCCAGATTAGAATAGCTTAAGCATCTGTGAGGTCCTCATGTCTTGCTGATGCCATGTGGAGTGGTTCCCCACCCCAAGTCCTGTTTTAAAGCTTGGGGATAAAAAGATGTCTGTCATAAAACAGGCAGCTGGCAGTGATAAAGGGCAGCATATTGAAATTCGTAGCATCTATTCTTTTTTTTTTGAGACAGAGTTTTGCTCTTGTCACCCAGGCTGGAGTGCAATGGCATGATCTCGGCTCACTGCAGCCTCCGCCTCCCAGGTTAAAGCGATTGTCCTGCCTCAGCCTCCTGAGTAGCTGGGATTTATAGGTGCCTGCCACCACATCTGGCTAAGTTTTATATTTTTAGTAGAGATGGGGTTTTGCCATGTTGGCCAGGCTGGTCTCAAACTCCTGACCTCAGGTGATCCGCCTGCCCCGGCCTCCCAAAGTGCTGGAATTACAGGTATGAGCCACCAGGCCTGGCCAGCTGTGTGTTCTTATACACATTGTACAGATGAGATGCAGAGAGTTTGAGCAACTTGCTTGAGGTTGTCCAGTTAATAAGAGGCACAGCCCAGATAGACGGGAATGTGTATTGACATAAGAAAAAAAAACCCTTCTATTTGGAGATTGAAGAGCTAATTCTTATAGACAGATCACTTTGTCAGTCAGAATGGATGAGTTCTACATTTCTTCCTCCGAAATGTGTTTCAGATACAGCCACAGTATGTCCTACGACATTGGTCCATTAAGAAATGGGCCCCCAAAAGTGGTGGGCTCTCATCAAAACTGGGAGAGTGTCACAGTGGGCCAGTGCAGAAATGAAAATGTCCTGTGGTCTTCTCATCCTGCTGGCCCAAGCCTTGGCCTCAACTCTCCCTTTTATTCTTATCTCCATTTGCAAACCTTTGCAGCCACCAGGCCCGGGAGTACTGGAAGGAGGTTCTATCTCCCAAACTGGGTTTTCACCAGGAACTCACTTCCAAGTCATTGTTTGTTCTGCTTCCCCTCTAGACACAACACTTACCTCCAGGAATGTACAGGCCAGCGGGAGCCCACGTACCAGCTCAACATCCATGACATCAAACTGCTCTTCCTGCGGTTCGCCATGGAGCAGTCATTCAGCGCAGACACCGGCGGGGGCGGCCGGGAGAGCAACATCCACCTGATCCCCTACATCATTCACACTGTGCTTTATGTCCTGAACACGTCAGTACCCTGTGTCCCAGGGGTGGCATCTTGCAGGCCCACCCTGCGTCCCTCTGCCCAAGATCCCTCAGCTTTTTCATAGCCTCTTGTGCTAATTCCAGAGCAAGGGTCTGGCCTAAGGCACCTTTTTTGCCGAGGTGGGGATGCTCATCTGCATTGTTTTAGGGCCACACAGAAAAACAATAAGGGGAACTTCCTTCCCCCAAACTGCCCTGTCACTTACCATGGGCAGCCCAAGGCCGCATCCTTGGACCGACCTTCAGCTCACAGAGAAGCAGGAAATGGGAAAAGCCAGGCCACTAAAGTCTCTACTTCGATGCAGCTGCTACTTACTTTCCAGACTGTTCTCTTGAATGGGGGGTGGCCACAGTTTGGAGCGGCACCCACATCATTAGTCAAGGGCATATGGGCGTTACAGGTGAAGGTTTCCCATCAAGGGGATGCCACAGAACTAAGGACCCAGTTCATAAATGGAAAACTGGATTTGTTATCCCAGTTTTCTCTACAGTGAGTAATGCTTCTGGCAAGTGTGAAGGGAAGGGGAATGTTCGAGATTATCTGGGAAAGTCAACCAACAAGGAAGGCAGCCAGGAAAAAAAAGAGATTGGTAGTTTTATCCATATGCACATTATAGGAAAGTCAGGTTGGTACCTGAAAGTGTAATTTTAAAGAAGCACTTAGGCCAGGCACGGTGGGTCACCTGTATCCTCCCAGCACTTTGGGAGGCCAAGGTAGGAGGATTGCTTGAGCCCAGCCTAGGCATCATAGTAAGGCTGTCTTATTTTTTTTTTTAAATTGTTTTTAATTACCCAGGTGGGGTGGCACACACCTGTAGTCCCAGCTGTTCAGGAGGCTGAGGTAAGAGATGGCTTGAGCCAAGGAGGTTGTGGCTGCAGTGGATGGTGATCACACCACTGCCCTCCAGCCAAGCCAATAGCAAGACCAGGTATCAAAGAGAAAAAACAATTAGGAGATTGACTATCCTTTAGTTCTTCCATTTAATTCACTGTTTCATACTTGTAGGCCCCATGTCCTAGGAAGAGGCTTACGGTTCCCTGTTGAAAGGTTGTGTACGGCTCACCCCGGGTGGCTGCAGCACAGTTTAGGCAACAGGACAATCCTTCTCTTGTCTTTTCTGGTTCTTTCTCTTCAGCAATGTTATTTTTTCCTTCCCTCCCATTTCCTTATGAGATAAAAGGCTGACCTCGAGACCATAGGCTTCATTGTTAAAACACGCAGGGGCAAGTTGACATCAGAGTGCATTACATCATCTGCTGAACTGCTTAGACTGGCGGCACAGACCTTCCCACTGTCCAAACTTTCTTCCTCTAATCAGTGTTCCTGGGGCCCTGGACAGAGCCCTTGGTGACTTTGTCAGTATGTTTCTGAAAAGCCAGACATTGGTGATTAATGCTCAAGTTCCTTAATTGGAGAGGGAATTGGCTCTCTCACAGTTACTTTGGTCAGCCAGAGGCTGACCCAGCAGCTTCACAGAGAGGCCCTGCTTCTCGGCCACAGACTGTTTTCCGATTGACAGCTAGCCAGTTGACATTGGTGGGAACCTGGTCACAGGGGGATTGAGTGCCTTTGGTGGAATATTGTGTATGGAAGCAAGCATGTCATAGCATGGCCACCGTAAGCCAGACCAGAGCCTGAGGAGGCCCTGCGGTGATCAAAAGCCTCAGATTCCTCAGAGGGCTGGAAGATCAAGTTGAGTGTATCTATCCTTGCCCATCTGCAGGCAGCAGAAGCAGGCAAGGTGTCCTTGCACCCTTTCCTCCTGCTGTCCCAGAGTCCAGCCTCTGTGCCTGGGCCACCTGTAGCCTGGTAACTTGGGTTCTAGTGTTGTGTTTGTCATCACCTCTCCCCACCATTGCCCCATGGAGTTAGGATAGGGCATCAAGCATTCACAGCATGAGAGCACTGTCCAGGTTCTAAGGAGAGAGTGCACCCAGAAGTGTGTCATCACGAAGGACTTAAGTCACCTCTCAGAGCTGATTCCGTGACCTCTTGTCAAAGCGTGGAGAAGGAGGTAGGGTCAAGATGGACAGGCTTCCTGGCTTCAGAGCCCAGCTCTTTCCACATTGTGAGACTTTGGCAAAATCCTTGCCTCCTGTGTACTGCAGTTTCCCTTTTCTTTAAAATTGGGATAGTGGTGGTATCTGTCCCATAGAGTTTTTGTGAAGACCAAGTGAAATAATCCCGTAAAGCACTTCGAGCAGTGCCTGGCACTGAGTTTGCTGTGATCATCATCATCATCATCATCATCATTTTAACTTAGGATTCATGAGGACAAGAAGCAGTGCTCATCTGGAAGAAACTGTTTTAGCGGAGGTGGGAGGACCTAGAGCGCAAGAAGACGAACCGGAAGAGGGAACCTAGGAAAGGAACCACATGCAAATTTAGTGCAAACCACGTCAACATAACGAGAATGTGGAGCAAAGGAGTCAGGCTGTGGACCCGCCAGGGAATCTTGATTCATTTTTCGGCCTCGTCATGTACTAGCTTGGTGACTTTGGGCAAGTCACTTCACTCTTCTGGGCCTCTGGAGTTATTAGCACAGTTCCATGTTGGGGTGTTGTGAATGGCCGTGATATATATGGTGCTCAGGAACCAGTAGTTGCCTGGAATTGTGTCAGACTGGAAGCAGGAGCCAGGGAAGAAGGGAAGATGCCACAAACAAGGGCCTGGAAGGGGGAAGAAGAGCATGGATTGTCAGAGAGTGGGAGTAGTAGTCAAGGATGGGGTGGGGAGTGTTCAGATGTCACAAGACAATGACAAATTGAGCAAATTCTTCCTACTCTTGCTGCCAGGCCCTGCTTCCACCCACCTCTTATTTTATCGTGCCCCTTTTCTCCTAGAACCCGAGCAACTTCCCGAGAAGAGAAGAACCTCCAAGGCTTTCTGGAGCAGCCCAAGGAGAAGTGGGTGGAGAGTGCCTTTGAAGTGGACGGGCCCCACTATTTCACAGTCCTAGCCCTTCACATCCTGCCCCCTGAGCAGTGGAGAGCCACACGTGTGGAAATCTTGCGGAGGCTGCTGGTGACCTCGCAGGCCCGGTCAGTGGCTCCAGGTGGAGCTACCAGGTCAGTACCTGCTTCGGGAAGCTGTTGCTGATTATTTCTGAGAATTGGTGTTGAAAAGCTGTGTAGCGGTACTCCTGTGCTAGGTGAGGGCATGCTTTGTGACTGCGGCAGTTAACACCAGCCTTCTCCCTTCTCAGTCAGTCACGTCGAGAGTCTAGGCTGATGGCCGGCAGTTGCCTGCTCACTTCTGGGTGTTGTGTTCAGCTACTAGCAAGGTAGAGCCAGGCTTACCTGCTGTAGAAAATGTTAGAGAGGAGGGCAGCCAGGCACAGGGTGATACAACCCATGACACGATCAGAGCCGGCGGGGCTAAGAACAGTAGTCAGGTTTCCGAATCTTGCTGGCCTTGGCGTAAACCAGGAAAGTTTCGGTGTGGCCACATGGAATAGTTTTCTAAGAATTAAAGCTCGTTGTCACTCCCTTTCCTTGATTACGTTCATATCCCATGCATCCCACATTCCATGAAGCTTCCTTCTTCTAGGCTATTCTCCTATACATGTGGACACTTCCCCAAGAAAGCGTGTCAGGAAGGAAGTGGTCTTTGTTTTATGACCCTGGGCTGTGATTTGGGTCAGATGGGAAGTGTCTTGAGAGAAACGGCTGTAAACAACCACCACAGCAGCCCTTTGAGGACCCACATGGATGGGGCAGAGGGGACTCCAAGGGCACCGCTTGGGCTGCCAGTGACCCCAGACAGTCTCTGCCTGTCCTGGGGAGCTACGGAGCAGACTCTGGGTTTGGCAGTTTGCTTCTGTACCTCGAGTGAAATGTTCCTCTGCTTCATTTCTGGAAAATCTGGAATCCTGCTTTAGTTCAGGATTCAAGGGATCATGTCTATATTTGTAGGCCAGCCAGGGAGCAGAGGGAAACTTTTGGGGCCCTGAAGACAGGCCAAGTGGAAATAGCGTGTGCCTTCACTGGCACACCTGGTGTGTCTTTACTTCCATTGCTCTGATTTATCAGGCATTACTGATCTGTGGGCACTTGCCGCCCCCAGAGAGCCTGGGTTGGAGCTGTACTGTTGTATCTGGCTTGTACCAGATCGTTTGTGGAGAGTGGGGGGGGGGCAAGTCTTGTTAGATTCCTAGGTAACCCCTGCCCCCATTCCTAACATACCCCTTTCCAGTATTTGCCAAGAGACTGAATTAATAGTTAACTAGCTGCCGGAATTTAGATCTTGAGAATACTAAGTTGATAAGTCAGGCTCAGCCTGCATCCATTTGCTGCATCCACAGCAAAGAGAGTGGCCATTTATTGGGCAGTCTCTCCCTGGCAGGTGTGAAATCTGAACCCACAGGAGCTGTTTTGCTCTCAGTCAGGAGACTAGCATTCATTACTATCTTAGGCAGTTAAGGAAAAGCTGATTTGGTCACAGCTTAATTAGGAAATCCAGTGTGAGCTACATTCATGAGTTGCTGTTTTCTCTGTAGCAGTTTAGTCACCTTTACTAATTAGCCTTAAATAATTAAGTTGGGCAGGGTCACTCAAGATTGCTGCTTACCAAAGCAAAACAGCCACAGCACAGGGCCAAACATGGCCATGGTCAGGCATCAGGCAGACTAGGAAAGGCACTGAGGGTTTCTCGATACTGGGAGGAGACCCATGGAGCCCACAGCAGGAAGGGCGTTTAGAGGTATCATCCCAGCGCTGGGGCAGCCTCAGTGGCGGCAGTTTCTGTCCTAAGTCCTGTAAGTCATGGGGTGAAGGGCAGTAGCAGAGACACAGAAATGGAGCCCAGCAGAAGCTGACCTCCTCTGCACATTTGACATTCAGAAAAAAGATCCTCTGCCAGGAACTTGCAAGTATGGAGACCTGGGACGTCCTCAGGCTTCTATCAGAACTTGATCTGTTCTCTTACCTGCCAGGGTGCAGAGGTGCAGAGAAATGTATTCTTGTCCTTATCCACAGGTCCACCTTCTAGGACTGTAGACTGCAGTATTGTCACATGAAAGCAGGAGAGAAGGTGGGAGCTTGGGAAGGTACTAGGGCAGAGGGAGGCCACAGGAAGTATATTTTAGTGGAGAGGGAATTGTCCTCACTTATTATTTGTTTTTTTGTGAGTTAAACATTTATTGAATGCAGGTGTGGATGGCCTGTCTCATGCTAGGCAGTCCCTTCACTTGAGGCCCATAGTTTTAGCTTCTATAATAAATACCATCTGTGTTGTCTTGTTTTATGATTCTTATATATGCCCATGCATTTTAATACTAAACATTTTAATACATGTCCCTTTAGTGATGGATGAGTCCCAGTGTGTTCTGAGATGCAGAATACTCTGTGACAAGGATTCACCCAGGCTTTACTTGCTTATTACAGATGTGATGGCTGTTGGCAGACAAAACCTCCATAGAGCTTGGGTGGTAGAAACTGAATCCCAACACTGATATTTCACTGCCTGTGCCGAGGGGAGCCTGGTCTTTCTGTATTTCATACTAGCTCTACCTGGCGTAATCATCCCTCAAACCAAGAGTGCCTACTGAGAAGGCAGTGGACACTGTTAGAGGCAGTTCCCCACCTCCCCACCCCGCCGCCCCATATTCCAAGGAACTGGTTGGTCTTTAATCCTGAACTGAATCACTGGATTAAGTAGCAGCGATACTGGTTAGAAATAATGGGGTGTGGTGAGCAGCTTGGATTATCCCAGGATTTGGGTGATGTCAGGGTAGCTGCATGCTCCATCTTACACATTACCATTGCTTCACACCAAGTTCCTAGCAGCTTGCTGCTGTGTAACACAGCACATGTTTGACAAGTTACTGTGTTTGACTGGTTTAAGAAATGTCTGTGTTTGCTGGCTTTTAAGAAATGTCTCCTGGTGGGAATGCAAAGACTGACTTGGAACCTTGTTCCCTACCTCATTTATCAGGTTCCATCAAATTCCAAGAGCTTGTGGGGCCCAAACACAAGGGACACGTGGGACTCCTTTGCCTTTCTTTGAGTCAGTAGCCTCGTGTCTGTCACATCTGCCCTGGTTATGTCTCCCCCAGTTCCGTTTTACCCTGCTGGAAGATGAGCACTGAGAGACTCAGATGAGTTTCATGGAGCTTTTTTATAATTAAACTTCTGGGTCACAGGGTTCCAGAGGTTCTTGCCCACAGTTGCTGTTTTCCAAGCAGAAGGCAAGTTGCTGGAACTATGAGATGCATAGACCACTGTGACTCTTCCCTTGCTTCCAGAATGCCTTGTGAGTATCCTCCTAGGGACTTGATGCGATAGAATTGGATTTTCTTTTCCAGGCTGACAGATAAGGCAGTGAAGGACTATTCTGCCTACCGTTCTTCCCTTCTCTTTTGGGCCCTCGTCGATCTCATTTACAACATGTTTAAGGTAAGGAGGCTGTCAGAGGCCCAGTAGCTTTCAGCAAGGGTGTAAAATGTCTGCACTCCTGTCCCTGACCCTGCCTCAGTGCCCACATGGCTGCTCCTCTGCTGGCTTAGGGGCACTTTGTTCCTAGAAACAAATAGCCCCAGCTGTGGGAGGGATTGACACTGGCAGCCTTGCGCCTTGCGCCTGTGAGGTACATTGTGAAGTACATTTGTTTTGTTGTTGTTGTTTTTGAGATGGAGTGTTGCTTTTGTTGCCCAGGCTGGAGTGCAGTGGCATGATCTTGGCTCACTGCAATCTCCACCTCCCAGGTTCAATTGATTCTCTTGCCTCAGCCTCAAGTAGCTGGGATTACAGGTGTGAACCACCACACCTGGCTAATTTTGTATTTTTAGTAGAGACAGGGTTTCACCATGTTGGCCAGGCTGGTCTCGAACTCCTGACTTCAAGTGACCCATCCACCTCAGCCTCCCAAAGTGCTGCTATTACAGGCATGAGCCACCGTGCTCAGCCCACATTTGTAGCTGAGATCACTCCCGTCACCTGCTCCTGAGTCTGCTCCAGGCTCACCTGTGCAGGAGGATCTTCCCCCCTGGGTCTCTCTTTGCTGCTGTTGCCATGCCATCGGGATAAGCTCTGTTGCCCTGAGTGAGTCTGACTTACCACAGCCAGCTTATATAACAGGACCCTCCTCTCTGCCTTGAGAGAATCTGAGTTTTTGAGTTGGTTCCTTTCATCATCGAAATGAAACAGCTCTTGGAAGCACATCGACAAGTTCCTTTGTTCTGGGGGATGCAGATGGGAAGTGTACGGGAGGGAATGCAGCCACTTGTTGGAGCCTGTAGGTTCAGGTGACACAGCGCCTAATAAGGGAGCCCTAGGAGGAATGAAGTGAAATTCTGTTGTTCCTGGAGACAAAACACACGCTCCAGGGTGTATGTTAGTATGCTTTGACATAGGCTGGGAGCACTGTCCTTCGAGGGGCTGAAATGGCCTGCCTGGCTTGAGGTGAAAGATGAGGCAGCAGTAGGTAACCTACCTCCCTGTCTCCTGTTGATTCTCGTAGAAGGTGCCTACCAGTAATACGGAGGGAGGCTGGTCCTGCTCTCTCGCTGAGTACATCCGCCATAATGACATGCCTATCTACGAAGCTGCCGACAAAGCCCTGAAAACCTTCCAGGAGGAGTTCATGCCGGTGGAAACCTTCTCAGAGTTCCTCGACGTGGCTGGTCAGTGTCAAGGTTTTATCTTTTAAAGATCCTCCGTGGCAAACCCCCATGTCTTCCTCAGTATGAGCCAGCCTGTCAGCTGCCACCAAAAGCCCTGGGAAAGATGTGTACATAGCAAGTCGCCAGTAACAAGAACAGCAGCACGTGTACTGAGCACTCCCTCTTTCCCAGGGTGGTGCTGTTCACTGGACGTGATCTCAGCCCTCGGGGCAATCCTATATGAGGCAGGAGCTTTGCTTATCCCCATTTTATAGATGCTGTAAATGAGGCTTTGAGTGTCAAATACGTGGCCAAGGGAGCATAGCTAAAAAGGGACCCTTTTTGAGTCTGTTTTTTAATGGCAGTTCAGAGAATTCACATGCAAATGGGAATACCCTTGTCTTCCTCCTGAGTCTGTTGTTATAGCTGACCCCAGGGAGACAAGGGAAACCAAGCAGGGCCTCTCTGAACCGTGGGTGTGGGAGACGTGGTCAGACAGTTCCTTATCCTACTGCTAGTAAAATTGAAATCTTTGTGTAACAAATTTGTCACTCTGATTGCAAACAAACACATTAGAGTTGGTTTGGATTTCATAACCAAGCACCAAGTGACAGTAGGGGAGGTGACCTGGCCCATGCCTGGGAAATCCACGTAGGGCTAAAAAAGACAGTGCCCTCTCCGGGTGTGGGCGCCGCGGCCCCTGTCAGAGCGCCCTCCCTGTGAAGGTCAGCTCCCCAGAGCCAAAGCACAGGTAACCAAACCTGCCAGCTTTTTTTTTTTTTTTTTTTTTGCCAGCTCTTTTTTGTGAACTTGTTTCACTTTCTTCTGGTGTTCATTGTGGGAATTTTGTAAAGTATAAAGAAGCAGGAAGACAAACTCCCCCCAGATCCTACTCTTAGGAGAATGCCTCTGCTAACGTTTTCTCTGTCTTGTTATCCTCTGGGAATGAGACCCACTAAAGGGCCAGAGTGTAGCTCAGTGTGAAATCCTCTTTCTTCCCAGCTCAGAGCCAGCTGACCGATTCTCCCAAAAAGCCCTGCCCGTCTGCATTGGCCACCCCTTGCAGTGGCCTCAGTGGAGGCTCTGTGCTGGGATGGCTTTGTCAGCTTGGTGCCTGCCTCAACGTCTGGGTGGCCTGTGCTAATGCTGCTCACCTCCGTGTGTGTGTTAACCCTACCACCTCCACCTCTTTACAGCTCTGCTGGCACGGTTTCAGTCTAGACGTTTAACCAGCATGATACCTTAGCACATGCCTTGCGTTCTTCCCAGAAAGTCAGCCCTGGGAACAGGTGGGCTGCCAAAGTCGTCAGTGCTGGGCCCTGTGCCTGTTGCATGAGCATGTGTCCGTGAATGTGTGGAAGTTGGAGCCAGTGAGAGGAGGAGGAGGTGGGCAGAGGAAGGAGGGTCCCCTGGGCTCAAGCTCCATGCCAGCCCTGAGCTGGTGGCAGCACCCCTGGCCTGCAGCCAGGGAGAGCCAGAGCCCTTGCCAGGCAGTGAGCCTCTGTGCCTTCCCCTCCTAGGTCAGGTTTTGACAGCACCACTTTATTACTTTGTTTAAGCTGTTAGAAAATTTGAGAACAGCAGACACACCCAATTCAAACGTGAGAACAAAAACACCTTCCAAAGCCAACTGGGGATGATCTGAGCCGCTCTCCTTCCTTG
Source organism: Sapajus apella (assembly GCF_009761245.1). Taxonomy (NCBI): domain Eukaryota; kingdom Metazoa; phylum Chordata; class Mammalia; order Primates; family Cebidae; genus Sapajus; species Sapajus apella. The sequence goes on along the minus strand of NW_022436983.1, from coordinate 12,308,261 downwards.
AGCCCAGATGCCTGGGCGCCGACTTCAGTTCAGAGGCTGCCAGGCCTTTGGGGTTAGCAGCTCTGTGGCTGTTTTACGAGAGGCTTCTGTGTCTCCTGTCCTCTGATCGGTGACGGAGGTGTGGGGCTACCAAGGCCTTGGTGCAGCTCGAGCACCTTCTGTGTGTGAGGCACTTGCACACGCAGGGCCTCATTTAATCCCTGCAGTGGGGCCGCAGGGCTTCTTCCTGTCTCTATTTGATGGTTGAGGGATTGGAGCTCCTGAGCTTTGACAACCTGCTCAGGAGCCCAGGACCCACCATCGGATCAGAGCTCAGAAGAAGCTGGGGTCCTGCTACCCTGCTGTACTCCTCCCAGCCTGGAAGGGCAGGGCTTTCTTTGGTCCTAGCTCCCTTTGAGAAGATGGTTAAGACTGCGGGCACTCTCCCTTCAGAACCTGCCTTCCCTTTCGCACTGGGGGTCAGTGGATTTGCACATCCCTGGTGTCCCTGAGCCAGGTGTGGCCTCTGCCACTTCACCCCCAGCAGCAGTGCCTGCTTCTGGAACAGGACTCCTACGGAACAGGGTTTTGCTTGATGACTGTCTCCCCGGTCATGCTGGTATCCAGTGAGCAGCTGGGCCAGAGCTTGTTGGGGCACAATGGTGTGTGCTCTGCTAGATGCGGCAGCTCTGACTCAGGGGGAATGAGGGCTGCATGCCCGCACCTGACGCACCTCTGCCTGCTGTGCTTTGCAGGTCTTTTATCAGAAATAACCGATCCCGAGAGCTTCCTGAAGGACCTGTTGAACTCAGTCCCCTGACCACCACACAGAAGCTGCAGTGGCGAAGATAGAAGCTGGCCTGCCTTCCAACCTCTTCTCCCTCCTCGTGCGTTGAGCTCCCCCCGAGGGATGCTACATTGTGACCCCGCCCTCCCCTCTCTCATTTTTCTTGGCGTGGCTTGGGGTTTTTAGGCTTCCTGTTTTATCCTGTGTGTGTGGTGCACTAGCTCTGAAGTTGTCTGTAACCCACGCCATCAGCCGGCCTGTACATACCGAGGAGCCGTGAGTTGCCCTGGCCAGCCTCATACGTGAGTGTGCACATCTTGAGGAATAAACAAACGACTTAACACACATGAAAAAGAAGGTGTTGCCTGCTGCTTCAGCTCATCCTCGGTGGCACTGGCCACATGGTTTCCCTTGAATGCACAGCCATTTCCTGCATCAGCACGGGAAGACTCATGTTAGAGTCGGTCTCCAGGCCTGCTCTCAGCGCCAAATGGAACCTGTCTATTTTTGGCCAGCGAGTTGGGGCACCACATTTGATGGTTATGGTTTTTCCCAAAACAAAGCCCATGCCTTGCTCTTAATTTTTGGCTTTAACAGCTGGAACCCAAAGACACGTGGAGCCCAGTGGTTTTTAGCCCTGGGCCAAAGGGAGGCTCCATGGAGCAGGGCACACTCTTGTTGGACCACAAAGGCCTTGGGAGAATTTGACATTCTCATGCTAGCCACGAATCAGGAATCCCTTGGTGACTTCTCTTCAGGACTGTCATATTAAGAGAGGCCTGGGGCAGACTTAGGATCAGAATAAAGAGCATGGCTGCTATTTACGTTGCCAGGCACCCAGTATGTCTTAATTCTAATCTCTTCAAGAAAAAGGGCCCATGAGCTAGAGCTGCCCGCCCAAGGGCTCCCAGCCAGGAGCTGTGGAGTTGTCAGGTTTGTGCCTCTGAAGCTGTGTCCTGACCGCTGTGGCTGCTGCTCCTGGAGGCCTCTGAGACCTGCTCCTCCCCTACATTCATTGGCAGCAGGATTCCCCAGAGCCTCTCCCCAGCCTTCTGGAAAAGGTTCACCCAGACGTTGTCTCGTGGGAGGGAGAGCTCGCTAATGTCTGTCTCTTGTTCTTTGCGGGCCACTCAGCCAACTGACATCGGCCTCTCCTGTCTAGATGGTCAGTCAGTTTCTGTGGCTCATTCCTCAAGGCAGATCATCTGGGACTCGGGGGTGGTTGGGGGCGGGGGGTGGTGGCGGGGGTGGACAGCGGCCTCTAGGCTCCTGTAGACTTCCACAGCCAGGACTTCTCGTCCCTCCCCAGAGCTCTTGACTGGGCAGCCACAAGCAGGCATGAGTGTCGTACCTGGACTAAGCTGGAGAGACAGGGCATTTGTGGCAAGGGCCCAGCTGGAAACCGTGGCAGACCATGCATTTGCTGGCTTGCATGAGCACACTTCAGTGTTTGTGTTGGGGACACTGGGCTTCTGAGAGACTGGCGTGGCTCCAGGGAGGGGAGCAGCATGGTTGAAGCGCAGCCGGGCACTCACTCCTTTGTTCTGATCCCAGCTCCACTGCCTGCTGTGTCTCCAGACTCCTCACCTGTAAAATGGGATCTTGGTGTCTTTGTGGCAGAAGGGTGCTGAGGTTTCCATGAACCAATCTGCCTGCCATGTAGTAACTAGTAGCTTCTCTTACTGTTAGTGAACTTGTTTTAGTCCAAAGGAAGGCACCCATACCTCAGGTGAAGTCCAGGTGAGTTCAGTGAGGACGATGGAGACCCTGGTCTGGGCACCTTCCACCTCACACTGGGAATGGCACAGGCTCGCTCCCGCTCCGTGTCTGTGGTCGCCCACTTTCTGGTGGTCTCTGAGACCGATTCAGGTGTTAGGAGTCTGTGATCGTTGTTACATAACCTCCTTGTGAGGAATAAAGTGGAGCAGCCTCATCCGGGACAGCGAAGCAAGGAGGGAGCGTGGGGAGCAGCCTCGTGAGCAGGTGGCATGAGGCCTGCGTGGCAGAAGCCGGGCTCACTGCCTCATGTGGCACAGGAAGGCTCAGCGCGTCTGTCATCACACCTCAGGGCAGTGAGTGTGGACCTGGTGCCTTCAGAAGCCCGCCCAAGGCCTGATGCTCTGGCCCAAAGAGGTGGAGTCACCAAAGCTCATTCATTACAAGGTGTTTACTTATTTTTGTCTGCCCTGCATTTGTTTTATTTCCTGCAAAGGCCTCGGAGGATGTTGGCCCCAGCCCAAACACATCTTGTTTTCACTGTTAGAGCTTTTCAGGGTGCTTCCAGTGTCTCTGCCAAGCTCCAGACAAGCTGCTGACACAGCAGCCATGAGGTCTGTGACAGGTTCCAGGGGGTGCTTTCTGCCTGCCCCAGCAGGAGGGGAGACTGGTCTGGGGAGAGAGCCGCACCTCTCCAGGCCCAGGTCTCACGACAGGAGCATTGAAGGGCGCTGAGCAAAACGCCACTTAGCCCACCCCTGTCCTGCACCATTACCTGGGCCCATTGTTTCTTGGGTCCCTGCCTTTCTCAAAAGGCAGCCCCAGTTGGGGAGTGAAGTTGATTCTGGACTGGCTACGCCTAATGATGGCTACAATTTTAATCCCATAAAGTTCGAGTTCAGCGATCGAGTTGGGGCAGCAGCCTCAACACTTTACTTGTAGAATGGCTGGAGCCTCTGGTGTGCCTCAGTCAGCAGCCGCCCTGGTGCCTGGCTGTCCACGTGTGTTGATTTAGAGGTGAAAAGGGAGGCCCCTGCCTGCACCTCCCCTCCCCAGGGGTGTTTGTTGGGACACCAGGGGCTGTGCTGGCTTCTCTGCATTTCACTCTTGCATCACCTCTGTATGTTAGGTGGTGGAATTTCTGCCTTACCGATAGGGAGGCGGCCCCCAGAGGAGGTAACTCGCCTGCTAGGGAGTCGGGAGCTGAGAGGTCTGTGGGATTCCAAAGATGACTCTATGTCATGCGACTTCATTTGTTCCTTCCAGCATGTAGCAAGTGTCTCCTCGGTGCCAGGGACTTACCAGAGGCCGAGGGCACAGCGTGCATCAAACAGGCTCTGTCCTCATGGAGAGGAGAGAGTCAGAACTGAGGGGTTCCACCGACATAAGGTGTGAGGTGGCTGTGTGGAGTGTAGACAGCGGGAACAGACTGGCTGGCATGCAGCTTATGTGGGGTGGCTGGGTTGGTCCGCCACCAGCTCCAACCTGCCCATGGCCAGATTCTCACACCTGATTGCAGTGGGCATCCTCTGGTCACTTAGCAAACCTCAGCTGGGTACCTAGTCTGTGCTTGGCTGTTAGCATGGGGTTCCCTTGGGGGACTGGGAGAAGCCAGAAAAGAGACTTACTTTGCTCTCTAGACTGCAGAATATAGCCCAGAGCCAGCCACTTCCTACCACCTTTGCACCCAGACCCAGCTCCTGGATCTCCCCTTCCTTCCCCACTGCAGTCCATTCTCCAGCACCCAGAGCAGTCACTTACAAACACGGTGCAGGCGGTTGCCCCTGAAACTCTTTTTCCTCCCAGACCCTCTCCCGCCTCCCTCCTCCCCACTCGCTCTCAGCCCCACTCCACACACTTGCTCCCTGCTTCACGCTTTGTCGCATTAGCCCAGATGTCTGTGTGGCTCCTCTCCTCCCTCCACTCAGGTCTCAGAGATTCCCCGGAGCCCCTGTCTGTGAGAGCAGTGCCCTCCGGGGCCCTCCGCCCCTGCCTGCCCCGTTTCGGTCCTTTCTACCAGCCTTGTGCCGCTGTGGTCAGCTCACACGTTCATGCACATGTCCTGCTCATCATCTCTCTCAGCTGCGTCCTGCTCGTGGCTTTTATTTCCTGCTGCATCTGCAGGGCCTAGAACAGTGCTTGGTGCATAGAAGACACTCGGGGAGTGTTTGACTGAATGATGGGGCTATGTCAGGATCTCCCAGGGAACGGTCAGCCATCCCCACAAGCCTATGCCTAACTCTGGAATGGTGGGCAGTAAATCCAAACCTGATTCCAGTGACAGGCTGGAGCCAGTGGGCCCGTGAGGGTCCTCCCACACCTTCCCCTGCCTGTCGTTGTTCTGCAGCAAGTCTGGGCTGAGCCCCTGGAACATGCTGGAGGCAGAGCAGGCTCAGACCCAGGCTGGAGTGCCCAAGTCAGGGCTCCCGCCAGGCTCCTGCTCCAGGCTGTACCCCTTCCTCCTCCTGCCACAGATCAGCTTGGCAGGGCCATTCCTCTTCCTGGAGCTAGGTCTGGTCTCCCACACCATAGCAAGTCCTTTTCAAGCCGGAGTGGTTCCCAGCAGCACCAACAGGATGGCAGAGATGGACAAGGTAAGTCCCCAGACTGAGCTCCCTGGAGCTGGCTGCTGACACCTAGCTGGGGTGAGGCCTGGGCGAATCCTCTGCCTTCTCTTGGTGCCCTTGGTCTTCTTTCTGTCCCCAGCCTGGCTGGTGGCTCAGATGCAATAGGGGCAGAGCAGCCTCTGAGCAGGAAGGGAGCTGAGGGCTGGCCTTTATTCAGGGCCTGCATGAAGCTGATGCTTCACTTGCGGCACGTCCTTCCACCCTTACAGCTGTCCAGAGCAGCAGGTGGATCCCCTTCTCCACACAAACAGGTGCAGAGAGGCTGATGACCCACCCAGGCTCACACAGCGAAGGGTGGAGCCATGATGAGAACTCACGTGTGTTTGGCTCTGAAAGCTCCTCTTCAGAGAGAGCGTTGCTGATGGTGGAGGAGGGGGAGAACTGGCTGCTGTTAATGCTGGGGTGTGAGGACCAGGAGGAAGAGGGTGAAGGCTGACTTGGGGAGTGTGACCCAGTTTCCTCCCTCCTGTCCCCATGACCAGCAGGGGCAGCCTCAGGGCCCTGTACGCGAGGATGCAGCTGAGAGGTACATATCCTAGGGCTGCATTGCACGGGCTCTGAATTTGGGGTGCCACTCCCCATCAGAGGGCAAGGGCCACATGGTGTAGAGGCAAGACCGAGGGCTCAGAGGGAGCCCAGCTCTGCTGTAGGACTGTAGCAAGCTTCCTACCCTGTCTGTGCGGGTGAGGATTCGAGGAACAGATGCAGAAGGTCCTAGAACCTGGCACAGCCCAGGCACAGCTGGCTTTAGCTGTGACCGTCAGTGTTACTGTATCAGTGTGTCAAGGAATCAGAGATGACAGGGCTTGGTGGCTCAGGCCTATAATCCCAGCACTTTGGGAGACCAAGGCAGGCAGATCACTTGAGGCCAGGAGTTTGAGACCAACCTGGTCAATGTGGTGAAACTCCATCTCTACTAAAAATACAAAAGTTAGCCTGGCATGGTGGTGGGTGCCTGTAATCCCAGCTACTCGGGAGGCTGAGGCAGGAGAATTGTCTGAACCCTGGGAGGCAGAGGTTGTAGTGAGCTGAGATCATGCTACTGCACTCCAGCCTGGGTGATAGAGCAAGATTCCATCTCAAAACAACAACTAGAATCACAGAATGTCTGGAGGAGGATCCCTTGATCTCCACATCACCCCTCTCCTTGTCTTATGGGTGTTAGGACAGATGCCCACCCTGACACACACACACACACGCACGCACGCGCGCGCGCGCGCGCGCGCGCGCCTTCCAGGCATGCACGAGTTCAGTTGCTTTGGTTACATCTGTTTGCTTTCCATGGTTTATTTCTGTCTCTCTGCTCTGTGTTTCCTGCCCTGGGGGTGGGGGGAGCTACTCCCTTCCTACCCTTCCTTATCTATTACACAGTCTTGGAGCTTGGCCTGGTCCCCGTGTATTGCCAACTCACCCCCTTGGCCTCCTTGACAAGCTGGGAGAAGCTGAGCAAGGCATGTGCAGAGGCAAAGCCGTCTCTACTGCCGCCGGGCTGTGTCAGAGGGACCCCACCCTCCAGAGCATCAGGACCCCAGCCTGGGAAGGGCGGGCTGCCAGCTGCCATCTGCCCTGGTAGCTGCCCCTGGCCAAGGTGGCTGGGATCAGTGCCCACCGCATTTCACTCTGTGCCCCTTTGCCCTGACTTCAGAGCTTGAAGGTGAACTCTGACCCCTTCACTCTAGGGTTGGGGACAGTGGACACAGAGAGCAGGAGGGGACTTGCCTGAAGCCCCCTATTTGTAGTCCATAACTCTTTCCCACATGGCACACAGGCCAACAGGATTCTGGGCATGTGGGGCCTGGCAGCATTCCAGGTGGGCACCCAGAGGTATGATGACTTCCTGGAGGAAAGAGTGGGATGGGAGGTGCCCGGCTTGAAGTGTGGAGGGAGCTGGTGCTCCGGTTTAGGCGTCAAAGTGATGGATGGGGTATGAAGACAAGTGTCCCGCCAGCCCACCTCTTCTGGCTACTCCGGGCTCTAAGTTGCTGCTGACCACAGGCCACAGGCTTCCTCCCAAGGGATGTGGGGGTTCCGCTCTCTGGAAGCCTCCTGGGACATTGCCAGAGGTTGGCCAGGCCTCTCAGGAGCAGAGAGATGAGCTCCTGGGCACTGGGGTGAGGAAGCCGTGGGGAGAGGTATCTAAGGCCAACACCTCTGACAGTGGTAGGGCCCACAGGGGGCATGGGGCAGCAGAATCTGTGCTTTGTTGGGTTTCTGAGTCCAGGGGCCTGGGGACATGACCAGAATTAGCCCCAGGTGCCAAGTTTACAGGGGGAAATCACCCAGAGCCCCAAATTCTCACACAGGGTGGGAAGCAGGGGTGTTCTGGGCATGGGCAGGAGTGAAGGGCATAGGGTCTTAGGCTCGTCGTTCTTTGGACTCTGTCCCTTAGGTCCCTCTGCTGCCTTTGCCCAATGACCTTGCCACCCCATCCACCCCTTGTGTCCATAAGCCAGCTTGGTCCCTACAAGAGGTCCTGGCTGGACTCCTAGTTAGGCTGTTCTGGCTTCAGAGATCTGGGAACCACTCCACAGTCACATTTACTGAGTATGCACTCCCACAGAATCACCATGCCTCGTGTGATCTCGAGTACCTGGTACTATTGTTCTTCCTGTTTTACAGATGAGGAACCTTAGACTCAGAGAGGCAAACTCACCTGCCCAAGGCAGCACAGCCCGTAAGTGAGATGGAGCCCCAATCTGCCCAGCCAGCCTGAGCCCTGCTGCTTCACCTGGTCCTGCTCCCCATCTGGTCTGGACATGGATTGGGTTAGATCATCCCAGCTCCCAGCAAGAGGGCACAGCTCTGGGAGCCAGGGCTTAGCCAGGTGCCCGGCAGGCAGGCAGGGCAGCCGCAGCCAAGGGTTAGCTGGCCTCAGGCTGGGAACCGTGCTTGGGGCCCTGTGGACAAGGTGCAAGGCCCTGGGGACCAGCTCCAGGCCGGGATGACAGTGAGCTCTGTGGGCTCTCATGCCAGAACAAACAGGGCAATTAAGAGGTGGCTTTTGTTTGGCAGGGCCTGAATGCTGGGCTTGGAGCTGCGGCCGCTTCAGCCTTGACCCCCTCATGTGGCAGGAATCTGCTCCTTCACAGGGACAAGTTCACATGTGTAGTGTGACAGCAGACAACAGGACAATGCCACTCTGTTTTCTCACCCAGCTTCAGAAGTGGTGGCTGGAGGGCTGCTGCTTTTCACAGCACAGTGTGACCCCTCCCTCCCCTCCTCTTCCGGCAGCCAGAAGGCTCCAGCCACCTCAAAAGCCATCACAGGGGTGGCCCAGGCCACCAGGCGCGGGGGCCCAGCACCTTCGCATTTCTCTCCCTCTGGTTCCTTCCTCGGGGCCCCACATGGAACCCACTGTGCAGGGCTGCATTCCGTCCCCTGTGGTTGTGCTCCGTGTCACCTCTCTCTGAGGCAGGCACTATTAATCCCATTCCAATGAGGGGATAGGGGCTCAAGGCTGAGGCCACCTCACCCAAAGGAGGGGCTCGGGTTAGAGGTGCTGGGTGAAATACAAGGTGCCAAGTTCAATCTGAATTTCACATCAACAACAAACACATGTAAGCCTCCGATGGTGGTGGGGCCCACCGCGGGTATTGGGCAGTAGGATCTGTGCTTTGCTGGGTTTCTGAGTCTGGTGGGCTGGGACAGGTCCAGAATTAGCCCCAGGTGCCAAGTTTACAGGAGGTCAGCCAGAGCCCTGAATTACTACAGGCTTTTTTTTTTTTTTTTTTTTTTTTTTTAGACAGAGTCTTGCTATTGTCCCCCAGGCTGGAGTGCAGTGGCACGATCTTGGCTCACTGCAACCTCCGCCTCCCGGGTTCAAGTTTCAAGCAATTCTCCTGCCTCAGCCTCCTGAGTAGCTGGGACTACAGGCATGTGCCACCACGCCCAGCTTAACTTTTGTATTATTAGTAGAGACGGGGTTTCACCATATTGGCCAGGATGGTCTCGATCTTTTGACCTCACGATCTGCCTGCCTTGGCCTCCCAAGGTGTTGGGATTACAGGCGTGAGCCACCCCACCCAGCCATTATTACAGTCTATAATATGGACTATACTAAAAAAAACTATTCACCATTTCTCTGAAATTCAAGCTTACCCAGGCAGCCTGTATTTTTATTGACTGAATCCGGGAGTCCCAGCACAGGCGCTCACTGGACGCTCTGAATAAAGCCAGATGAGGCCCTGACCTCGGGGTGAGGCAGGAGTGGCCACAAGAAACAGACCTCTTGGACACTGAACTAGAAAGGAAGAGGTGTTCATTATGACACCTGGGAGCAAGGCTTGATGTGTCCAAATGGCCAAGCTCCCCTAACAAAGAGCAGCTCTGCCTTTATATAGGCTTACACTCTAGATATTACACGTGAAAGGGTCTTGGGTTTACAGCCTTAGAAATTACATGTGAAAGGGTCTTGGTTTTACAGCTTTAGGGATTACATGTGAAAGGGTCTTGGGTTTACAGCTTTAGAAATCACCTATGAAAGGGTTCTGGTTCTCCAGATGGAGGAGTGGGGTGGGGATTTGATCTTGTTTAAGTAAAAACAGTGTCTTCCGGAGAGAGTCCCCCATACCACACCTGCAATCTTATAGGAAGGGGATTTAGGAGGCACCAGTCGGCCAACCTTTTCTTCTATTGAACTGCAGTGTGGAGGTCAAGGAGGAGGTGATCCTAGATGCCGGGGTCTCCTTCCTCAGGGGAGCCCCCTCTGCTTCAGCAGGAGAGAGAAGTCCTAGACACAGGTCTCCACGTGGAGGCCAACGGAGCAGCTTCGCATGTCTGGAAACTTCCAGGTCCACAGGCCTGGAGTGTCAGGAGTGGGAACATCGAGGGGCCTATCTGAGGGCCACGAGGGCCCTGAAGTGCTATGAGCAGGGGAAGCAGGTTCCAGAAGCCTTGGTCCCTGCCTTTCTGCAGGGCTCCCCTCCACAGGACTAGGCGGCCACAGGACTGCTCCAGGTGGCTCCCAGCCCCGCCCTGCCTCCTCTCTCTGATGCCACTCCCTGCTCTGCCCACCACATCTGCCAGCTCTGCATGGAGCCCTGAAGCCAGGGCTGGGTGGCACAGTGGTTGAGGTTGGAGTGTGGAGCCAGATTGGGTTCGGGGCTGGCTGTACAGCAGCGCTTTACCTGGCCAGGCCTTTGGTTTCATGTGTAAGGTGAACATGCCTCATTGGGTTCACCAAGAGCCTTGCACAGAGGCGGCTCTGGAAGGGTGTCATTGGGTTATGAAGGACCTACTCCTGCGAAGAGCCTTCACAGAAGTGGCTTTAGTTCCGTCTAAGGAAAACACAGCTGACAGAGGGCTCCCACAGTGACAAGAGCTGTTTGTAGGTAGTGAGTCCCCTGTCATTGGAGGTATTCAAGAAGAGAGGCCTGTATACTGGCCACGCCTCAGATGTGTCACTTGGGAGGTGACCATGTCAACAGTCATTTACAACTCTATGAGCTGGGTGGCAGGTGGAACGTTCAAGGGCTTTGGTGTCAGACAGTCCTGGGTTCTAATTCTGGCCATGCGACCTTGGACAAGCTGCTTCCCCAGCAACCTCAGTTTTGTCCCTTGTAAAAGGCAGTCAGCAGCCTTGCCTCCCAGGACATGTGACCGTGTTCGCAAAGTGCCCGGCTCTGAGCAGGTGCCAAGGAGTTGTGGGTTCTAAGACGCATCTCCCTGATGTGGGAACAGAGGCTTCTGAGAAGCCTTCCAGGGCCCAGCTGGGAGCCACCCTGTCCCCCTCCCCAGTTACCCTGGCTGGTGCCCCAGCCACAGGGTTGGACTGCGGTGAGAACGGCAGACAGGTTTCTCAGAATCCAAAGAGGACCTGGGGACAGAAGCAGCTCAGAGGGGAGAGCCCTCTGTCCCCCTGGGGCTTGACATTCCAGGGTGGGGATTGTGGGACCCAGAGCCTGGGCTGCGCTTGCCTTCCTGCCACGGAGGGCAAGGCAGCCTTGAACCTGAGGCAGGGATGGCCTCAGGCTGGGCTTTCCTCCCTGCCATGTCTTGCTGCTCTGAGCACTGCACAGGGTCTCTTCTGGCCTGGGAGGGCCGTCAGCACCAGGCAACTGGCACGCACGTGGCTATTTTCATTCCATTAACTCCTGAAGGGTGGCGGGCCTTCAGGGGTCAGGTCCAATCAACCTCAGACAGGGAAACTGAGGCCCAGGAGGGACAGGACCTTGCACAAGCTCATGGTATCAGGCACTACCAGGCCCACAGCCTCATCAGAAGTGGGCGTAGGTGCTGTTCAGACCAGGGCTGGGCTGCCAGGTGCTTCCCACACCACAATTACCTGCCAAGGTGCGCCTCGCTGCGTGGGAAGTGCTTATGGGGAGTTTCATCCTGTAACCACCCCATGAGGCTGGCACTATTGTCTCCATCTTACAGACGAGGAAACTGAGGCCACCCCGTCTGAAGTGACACAGCAGGGATTTAAGTCCAAATCCGTGAGCAGCCCCTCTGCCACCTCATCCTGGTCCTCAGCCCAGCTGGACACTACCTGGGAGATATACAGACTTGACTGGCCAGGACTGTGGGGACAAACACGAAGAACTTACTGTCCCAGAGGCGGACCTGGCCGAAAGTGGCAGATCAATTCCAGCAGGGCTTACTGGGTGGCAAATCTGGCCTGCTTTTGGACAGCCAGCAAGGAAGAATGGTTTTTACATTTGTAAAGGGCTGAGGGAATATGCGACAGACACCACAGGTGGCCCTCAAAGCCTAAGGCATTTCCTACTTGGCCGTTTCCAGGAAAAATTGCTATGCCCCGGCTGAGATAAAGGCTGACCCAGGGATCTATGGAGGATTACAGGAGAGAGACAGGCCTGGGAATCCCTGCCTCGCCCCTGTCCCAGCGGCCATCCTCCAAGACACCTGCCTATCTCTCCACCAACACCAGGGAGGGAGGCAGCTCAGAGGGAGGAGACTGGCCTCGGGAGTCAGACAGACAGGGTTCCAGGTGGAGTTCTGCCTCTTGCTGACTATGTGGCCTTGGGCACGTGAATTCACCACTCTGAACCTCTGTTTCCTCATCTGTAAAATGGAGATGATAATACTTACCTCTAAGAGTTGGCAGGGCGCAATAGCTCATGCCTGTAGTCCCAGCACTTTGGGAGGTTAAGATGGGTGGATCTGTTGGGTCTGACCTGCAGAACCTGACCCAGTGACGGATAAACAAATGTACTCAGATGCAGATATCCAGTGAAAGCGTGGGCTAGGGGTCCAGGCCACTCATAGACACCAAGGAGGGTGCTGTAAAGAGTCAGCAGCTGTGGCCCTTACCAGCTAGCACTGCAGGCATTTATTCAGTATAGATTTAATGACAAAGGCTTTGAGTCCACACACTTGTGGATAATTAACATGGTTGCCCTTTCACAGAGAGCAGTCCAACAGATGATCAAAGGCCAGGTTCCGAGGCCTAAGTAAACTAACTTATCTAGATCAGTTTCTTTACATCCCTTAGTTATCTACCTTAAGCTTTCAGGCACCAGATGAGACAAGCTGGCTGCCTTCAGCCAAATCCTTTTCCAAGGCTTTTGTAAGACCCTCTGGCCTTCCAAGAAGGTTTGTGCCCATTTTACAATTTTTCCCACCTCCCTGACTGAACTCCTCTTACATGGATCACCTGAGGCCAGGAGTTCAAGGCCAGCCTAGCCAAGGTGACAAAATCCTGTCTCTACTAAAAATATAAAAATTACCCAGGTGCGGTGGTGCACACCTGTATTCCCAGCTACTTCAGAGGCTGAGGCAGGAGAATTGCTTGAACCTGGGAGGTGGAGATTGCAGTGAGCCAAGATGGTGTCACTGCATCCAGCCTGGGTGACAGAGCAAGACTCTGTCTCAAAAACAACAACAAAAGAGTTGTAAGAATAGAGATGTTGGCCGGGCGCGGTGGCTCAAGCCTGTAATCCCAGCACTTTGGGAGGCCGAGGCGGGTGGATCACGAGGTCAAGAGATCGAGACCATCCTGGTCAACACGGTGAAACCCCGTCTCTACTAAAAATACAAAACATTAGCTGGGCATGGTGGCGCGTGCCTGTAATCCCAGCTACTCAGGAAGCTGAGGCAGGAGAATTGCCTGAACCCAGGAGGCAGAGGTTGCGGTGAGCCAAGATCGCGCCATTGCACTCCAGCCTGGGTAACGAGAGCGAAACTCCGTCCCAAAAAAAAAAAAAAAAAAAAAAGAATAGAGATGTTTACCAGTAACAGCAGCAGTCGTGGAGCTGGCAGGCTGTTTGGAGAGCTCTGCGTTTGACCTCCTGGTCTTTACGGCTACCTTAGGAGTCGCTCTCCAGGTGAGAAAACTGAGCCTTGGAGGGCTCTAAGGACTTGTCCAAGGTCACCAGGCTGGTGGCAGGCTGACTGCCAAGCTTACCCACTGCACCCCTCACTGAGACATGCCCAGGCTCTGTCTCAGGGAATAGGAGGGCATTGGTGTCACCGCCTGAGGGTGGAGCAGCTGAGAGGAGCATGGCAGTGAGTGGCAGAAGACCCAGTGCAAAGCGGCCTGGCAGGTTAGGGGAACTCGCTGTGGTGCTCTTGGCAAGTCCAGGGGCAGGGTGGCCCCAGGAGTCTGACCCGATTACTTAGGCCCACAGGAGCCCGGTCTTTGAGGAGTCTGTGGGCTCTGTCCCCAGGCCGGTGTCCCTCAGGGCCCCGAGCAGGTCCAGAGGAAGCAGGGCTTTCTGGTCTCTGAGTCCTCTTCTCAGGATAGCTCTCCCCTGTGAGCTTCCCCTCACCCCACCTCCTGGGGTTGGGCAGGATAGGTATCTGAAGCCCCTAGGAATGCCTGTGGCTGGGCAACGATGCCAGTGACTGTCCACCCCAGCCACCCAGCATCCCTCCCTCCCTTCCTTCTTGTTAAAAGAACTGGTCAAGACAGGCTGCCACACTGTAGACACAGGATATGACTGTGTCCATGACCACCACTGCCACCTGCCCCTACCTAGATCCTGCTTCTCTGTATCCTTGCTCTGGGGTCAAATCTGTACAGGTGCATCTGATTGGCTAAGCCAGGTCCCATGACCATGCAGCTGCAAGGGAGGCTGGGAAAGCACTAGAGGATCGTGTGGGCATGGCCTCCTCTAAGTCGCAGGTGGCAGGTCCCAGACCTGGAAGTGGTCTCAGAGGCTGAGTTGCCACCTTTCACCAGGGAGAAGCTCAGCTTACTCAGCCATGAACTTGAAAAACAGAGGTGGGATTTTACAGGGGAGCTTTGGTGTCAGACCGGCTCTGCCACCAGGCATGCTGTGCACCCTGGGCAAATTGCTTAGCCTCTCTGGGCCTCAGTTTCCTCATCCCTAAAAAGGGGGTACTAATACCTACGGGAGGACTGAGTGGAGATTATGGCCGCTAAGCACTTAGCACAATGCCTGACGAGCCAGCAGGACCCATCATTAACCATCACATGACTATTATTGTAAGCCACAGCACCTGGCACAAGGTGCGACCAGCAGACATCCACTGAGGCTGTTCCCAGTTCTGCAGCATGAGACTCAAGGCCAGGCGGGAAACCTACAGATTGGGGCTGTGGGTCTGAGTACCAGGGGGGCAGAGGTGAAGAGATTTTAAGGGAAGGAGAAATCACATCTGGTTGGAGGATGGTATGCAGGCATCAGGAAGGACTTCCTGTAGGAGGTGGTGTTCAAGACAGGGGTTCCTAGGTGGAGAAAGCAGAATCTCAGAGGGGTTGAGGAGGGCTCTGGAGAGTTCTGGAAGGAGGCCAGCCCCTGAGGGCCTGGGTGTGTCTTGCAGCCAGTGTAGGCACTGCCAGGGGAATTTCTTGAGAAAGGCCTGGTGCCAGGTGTTCCGGTTGTGGGAGCTGGAAGGGGCTGCAGGTGCAGGGTGCGGCTAGGGGAGGCTGGGGGCAGGAGGAGGGAGAGAGAAGGCAGAACAAAGGAAGACTGAGGAGATGGCTTGGTTGCAGTGGACAGCTGCCCTGCCTCCCTGCATGACCATGCCCCTCTCAAGGCCCTGGCTGTCTCTCTAACACAAGGGTATTGGAAGGGACCAGCTCTTCCCCTGGTGCTCCTGGAAGCCCTTGGAGGCCTCCCCTTCCTTCTCCAAGAGAACCACCTGGAGGCTGGACAATGATGCAGATTCTTGGCCTTCCCCAGCCCTGCCTCCTGAGAGAACTGCCCCAGCACTAGTGATCATTAGCCCCTTCTGTTCATATTTTGGTTTAAACCAACTCAACACACACTTGCTGAGCACCTACTAGGTGCCAGGTCCTGGGATGGACAAGGTACTGCCCCTGCCTGTGACAGGGTGAGTGGGTCCCAGATCACCTGACTCCCATTCTAAGTGGGACTGACACAGGCAGCATATCAGTTTCTTTCCCCAGGGACTCTTCCCTGCTTTCAGATGATGATGATGATGATGATATGATAGTGGCAGTGGTAATGATGGTGATGATGGTGGTGGTAGTGATGAAGATGGTGGTGGGGGTTGATGGTGGTGGAAGTGATGATAGTGGTGACAATGATGATGGTGATGGTGGTAGTGGTGGTGTTGGTAGTGGTGATGATGGTGGTGGTAGTGATGATAGTGGTGGTGGTGATGATGGTGGTGGTGGTGATGGTGGTAGTGGTGGTGGTGGTAGTAGCGATGATTGTGATGGTGATGATTATGGTGTTGGTAGTGGTGATGATGGTGGTGTTAGTGATGATAGTGGTGATGGTGATGGTGGTG
>NW_022436983.1:12232135-12287472 GCF_009761245.1 Sapajus apella | reverse complement strand
GAGTATCTTTAAGCAATTTTCAGGAATACCATGTTCTATGACAGACCTTTGACCCGGTTCCTCCCATCTAACTGAAAGTTTGTGTCCTTTGACCAGCATCCCCCCAGCCCGTGACAACCACCATTCTACTCTGCTTCTGTGAGTGCGATTTTTGTAGATTGTACATATAAGTGAGATCACGTGCTATTTGTCTCTCTGTGTCTGGCTTAGTTTGCTTCACAGAATGCCCTTCAGGTTCAATGTCCCACGTTGTTGCTAATGACAGGATTTTCTTCTTTTTTTGAGGCTGAATAGTCTCCCATTGTGAAGGTGGCCCAGATTTTCTTTATCCATTCTTTCGTCTGCGGACACAGATTGATGCCGTATCTCGGCTGCTGGGAGCTGTGCTCGTGAACATGGGGGCAGCTGTCTCTTTGATACATTGATTTCATGGCCTTTGGATATATACCCAGCAGTGGGATTGCTGGATCTTATGGTAGTTCTAATTTTAGCTTTTTTAGAAATAATAATCCATTAAGTGTCAGATCCTTGTGATCTGAGATCCCCAATGGTAGGAGCAAAAAACTGTTCTCCTTATACCGCTGGTATTGAAGTACATAACCTTGAACATTTTTCTGTCGGCGGCCTCACAGTTTTCTCTTTGGCCTTTTGAGGTCATGTACTTTAGGGAAACCGAGGCAGCTATCAATTCATTTCTGTCCCCAGCCCCATTGCCTGGTCCTGGGCTTATCCCTACCTGTTCTTGGGTACCTTCCCAATGATCCTGGGGTAGGGACCACGTGACTGTCATGTCTGAAGATGCCCAGTGCCCGGCTGTTACCCCGTGTACAGCAGGTCTGTGCTGTCTGGGCGTTGAAAGAGGTTAGTGGAAGGGAAGGAGGAATGGCCGCGCTGAGGGCCTCCTGGCTCCTCTGAGTTTTCACATCCTGTTATTTCTTTAAATGGAAGACCCTTCCAAACCCCACCCCGATATATGAAGAGCTGCCCAAGGTCCAGCCCTGGGGACATTGTCTCACTCACTCACCCGAGTGGGTCACAGAGACGCCTTTGCAGAATTTCTGGGCCGCCTGGAGAACAGCATAGAAAACACTGATCAGAAACAGCAGACTCACTTTGCAGATGGGGACGCTGAGGCCCCAACACAGGAAGTGACGAGGGCAGCATGGTTAGGGGGTGCCAAGACGGCCAGCACCCCCAGGGACCTCTCCACAGTCCCCTCGCACTTCTGGGCAGCTCCCAGCCCCTTGGCTAACGTGTGCCCCACCCTCCAGTAGAAGGCCCTTTGTTCACGGGCCCTCCTTTACCAGGGCCACAGAGGGCTCGAAGCCAACGTCTCATCCCCAGTTGCCTCTCTGCCCCCAGGGGAGAGGGGCTGCGAACCTCCAGAATGACTGGGGAGGGTGGGGATCCTGCAGCTTTCTGGGGTGAGCAGAGGCTTTGGAAACACCAGCAGTCCCTCCTTGTGGGCACTGGTCTGCTGCCTTGGGAGGCACCACACACCCGGCAGAGCCAAGACTCAGTTTCCCTTCTGTGGAACCTGGGGGGCACAAAGGCTGTTCCCATTGCAGGGAGTGGCATCCCTGGCGGGGCCGGGGAAAGAATTCAGTGCTGAGCTCAGCTCGCTGACTCACTACAGGTGACTCTCCCCTGGACCAGTGGGGCTGCTTCAGCGGCAGGAGCCCAGCTTCCCTGGGGCTCCCACGAGGCAGTGCTGTGGCTCAAGGGCCTGGTCCACGTGGCCCATGTGGTACACGTGTGGGGCTAATGAGGGTGCCTGCCTTCCTTCCTGGCCAGCCCCGCCTGCCATGAGGCCTGAGCAGAGCTGCAAAGCCTGGGATTGGGGAGCCGCCCTCACCCTCGGGCGGGCCCTGGCACCAGCTCCTGCTGACTTTGGGGGTTTTGTCCTGTGCTGGGGCTGGGTGTCTCTGGTGAGACTCGGATGGGCTGAATCCATTTATTTGAGAAGGGGTGTCTGACCTGGGTGCTGATGGGACCCTGAGGGACAGTGAAGCAAGTGAGTTAACCCCATACTACAACACAGACTCTCCCCCTTGTTTGCTGGTCCCAGTCTAAAGGGAGGGCAGTCAGGCTAAAAGCCCAGAGGAGGAGCGGGTGTGAGCACCAAGCTGCCTCACAGGAGGTCTGCTTCAGACTGAACTCTAGTTCAGAGCCACACACCTGGGCGTCCTTAGGAGAAGATCAGGGGAGATAGGAGCCATTCTGAGCAAGCGATCCCCCAAAGAGGGAAGCAGAAGGTGCAGGGTGGTAGATGGGTGTGCGAAGGGTGAGGCCTGGGTCGGTCTTTCAGCTCTGACACCCAGGGGCTATACGCTGTGGACTTGGATGAAGTCTCTTCCCCACTCTGAGCCTCTGTTTCACTGACTGTAAAGTGTGTTTACTCATCTGTACCCAGTAGGGCTGTTGTGAGGACCCAGCACCTCTACCAAGGGCTTTGCAAACTGTAGAGCACTGTGATCATGGCAAGCCATTTTTGTCACCTGCCATAGGGGGATGGATCCCTCCCAATTCCCGAGTTCCCCGCAGGGAGGCACATGGACCCTGCTGAGGCCAGGAGCCGGCAGGAGTAGGGGGGTGGTCTGCAGCACTGAGGAAGGGATAGAGGCGGGGGGCGGGGGTGCCCACCTTCACCCCCAAGGCGAGCCAGTCCAGGCTGAGGCTGAGAACTCCCTTGATTCCCTTGGGGCCCCCGCTGGGAAAAAATTGCTTGGCAGACAAAATGGACTCGTTCTCAGTTTTAGGGAACACAGTGATCAAGAGTTTAGGGCAGCTGGGCTCACTTGGCTCCCACCCATAATCCCAGCACTTTGGGAGGCTGAGGCGGGCAGATCGTTTAAGGTAAGGAGTTTGAGACCAGCCTGGCCAATATAGCAAAACCCCTTCTCTACTAAAAATACAAAAAATTAGCTGGGCATGATGATGCGTGCCTGTAATACCAGCTACTCGGAGGCTGAGGCAGGAGAATCGCTTAAACTGTGGAGGTGGCAGAGAGCCGAGATCATACCACTGCACTCCAGCCTGGGCGACAGAGTGAGACTCCATCTCAAAAAAAAAAAAACAAAAAAAACAAAAAAAACCACTTAAGTTAGGACAGACCTGGTTTGCTTCTTGGGTTTGCCATTTGCTAGCTCTGGTGAGGAGCATGTCCGAGGTGGGGAAGGTGGCTGGTGGGAGGTCAGGGCCTGAGCTGGGGAGAAGGTCACCCATGGAGGGGTGAGAAGGGTGTTCACATAGACGGGGGTGTAGCCTACAGAGGATGTCTGAGCTCTGGCAATGAATGGAGGGGAGGAGGTCTGGCGTGGAGGGCCAAGCCTGAGTTGAGGAAGGAGGGCGTCCCTGCGTGTGTGTGTGTGTGTGTGTGTGTGTGTGCGTGCGCGCGTGTGCACGCGTGTGTGTGTGTGTGTGTGTGTGTGTGTGTGTAGAGGAGGCTACTGAGGGAATTGGTAAATATGTGAAGCACAAAGCATAAAGCTAAATAAATAAAAAAACATGGTTATGCAGATCTCTTTGACATACTGACTTTCAACCTAAATGCCCATCAAATGATGAATGGAGAAAGCAAATGGGATGTGTATATTCTGTATATAACAGAATGCCATTTAGCTGTATCACAGAATGAAACTTGTCATTTGCAGCAATATGGATGATCTTGGAGGACATTATGTTAAGTGAGATGAGCCAGGCACAGAGAGACAAATACCACATGATCTCACTTATAGGTCGAATCTTAAAAAGTTGATTTCATAGAAGTAGAGACCAGAGTAGTTGTTACCAGACTCTGGGGAGTGGAGGGAGAAGGAGGAAAGCTGGAGAGGTTGGTCCATGGGGATAAAGTTATACTTAGGAAGATTAAGTTCTGAATATTCTGTCACGCTGTAGGGACAATGTAGTAAATAACAATGTGTTATGTAGTTCAAGATAGGTAGAAGAGCTTTTGAATGTTGTCATCACAAAGAAATGAGAAATGTTTGAAATGATAGGGTAATTGCCCCGATTCGATCATTGTACTATGTATACATGCATTAAAACATCACAATTCTACCTCGGGAAAAAAAAAAAAAAGGAAGCCTGGAATGTCACATCACAGCTGGAGTTACCAATATGGAGAGGGAGGAAATGGGAGCTCCGTGCTGTTGGATTGCAGCTTGAGATATCAGTGTGAATGTAGGGTTTTCAGTATAAGAGAGCAAGAAATAGAAACATATACACATGCGAATGTTTATACTAGATGTTTACTGTACAGATACACATATGTGAGTGTGTGTGGACGTATGTGCAGCATATATGTACAGCTGACCCTCGAACGATGTGGGGGTTAGGGGCCTCGATGGCCTTGTCTGCTGAGAGGGCCTGCGGGCAAGCAGCCCCCAGCAGCAGTGACACACCTGGCCCCAGATGTTGGCCTCTGTGTACTGTTCCCCGCTAACGAATCAGGCTTCCTCAGAGCCATGGCTGATGCTAGGGCTGGGGCAGGGAAAGGCTGGAATGAGCCTGGAAGATCTTTTTGTGCCAGAAAGTCAGGACACGCGCAAAGAATGATGGAGACAGGTCAACATGCCCAGGAGCTACTTGAAAGGGCAGCCACTGGCCAAATCTGGGGTGATCTGAGCATTCAAATAAACAATGATACTCATGGATGATAATCTTGTGAATTCCATAAGAAAACATGAGTCCAGCTGGGCGCAGTGGCTCATGCCTGTAATCCCAGCACTTTGGGAGGCTGAGGTGGGCAGATCACGATGTCAGGAGTTCGAGACCGCCCTGGCCAACATAATGAAACCCCGTCTCTACCAAAAATTCAAAAAATTAGCCGGGAGTGGTGGTGCGCACCTGTAATCCCAGCTACTCAGGAAACCGAGGCAGAAGAATAGCTTGAACCCGTGAGGCGGAGGCTGCAGTGAGCCGAGATCCCACCATTGCACTCCAGCCCAGGCCACAGTGCGAGACTCTGTCTCAAAAAAAACCCAACACGAGTCTGTATTGCAGCAAATAAACAACTGAATAAATTGAAAGTTGATGAGAAATGGGATATTGACACAATCTCAAAGTATCTTCTCACGAAATACTGATTACAAGGAGAGAAGGAATAACTTTGCATTGGAGAAACTCGGCAGACACCACCTTCATCAAGTGATCAAATTTAACATCACCTTTATTGAAACGAATCCAAAGTGCTTCCTAGCTGCCACCTGGGATAGTCCTGCCACAAGCGCATGACCTGAATCTGCCACCAGGAAACACCAGCCGAGCCCCAATTTGATGAAATAAGTGATGTGTAATCTTCAAAAGTGTCAAGGCCATGAAGTACCAAGTAACTGTTCCAGACCGAAGGAGACCTGAGAATTTCATGCAACTCAGAGGATTGAGGAGACTCCTCAGGAGTCTGAACTGGGTCCTTTTGCTGCCAAGGCATTGTTGAAACGGTTGGCAAAGTGGCGCCAGGTCTGTGGAGTGGAAGGCAGGAATGTGCTAGCTCCCTGATTCGATGCTTTCCTTACGGTTGTGTAGAGAAAGGCTTTTGTTGGTAGAAAGTAGGTCAGCAATTTATGGTTCAATGGTTGCAGAAAAACAATTCTTAGTATTATACATGCAAATTTTCTATAAGTTTGCCAAGCTGTTTCCAAGCTTAAAAAATTATTAGTATAGGCCCTGGGCACAGTGGCACACACCTGTAATCCCAGCACTTAGGGAGGCTGAGGTGGGAGGATTGCCTGAGTCTAGGAGTTCAAAACCAGCCTGGGCAACATAGTGAGACTTGTCTCTACAAAACAACAACAACAACAAAAAAAAACCAGCAACAAAACAAAAATGAAAGCAAACAAACAAAAAAACCCAACAAAAACTAGCTGGGTGTGGTGGTACATGCCTATAGTCCTAGCTACTTGGGAGACTGAGGTGGGAGGATTGCTTAAGCTCGGGAGGTGGAGGCTGCAGTGAGCCAAGATCACACCACCGCTCTCTAGCCTGGGGAATAGAGTGAGATCCTGTCTCAAAAAAAGAGAAATTATTGGCACAAAAACAAGTAACCAAAGAGTTCCAAAAATGAGCGTGTCTGAGGGCAGCGCTTGGGCAAGTTCTGACGTAGTATGTGCCCGTCTAATGTCCATAATTAAGTGCATGACTGCGGTGCTTCCCGCGTCTGCTGGACTTGCTGTCTCTTTCTGCTGATCTGTTACTTCTCTCCCTGCCCTCAAGTAACCTCCTCCAGGAAGTCCTCCATAAAGTTCCATGCGCATTGGTGGCTCTGGACACCTGTCATCTTCCAGGACCTCACCTCCAATTTTGTTTTAATTCACAATTGCTTGTAGCACAGGAAGTGAAGGTTGGACTGGATGCCACGCTGTTCCCATTCCCACCCCTCCTCCTGCTCTAACCTTCCAGCATCGCCTAATCTGGGTGTCCACTCCCTCCCTCCAAACAGGCTCCTTCTCAGAAGTCACTACCCAAGGTCAAGCCCATGCCTGTTACTCCTGTCCCAGATTCGCAACGAATCTGGTTCATTCCTCTGCTTCTTGGCAGGGCTGTTCTTAAACTGGCTTGGCCAAAGAGGGTCTTACCTCCTTCCAGCATTTCCAGGAAACAGAGTTTCAAAACAACGTGTCCCATCACCACGCAATCTTCGCAGGCTGGGCTGCCTCAGAAGGAGCTGTGCATTCTGTCACTCATGGGCTGGCTCCTGCACTTGTCCACAATTATTCATTGATGGGAGCCATGCCCCCCTGCCCGTCACAGTTGCAGTGGTTGGCACTTGGAGGGCATTTGCCCTGTGCCAGGCCCTGAGCTGGATCCTTTACCTGTATTAGCTCATTTCATGCTCACATGACGTGAGGAGGTAGCTACGGTTGCACCTTCATTTTACAGATGAGAAAACAGCAGTGCAGGACGATGAAGCCCTTGCCCAGGGCGCTTTCTCCGTGGTGGGTTTTTAGGCACTGTGCTGCCAGCTTTGTTTACATTTTGCCGGTTATTCTCACAATAATCATGCGAGGTCCTTAACATTCTTCTTAAAAAATATATATATATATAATACATATATAAAGTATTTATATATAAAAATATATAAAATATTTCTATAAAAATATTTATAAAAATATTTACATATATAAAATATTTATATAAAATATATAAATAATATATAATATAAATATACATATAAAATATTTATATAAAATATACAAAATATATATTATATATATAATATTTATATATGTACAAAAATATAAAAATACATATATATATATATTTTAAAGACAGGGTCTTGCTCTGTCGCCCAGGCTGGGGTACAATGGCATAATCACGATTCACTGCATCCTCTGTCTTCTGGGTTCAAGCAATCCTCCTGTCTGGTCTCCCAAAGTGCTGGGATTACAGATGTGAGCCACTGCACCTGGCCCATTCTCCTCATTTTTAAAGGTGGTTTGAGGCCTATACAATTTGGTGGTGGTGGGGTGCTCTTTAAGAAAACGAATAGGCGGCTCACACCTGTAATCCCAGTACTTTGGGAGGCCAAGGCGGGCGGATTATGAGGTCAGGAGATCAAGACCATCCTGGTGAAACCCTGTATCTACTAAAAAAACAAAAAATTAGCTGGGCATGGTGGCATGCGCCTGTAGGTCCCAACTACTTGGGAGGCTGAGGCAGAAGAATTGCTTGAATCCAGGAGGCAGAGCTTGCAGTGAGCTGAGGTCGTGCCACTGAACTCCGGCCTGGGCAACAGAGCAAGACTCCATCTCAAAAATAAAATAAAATAAAAATAAAAAGATAATCTTATTTTTTTCTTTCTTGTCTCCCTCCCTCCCTTCCTCCCTCCCTCCCTCCCTCCCTCCTTCCCTTCTTCCTTCCCTCCCTCCCTCCCTCCCTCCCTCCCTCCCCCCTTTCTTTCTTCCCTCCCTCCTTCCCTTCTTTCCTTCTTTCCTTTCTCTCTTTTTTTTTTTTTTTGAGACAGGGTCTCACTCTGTCACCCAGGCTGCAGTGCAGTGGCACAAGCTCGGCTCACTGCAACCTCTACCTCCCGGCCTCAAGCGATCCTCCTGCCTCAGCCTCCTGAGTAGCTGGGATTACAGGCACATGTCACCACACTCAGCAAATTTTTGTATTTTTAGTAGAGATGGGATTTTGCCATGTTGATCTCAAACTCCTGGCCTCGGCCTCCCAAAGTGCTGGGATGACAGGCGTGAGCTGCCATGTGCCTGGCCTGACATCTTACTTCACAAATTGTATGCAAATCCCCAAGCAAGTGAGCCCATCGCTGGGGCCCCTCCCAGGGCCTTGCAGAGACTGTGAAGTTCAAGGTCTCTCAGCTTCCTGGGAAATCCACCCATGTTCAGAAAGGTGCACTAACTTGACTTGAGTCTGTCAGCTCACAAGAAGATCTGACTCCGTTTCCTGGGTGAGGCCTCCCTCTTCTCCATCCTTCTCCCCTAGATCAAGTCCACTTTCTAAATCATGCCATATTGTCACGGTGAGCTAGGGTAGGTGTGGAGGGGCTCTGCCTGACTTTGGGATGGGGACAGGCTTAGAAACCCGAGGCCTAGCGTGGGCTTCACAATCCCCTTGGGGGCTTGAGTCAAGAAGGCCTTTCCCTGGGCACTCAGCCCCTCAGATACAGATTTAGTGGTTCTGGGGCAGGGCCTGGGAATCTGTGTTTGTAATAGGTCTCCAGGAGAGGCAGCTGCAGTTGCCCTTTTGGGACCCACTGCTCTAGGGACACCCCTTCTGCCCCAGTAAACTCTGTGTCTGGCTCCCTTCCAGGCTGGGCCTGGTGCTGTGGGCAGAAGTTAGTGGTGACATGCTGTAGGTTGAGCGGGCCTCACTTCAGAGGCATGCAATTAGCAGCCACGAGAACAATGCCTTGGTTTCCATCATTACCCTCCGAGCCTGGCTGGTAATTTGTTGCTTCTTTCATTGCAGTAACAAGCTCTGGCTTGGGAACAGGGAGGAGAGCTTTTCCTTTTCCCCGGGCATCCCCAAACACCTGCTCCAGGTGGAGTGGGGGCACCGTGGGAGTGCAGGAGAGACACCTAATGCGTTCAGGTGCAATCCAGGAAGACTTCTTGTGGGAGGAGGCTGCCAGCAGGACCCAGAAAGGAACTAGCATTTGGCCAGTGCCAGGGATGTCACAGTAGATGGGGTAGATACTGTCCATGCCCTTGGGGCTTGCAGTCTGTTGGAGACCAGTGAGTACAGAAGCCACTGCATCCCCAGAGAGAAATGTGCTCATGGATCTGAGAGACCCCCCTCAGCCAGGTGTGGGCGGGGTCACGGCAGGCTTCCTGGGCGAGGAGGTGATATCTCTGTTGAGCCCTGAAGGGTGAGTAGAGGTGGGCCAGGTGAAGCAGGTGGAGGTGGGATGTGTGGACATGTTTTCTGGTCAAAAGGAACAGCATGTGTGAAACCCAGGGAGGCTGTAGATGTGAGCAGGGCCTCGCGGGCTGTGTTGAGCGACGCCTCGGATCTCATTTGAACGGTGACGTGTGGCAAATTATGTTTTCTAAACGTGGCTGCCACCCTGGCAACTGTCCCACTTGCTCCTCTTACAACATGGCCTTGACATCTGCCCATCCAGCACTGGGGTCTGTGTCCACTTCCCTTGAATCTGGGTGGAGCTCTGTGTATAACAGATACTTTGTGTGTGACGCTCTGTGACCTCCAAGCTTAGGTCACACAAATACCTTTCTGTCTTGCTGTCTTGGGAGAGTCACTCAGGCCTGGCCACCACGCAGTGAGGAATCCCAAACTAGTCCCCGCAGAGGCCATCAGTGACACCATATCTAGGTGTCCAGCCAACAGCCCTGCTGTGGTCCCAACTGTGCCATCATTGACAGCCAGATGGGAAGAAGACTCCTCCAGTGAACCCAGCTCCTACCCACCTCAGCATCCCAGGACATCACGGAGCAGAGTCCAGTCATTCCGAAGTGCCTGTCTGAATCCTCAACCCACATACTGAGCGCCAAGGGGTTGTTTAAAGCCACTAAGTTTTGGACGGGGTTGTTAGCCAATGGTCGTAACTGGAACAGATGGTGAGCTACCAGAGGAGTTTGGCAGGGCCAGGACGCTGGAGGGGTGTTTGGAAAGCCTCCCCTCTGCCACGTGGAGAGTGGATTGGAGGGGCTGAGGTTGTAGGCGGGAGGCCCGTGACATCAATCAACTTGAGATCCCAGCACCTCAGAGCCAAACGGAAGCTCTAAGGCTTCCAGCTGCAGAGTTCTGACCCCCAGGTGGCTCCCAGGGCTCTGAGCCTCCCCATCCCCTCCAGGAGGAAAGAGGATGTTTGTCCAAGCCTCAGCAGTACAGGAGTTCCCTCCACATTGTTCCAACTGGCCTTCAGCCCCTGCCT
Source organism: Sapajus apella (assembly GCF_009761245.1). Classification (NCBI taxonomy): domain Eukaryota; kingdom Metazoa; phylum Chordata; class Mammalia; order Primates; family Cebidae; genus Sapajus; species Sapajus apella. Next base: position 12,277,118 of record NW_022436983.1, on the reverse strand, counting down.
GGGCGCTTCCAGTAACAGATGGCTCATTCCACACCACAAGGCTGCCGCGGCCCTCGGAGCATCACGAAATTCTTTCCTGGGACCAGTTGAAATCTGCTTCCCAGACACACCCCCGTGTTAGACATTGTTCTCTCCTCTGAATTCCTGTGGAATTCTCTTCCTTTCCACCCTTGGAAGATTTGATGATGGTGACCAAATAGTGTACTCTTCCTCAAAGTTCATGGCTTCAGGGTGTCAGCTCACAGACGTGGGTTCAAATACCACTTCTAGCTCAGTGGCTTGGGCAGGTGCTTTTGGCTCTCTGAGCCTCAGCGCCCTCATGCAGATCAGAGGTAACAGTGGTGTCCACCTCACATCACTGTTGTGAGGGTGAACTAAGTCAGTACATGAACGAGCTTTACCCAGAGCAAGGGCTCAGTCAGTGTCAGCTCATACAGCAGGGCCGCAAGCCTGCACCCCTCCCTATTCCCTATGCTATGATTGCATCGCGAGTCTATTATAATTTTGAAATAACTCAGCATTGGCCCGAACTGCAGACACTGACTAAACAGCAAGGGCCAGCCTGCAGGGGACACTGGGGGTGCATTGTCCTCTGGAATCAAAGGCAGCTCTGTTCATGGCTATCACCCTCTCTCCCCCAGCCTGGCTTCTGGCCAAGTCACCCACGGCGGTGATGGCTCCAACCGTGCCACCCTGACTCCCACCACTTCCTCCACACCTCACCCACACCACTCCAGGTGTGAGGCTGTGGTCAGGGGCAGGAGCTTTCCGAGGAGGCTGAGGGTGCTGAGGGGTGGAGGTGACGGTGGGAGTGGAGTTCATCGATCCCCTTCTCTCCTTGATGACAAGCCCCTCGGGCTGCTGCCTTGACATGGCGTTTCCTTGGATGCTGCCTGGTCGGTCTAACCAGCCGTGATCGGGTGCTGGCAACTGTGCTGGGCTCCTTATTGACTTGGGTGAACCATGTCTGCCAGGGACTGAGGGAGCAGCAGAGGCCCCTGAGACCCCCTGCAGGGAGCAGGGATCAGGACCCTCACCCCCACATCAACCACGGCATCTCCACTTGGATCTGATTATCTGATTTCTACACCGGCGCTCCACATCAGGGTTCTTTACCTAAAATAAAGGTCAGACACGTTTGCTCTAGTCCACTGAGGCTTGAGAGGAGACTGCCCAGGTCACACAGCCAGGCAGGCATGGAACCAGAGGCCAATGGGGCAGACATCTGCTCACTGCCTGCCCAGAGCACCTCCCCTTCCCAGGTTGAGGAGGAGAGGGTGGGGAACCAGGTGCAGCTTGTGATCCAAACAGCTAGTCCATGTGTACCACACCTCTGGCCCCAGGGGTGGACGTGTGACCAAAGCCAGTCCCCATCACAGTGAGTCTCGGGACTTGGGCTGGGGATGCTGGGGCAAGGCTTCTCTCGCCTGCTGGAGGGAATGGGGAGGCTCATAGCCCTGGGAGCACCTGGGGGTCAGAACTCTGCAGCAGGCAGGGAAAAATGGGGGAAAAGGGTGGATTGGGGTGATTTTTATTTTATTTTAAAATTTATTTATTTATTTTTTGGGAAAGGGTTTTGCTTTGTCACCCAAGCTGGAGTGCAGTGGCGTGATTACGGCTCACCGTAGCCTTGAACTCCTGGGATCCAGTGATCCACCCACTCTCAGCCTCCTGAGTAGCTGGGACTACAGGCATGAGCCACGGTGCCTGGCTAAGTTTTAAATTTTTGTTGAAATGGATCTTGCTATGTTGCCTAGGCTGGTGGCAAACTCCTGGGTCCAAGCATTCCCCACTCTTCCCCACACTCCTGTCTCAGTCTCCGGAGTAGCTGGGATTACAGGTGTGAGCCACCGCACCTGGCCCTTGGTGACTTTTAGAGCAGCTGTGTCCAGTCTCACCGAAAGCAGAATCACTTGGGGACTTTCCAGCTAAAAAACCCTCTTTAAGGTTGAGGCCAGGTTGAGTCTGATCGTGAGTTAGCAGTGGCCGAGCTGCTCCTCCTGCCAAGGTGTCTCCATTCCTGCCTGGCTACTGCAATGGCCTCCAGGGAGTCCCTCCCCCAGGTTGCTTTCATCCTCAGAGGCGTCCCCACCTGGCTTCTGGCCCGCCCACCTGTCTCACGGAGGCCACCCCTCTCAGCCTACCCCACTGCCCCAGAGCCAGGAGCCCCGGGCCCTTCAGACCCTGAATCACCCGCCTCCAGAGGCCTCCGCACCTGAGCTATGAGGAAGATGCCTTCTCAGCTAAATTCCCCTCTCAGCCTCTGGCTGGGGGCGGGACAAGGACGGCTCAGCAGGGGCTGTCCCCACCCCCCCATGACCACACTGTGCCCCAGGTGTTTGGAGGTCACCCAGGGGGCTCTTCCTAAGTCCTTTCTTGCCCCATTTGAGCACAGCAGCAACAACAGTTTCTTCCCTGCCTGCCATGGGCCTGACACCGCACCACACCAGACTAGCTGTGTGACCTTGGGCAAGTTATTTAACCTCTCTGTGCCTTAATGCTCCTTCCTATAAATTAGGAGGAATGATAGACTCTGAATGAGGAGCTAATACACGTAAAAGGCGTAGAACCATGCCCAGCACATAATAGGTGCTTTATTATTAAATGCCCGGCACATAGTAGGTGCCGGCTATTATTATTCCCAATTTACAGGTAGAACAACTGAGGCTTGAGAAGATGACTGCCCTAGAGCACAGAACTCCATAAGCCAGGTTTGTGCAATTCAGAGTCAAGGATCCATTTTATTGTCACTTTTGAAGTAACTCCCCAAACGTGTCACCTGAATGAATGACTTTCTGCAATTGGGACCAGCCAGGGCCTCAGGGTTTAGCAGGAAACAAATGTGTGAGTAATCGAGCCTGGCCTTTGGAATCCAGTCATAGCATTGTGGAGGAGACCATAGATATTGTCTACATCAGCACCGCCCAGTCTGGTAACCACTAATCACATATGATATTGAGCCCTGGTTCTGTCATCAGTCCAACCTGAATTCTCCTGCCTCAGCCTCTACAGTAGCTGGGACTACAGGCATGCGCCACCATGCCCGGCTAATTTTTGTATTTTTAGTAGAGACGGGGTTTCACCATGTTGGCCAAGCTGGTTTTGAACTCCTGACATTGTGATCCACCCACCTCAGCCTCCCAAAGTGCTGGGATTGCAGGCGTGAGCCACTGCACCCGGCCTCATTCACAGATTTTTGTATTGACTACGTGTTGAATTTATAATATTTTGGATGGATGGGTTAAATAACATTATTTAAATTAACGACACCTGTTTATTTTTACACGTTTTTGTGGCGGCTAGAATATTTATGGTTCACATTATGTTTCTGTTGGGGAGCACTGAGCTAGACCATTGTTCCGTTTCACAGATGAGGAAAATGAGGCTCATGGGTTTGGTTTGCTTTGGTTCCAGGATTTTTGTTGGGTGAGCCGGACCTCCAGAGTCCGACTCCACATCCCTCACGCTGCCTGGGGGCTGCCTACGCCTTTGGCTGGCTCCTAAATCTCCTCAAGAACCAGCTGGGCACAGAGGTTCTGTAAAGACCATACAGAGCCTGCTAGGTGTGGGGAGCTCTTAGCTCCAGTGCTGGGTGCTAGAGCCCTCTCTCACTCTACGCATCCCAGAGGAGTTGTTAAATAGAAGTGATCTCACCCTGTGGCCTCCTGAGCCCTCCCTTCTGAGTGTCCAAAGCACATTGTCACCCACTCCTTCCCAGGAGAAAAGGGAACCACTTCTCTTTAGCATGGTATGGACGGCAGCGTAGGGTGTTGGCCTCTCAACATTTTGCTCACATCTCTCAGTAAGGAATATATAGGTCGGGCACTATGGCTCACGTCTGTAATCCCAACACTTTGGGAAGCCGAGGCGGGCGGATCACCTGAGATCAGGAGTTCGAGACCAGCCTGGCCAACATGGTGAAACCCCATCTCTACTAAAAATACAAAAATTAGCCAGGTGTGGTGGTGCGTGCCTGTACTCTCAGCTACTCAGGAGGCTGAGGCAGGAGAATTGCTTGAACCCAGGAGGCGGAGGTTGCAGTGAGCCAAGATTGCGCCACTGCACTCCAGCCTGGCGCCTGGTGACAGAGCGAGACTCTGTCTCGAAAAAAAAAAAAAAAAAATTGCTCATGTCTCACGACATTGACTCCACACCCCGCTTATGGGTCACAACCTGCAGCTTGAAAAACACTGGTCTTAGTGGACAGGAACCCAGGCTCAGAAGACAGATTTGTCTCTGCTTGTTTCTGTCTGCAAGAATAGCACATAATCTGGCTTTGCAGCGTTGCTATGAGGGCTGAGGTAATAGAGGGAAAGCACCCGGCACACAGTAGGTGTGCAAAAAAGGGCAGCTGCTGTTACTGCTACACAGATGACCCATCCAGGACTCGTGGGAGGGCGAGACATCACCTCTGGGCTAGGATTTGAGAATGCCCAGGATGGGTCTTCCCCGCCCGCAGGACCTCACTGTTGCCATCAGTCAGTCCTCAAGCTGGGTGTTACTCTGCCCAGCTTGGTCTTTTTATGTGTAATGCTACTTTTTGGAGGGGTGACTAAGGTCCCCAATAGTGTGAGGCAATTGAGTTTGTTACGGTCTCTCCCAACCCTGAGGGATAGGTAGGGAAAGCATGTGTCCACAACATGGAGGTTAATAAGTTAACCAGTTAATCTCTACATTAACTTCTTTTTTTTTTTTTTTTTTCCTGAGACAGAGTCTCACTCTGTGGCCAAGCTGGAGTGCAGTGACATGATCTCGGCTCACTGCAACCTCCCCCTCCTGGGTTCAAGCGATTCTCCTGCCTCAGCCTCCAGAGTAGCTGAGACTATAGGCGCCTGCCACCACACTCAGCTAATTTTTGTATTTTTAGTGGAGATGAGGTTTCACCATGTTGGTCAGGCTGTCTCGAACTCCTAACCTTGTGATCCACCCGCCTCAGCCTCCCAAACTGCTGGGATTACAGGCATGCGCCACCATCCTCGGCCCACATTAACTTCTTAATGGGGCACATTAAGAGGCTGAGGTAGGAGGATTGTTTGAGGCCAGGAGTTTGAGACCAGTCTGAGTAACATAGTGAGACCCTGTCTCTACAAAAATATATTTTAAAAATAGCCAGGTGTGGTGAGGCACGCCCGTGCTTCCAGCTACTCAGGAGGCTGAGCTGGGAGGATCGCTTGAGTCCAGGAGGTCAAGGCTGCAGTGAGCAATGACTGCCACACTGCACTTCAGTCTAATTCGGAGCACTCTTTCTGGACATCTGGGCATGATCCCTGGACGGGATCCCTGCCTGACCCGTGTTCCCTCTCCCCCAACCAGCCCCAACACCCCACCGAAGTGACACCCTGGGGTGTGGACCTTGCCCTACCACACGCAAGTTGAGTGGTCTTGGATGGCCCCTTCTCCTCTCTGAGCCTCAGTTTCCTCATCTGCAATACTGTGATTGTATCTCCTGCCTCACTGGATAGGGGTGCATACATTTTCAGAGAAGCAGTGCCTGTGAAATTTCCCACACCATTGCTGGCACATTGTAGGAACCAGTGCATCTTAGTTTTCTGTTCTCAACCCGTCTCCCCTCCCTAAACACCGCTGGAAACCAGATCTTGGGCAAAATTCTGCCTCATGTAGCAGTGAGTTCCCCATCACTTCAAGTAGCCAAGAAAAGGCTAGAAAACTAATGAACAGATTCTGAAACAGCCCTGGTTTCAGGCACTGAGTAGGTGCTTTATAGATATCTGTTGAATGAATCAGTGACTGTGATTCCTTACTGGGAAGGAAGTCGTTCTAGAACGCTGTGGAAGCTTGATTACATACCAGCCACCCGGGGGATTTATTTACTTATTTAGAGACAGGGTCTTGCTCTGTTGCCCAGGCTGGAGTGCAGTGGTGCAATTTTGGCTCACTGCAGCCTAAACCTCCCGGGCTCAACAATTCTCCCAATTCAGTCTCCCAAGTAGCTGGGATTACAGGCACACATCACCACGCCCAACTAATTTTTGTATTTTTTTTGTAGAGATGGGGTTTTGCCATGTTGCCCAGGCTGGTCTTGAACTCCTGAGCTGAAGCGATCCTCCCACCTTGGCCTCCCAAAGTGTTGGGATTGCAGGCGTGAGCCATTGTGATCCCGGGAGTTTAAAAAGTACAGGACCTGGATCCCACTCTCACGGATTCTGCTCTTCTTGGTCCGAAGTGCAGCCTGGGTGCTTTTCAAAGCTCCCCAAATGATCCCTGTGTAGCCAAGTTTGAGAACCAGAGCACCCAGGTTCCTTCTAACTCCAAGACGATAAGATCTTTTTATAGCGTAAGGTGGTGACTGTAGTAAACAACAATGTATAGTGTCCTGGAAAATTGCTAAGAGAGTAGATTTAAAATGTTCTCATCATACACAAAAAATAATAAATATGTAGGGTAATGCATAGAGTAATTCGCTAGACTTAGCCATTTCACAGTATACACATATATCAAAACTACCCCATAAATATACACAATTTTTGTCAGTTAAAAAATTTTAAAGATCTTGTACAGTCACACTAGGTACACACTAATATAAATGTAGGTCAAAGTTACCCTCATACACTGTGATATATATATATATATATATAGTAAGGGGTTTAGTAAATGGTTTAAAAATATGATCTCAGATTCAGGGTACAGCTAGGAATTTCTTTGTAAGGGGCAGAAAGGGTTCGGGTGCATCAGCTCAGCCTTATTTCTGGAGCATCCTTCTCAGTGGAGGAAGAGGGTTCACTAAGCATGCCCTGGATGCAGAAGCTTCTGGGACTGCAGAATTAAAACAGGAGGTCCAGTCAGATGGAGGAAGCACAGCCCTTGCCTTCAAGAGGCTCCCAGCCTAGTGCCGACCATCTCTGCTTCCAAGCTCCCAGCTTCATCCAAAGCTTTCCAGTTTGCAAAGTGTTTTTGCTCCCATCGTTTTCATTCAGTGATTCATCTAATGAGGAGACATGATTCCAGCTTGCAAAAGCCCCCTTGGGTAGCCAGTCTTCCAAGCCTTGGGGAGCCTTTGGCAGGATTCTTCTCCCCATTACTTCCAGGACAGACAATGACTGCGTGTCCTTAGGGAGCCCTTGGTCTGATGCCTCCCAGGGTCCCCATCCTCAGTGTCTGGGAGGGGGACAGGGAGACTGGGTCCCTGTTCCCTGGGAACCCCCCGGGCTACTGTGGGAGTCAGCAGCTCCGTGGTGCCTTTTGCACACCCAGCTGTAATTGTTTCTTTGGTGGTTTGTCTCCTTCTCTAAAACAAGAACTCCTAATGGGAAGGGACTGGCTTCCTTTTCCCTGGATCCTCAGAAGGTGTGCTGATGGACATCTAAATAAATGAACAAATGAATGGGGAAGTCGGGGGCGGGAGTTGCATGCAAACCCTCACAGAGGCAGCACTGTTTGCTCATTTGCCCTGGACAGCCTCAAAGCCCTCTTGATCCCCTCCTCGGAGACCCTGAGAACCCCATGAGGATTGCACACTCCTGTGCAGGCGTGGGCTGTTGCATCAGCCTTGTAAAAATGCGCCCAGAGAGCAGGGGGAGTCCTGAGACTCAAACAGCTAGGGTCATAACCCTGCCATCAGGGATGCCGGGCATGCTCAGACTGAATTGTGTGGGGCTCAAGAATAGTGTGGTAGGGGCTGGGCATGAGGCTCAGGCCTGTAATCCCAGCACTTTGGGAGGCTGAGGCAGGTGGATCACCTGAGGTTGGGAGTTCAAGACCAGCCTGACCAACATGGAGAAACCCCATCTCTACTAAAAATACAAAATTAGCCAAGCCTGGGGCTTGATGGTGCATGCCTGTAATCCCAGCTACTCGGGAGGCTGAGGCAGGAGAATCGCTTGAACCCGGAGGTGAGATTCTGGTGAGCCAAGATCATACAGTTGGACTCCAACCTGGGCAACAAGAGTGAAACTCCGTGTCAAAGAACAAAATAAAACAAAACAATAGTGTTGGGGCAGCCTCCTTTGCTGGAGTCCCCTTGCCCCTCCTTTCCCCTGTGCAGAAAACCACACCTAGAATGAGCCAGAAGGAGAGCACCTGAATAAAACAGCCATTGTCTTGGGAAGCAGGGTGGGAGGTGGTAAGTTACCACCTCCCTGTTGTTTCCAAAATTCCCAGGCACCACCTTGGTAATGAAGCAAACACGAATACTTCGATGGGTCTGTCCAAAGTCTCCCCTGGTGGTCCCCACAGGCCTCTGCCTATGCCCTTGGGTTTCATTTCATTTCTTGAGGTTCATGGGAACCTATTCCAGGCACTGCCAGCAAGCTGCCCAGGGTTGCCTTCTTTCCTGGTTGGACTGAGCTCTTTGAATGAAGGGCTGGAGGTTACTGGGGGAGAATCTGTCCCTTCCCCTGCTGGCGTGGGGCCAATGTCAAGAATAGGCTCAGAAGAGCCACAGGGGTTACCCAATAAATGTCACTATCTGACTTTGCTCCCAAGGCAGCCACATCTGTTCCAGGTTGCTGAGATCCTGGGTTGGAAGAAGGCAAAGTGACTGCCTGCCCTCTGCCCTCTCTGCCAGTTCTCTCACCACCTCCACCAAAATGGGTGGGAGCTTGTGTCTCCACTGGGCACCAAGATCTTTCTCTATGTTGGCAATCCATGCATTCCTTTATTCATTTATATGCCTGACATCTGACCACACCCACCGGACCTGCAGCGACCACCTGATGTAAGCACACCATCTCTTGCAGGGCTGTCCTCACTGGTTTTCAAGTCTCCTCTCTTGCCTCCTTAGAGAAGGGGCCAGCACACACCTCCTCCTCTGCACCAGCTTCCATATAAGGCACAGAGGCAAAACAATCAAAAAGTTCCAGAAAGATGGGCAGGCTGATCACCCAGGTAAAATGTTTGACACTTTTTTTTTAAGACAGGGTCTTCCTCTCTCGCCCAGGATGGAGCACAGTGATATCATGATATGGCTCACTGTAGCCTCGACCTCCTAGGCTTAAGCAATCCTACTGCCTCACCCTCCCAAGTAGCTGGGACTACAGGTGTGTACCACCATGCCTGGCTAATTTAGAAAACCTTTTGTTTTGTTTTGTTTTGGAGACAGAGTTTTGCTTTGTCAATGGGCTGGAGTGCAGTGGTATGATCTTGGCTCACTGCAATCTCCAACTACCCGGTTCAAGTGATTCTCCTGCCTCAGCCTCCCGAGTAGCTGGGACTAAAGGCATGTGCCATCACACCCAGCTAGTTTTTGTATTTTTAGTAGTGATGGGGTTTCACCATGTTGGCCAGGATGGTCTCGATCTCCTGACCTTGTGATCCGCCTCCTTGGCCTCCCAAAGTGCTGGGATTACAGGCATGAGCCACTGGCGCCCTGGCAAAAAATCTTTTTTTCAAAAATAGAGATTGGGTCTTGCTACGTTGCCCAGGCTGGTCTTAAACTCCCAGGCTCAAGCGATCCTCCCTACTCAGCCTCTGAAAGTGCTGGGATTACAGGCACCATGAGCACATCTTATAGGAACAGAGCAAGAGACAGGCTGGGGGCGGGTGATATTGATATCAGGATGGTTACCCCAGAGGAGGTGAGATTTGGTGGAGTCTTCAAGGGTGCCAGGAGGAGTTGGCTGGGTGAGGGGAGGGAACAGGTAGGCTGGGCTAGGGGACATTGTAACTGCCGAGAGAGGTATAACCAACTCCACCCTACTCAGGGCTGGTGGGCTGGTTTTTTGTGGATTACCACCACCGTCATCCTCTCCCTCTTCTCCCTCCATTCAGCTCCAAACGTCCTCCCTTAGCCACTGTAGCAGCTCACCGGGTGGGGGCAAGATGAGGAGCTCTCGCCAGCCAGCGTGAATGAGTCAAAGGTCGCTGCACCGTGAAACTCAGTGCTAAAGTCGGATTTGGAATGATTTGTGGACCTCAGTTAGCCTGGCTTCATTTGATCTCTCTATCTCTCCCTGGCTTTGTTGCAGGGAGTTAATGTGATGATCCACAATATTGCTTTTGGCAGGAGCCCGCAGCCCAGAGAATCAGGCCCTTCTTCCCTTTTCTACCCCCTCCTCCTCCCTGCTCAGGCTCTCTTTGACCACCAGGTGAAGGAAGTGGACCCAGCTCCTGTCCCCTTAGGTGTCAGGGACACAATGCCTAGGCTCTCTCCAGAGCTGCCAATGCAACTCCTGCCCAATGAAGTGATCCGCCTGCCGGGAGGATTTGTTTGTTTACTTAAAGAAGAAATAACTAAGACCTGTTTCTTAGGAGCTCCCAGAAGGCTGAGTGTCCTGTGCAGAATCGTGATGCTGTGATGCTGAGTGCCAGGCATGAGTCTAGACACGCTGGCTGCTGTGGCCTGAGTTAGCACAAAGTCAAGAAAAGATTGAGGGGCTTTAGGGAGGGCATGGGGTGTGTGGCCATGTCTAGTGACTCCTCCTGATTTCAGGACCATGATGAGGACCTTCCATCCTTGAGCAGGTGTTTGGGGAACCGAGGTGGCAGGAGGTCATGTTAGAGCTGTCCCCTGGGATCCTGACCTTGCTGGGGCTGGATCTCACCGGGTTCAAAACCTAGTGCTGAGCTGCACCCTGGCTATGGGGAGGTATCTGGGCTTCTGGCAGGGGCTTGCCAGGGAGGTCTGAAAACATGACCAGCTACTTCCTCAGTGGGGTAAGGAAAATGAAAATGTGTGTACCTCATTCAAAAGTTATTAAGAATTTCAGGCTGGGCGAGGTGGCTCACACACTTTAGGAGGCTGAGGCGGATGGATCACGAGGTCAAGAGATTGAGACCATCCAGGCCAACATGGTGAAAACCCGTCTCTGCTTCTCAGGAGGCTGAGGTAGGAGAATCGCTTGAATCCAGGAGGCGGAGTTTGCAATGGGCCAAGATCGTGCCACTGCATTCCAGCCTGGTGACAGAGTGAGACTGTCTCAAAAAAAAAAAAAAAGAATTTCAGGATGGGGAATGCAGAGCTTGAAGCCAAGGGTGGGTCCTCTCGAGCCTGTGTAGCTGCAGGTGTCACACGTCCAGGAAACCAGGTAGGAGTTTGCTAGGGCTGCCGTAACACAGTACCTTAAACTGGGTGACTTAAATGAACAAGAAGTTTTTGTCTCACTGTTCTGGAGGCCACAGATTGGAGATCAAGTGCAGCCTTGGCTCCTGCGGAGGGCTCTGAGGGGGGCTCTTGGGCAGGCCCCTGTCCTCACTCTTTGACGTTCCTGGGCTCGTTGAAGCATTACCCTGTCTTTGCCTTTATCATGTCCTCTTTGCTCTGAGCAAGTCTGTCTCTGTGGCCAGCATTCCCCTTTTAAAATGATACTGGTCGTTGGGCGCGGTGGCTTATGCCTGTAATCCCAGCACTTTGGGAGGCTGAGGTGGGCTGATCAGGAGGTCAGGAGTTTGAGACCAGCCTGAGCCAACATGGTGAAACCCCGTCTCTACTAAAAATACAAAAATTACCCAGGCATGGTGGTGTGCACCTGTAATCCCAGCTAGCAAGGAGGCTGAGGCAGAAGAATCGTTTGAGCCCAGGAGGCAGAGGTTGCAGTGAGCCAAGATTGTGCCACTGGACTCCGGCCTGGCAACAGAGAGAGACTCCATCTCAAAAAAAAAAAAAAAAAAAAAAAGACGCTAGTCATACTGGATTAGGGACCACTACCCTGACCTCATTTTAATTTGATTACCTCTATAAAGACTGTTTCCAGATAAGGACACGTTCCGAGGTTCTGGGATTAGAAAATCAATGTTTTTGGTTTGTTGGGGGAGGGCAGGGAACACAATTCAGCCCCTGGCTGTGGCTCCGCTGAGCAGCCTCCTTCAGTTCAGTTCAGCCTGATGGTCATGGACAGACACCAGTTCTGTGCCTGGCTCCCTCCCGGGGAAAGTGACCCTGCCCTACAGGAAACTCCTGTCTCCACCAACCCCCGGCAGGAGGCAGGGTGGACCCTCTGGACCTGGTGGCTCACAGATCTCTGCCCTGCCTCAGTGGACTGGGGGTCCCCAGTGTGACTGTGGGAGGGTACTGACCCTGGTGACCCAGATCACAACCCAGCTGTCACCCGAGGGCCAGCAGCTCTGCCCTCCACCCCCTCACTCGGGCCCTGCAAAGGGGCTCCAGGGGCAGCCACTGCTTGGGAATGACAACCACTGGTGTCAGTTTCTCCAGGAGGACGACACCAAGGGGGTCACGTTGCAGGTCCCTTGTCTCCTGGCGCTGCCACTCACTAACGGTGTGGCCCGTGCACCCCTCTCTTCCTCTGGCCTCTGCCTCTTCGCCTGTGGCATCCAGTGAGAGGACCCACCTTGTGGTTCTGCCGTGAAGTCCCCCAGAGCCTGGAGCTCTGCAGGCTCGGGAAGAGGCGGTGCCTGGGTCCAGAGCCTCTCGGGAGGTGGGAGCCGCACACAGCCCCCTCCGGGGCAGACGTGTTTGAGACATGACTGGTGGGGGTGGGGGCGGGAGGAGTGGGCTGGGTCCTGGGTCCTTCACCTGGCGGACACCTGAGGCCCTTGTGTTTTGGCTCACACCAGGGATGGTGTCATCCATTCTTTCCGAATGAACACTGATCACCTCGGAGAAAAAGTGCCAGCTGCGGATTTGGGCTCGTTCCTTCCGATTGCTTTTCTTTTTCTTTTTTCTTTTCGTGAGTGTGATGTGCTCAGGAGGGGCAGGTGAGAAGGAGGCTGTTCTCCTTTTAAGGGCAAGGCGTCTCCCCTGCCCTGACTCACCCGCCTCGCTTTTTGGCCCCCAAGCACGCTCCTTGCCTGTTAAAACTGTCCCAGGCACCGCCCCTCCTAGGAGGGTGACCCCGTCCCCCGCCCTGCATGTTTGGGAGGCTGACTTGGCGGTGAAGTCATCCTTGGCTCGGTCCTCAGACAAGCATCTTCTTGCTTGCCCTACTGGGTTCCCACTGGCACCCCAGCTCCACCCAGGTAGGCACATGGGCTGGGACCCTGGACAAGGGGTCAGTGAGCAGGGCTGGGCTCCAGGCCCCTCTGCTGCTGGCCTTTATCTGGTCCTTAACTCGGCCCCTGTGGGCTGAAACTGATGCTGGGCCAGATCCTGGTATGGGTCCTGGGGATACGGGGGTGAGGGTCTTCCCAGACCCTGATGGGCAAGGGGAAGGGTGCACATAGAGAGTTCCAAGCCCTGGACTATTTGTGGTGCACTGAGGAGGTACCTGACTGCCCAGGAGTCAGGGCAGGCCTCTGGGAAGGTGATGCTTGGAAGAATCTTGAATGATGTATTGGAAATCACCAGGAAAGGAGAGGGGGTGGGTGGATCAGAGGGAACAGCATGTGCAAAGGCTCAGAGGTATGTGTGGGGAGCAAGAGCAGGGGGAGATGAGTGATCGGTGATGCGAGGCTGTGCAGCAGAGGGCTCTGTGCCGTGCCACGTGGCTCAGACCATGACACTGGGGCCACAGGAAGATTTGGAGCCAGAGAGTGAAATGGCCAGGTTCTGTTTTTAGGTCAGTGATGCTGGCAGCTGGGTGGGGAGGCTGGACAGAGGGTGGTGACAGGTGGCAGGAAGCCTAGCGGGAAGCTGTTGAAATAGTCCAGGGGAGACGGGAGAGGTTCTGGACCAGGGCAGGGCGAGGGCAGAGGGGAGGTTTAGCAAGCTCCACGTCCCTGGCCGGAGAGGAGGACAGGCTCGTTTCTCAGCTGACAGTGCTTTTTTCCCACTTCTGACCTCAGTGCCACTTCTCTGTGATGTCTCCCATGTCTGCGCTCTGGAGTGTGTCTCCCAGCACCCTTCTGGAGGATGGGCAGGAAGCGCAATGCCGGGCTGCATGGATGAGGGCACAGCTCACAGAGGCCGGGTGACCCCCCACGCTCTCCTGCTTCTACGGGTGGGGGCTCACATGGCTCTCCCCATTACACTGCCACACCCCCAGCACATGCCTTTGGTTTGCACAGGAGAATACAGGCCCCGTTACACTATTTGAGAGAGCACCAGTGTCCCAGTCGGGTGGAGGGGTCAGCTCTGGGGGTTCCCACTTCCCACAATGTGACCTTGGGCAAGTTACTTGACTGCTCTGTGCTTGAACTTCCTCACCTGTAAGGAGGGGCTGCTCTGGCCTGCACACGGCTGACACATGCCATCATGAGTTATGACTATGCGTGAAGCCCCCGCCTCCCCTTGCCTGCCTCCAGTTACCCTGCTGCCTTAGGATGTGTTGAAAAGGCCCCCATCTCCCATCCTCCAAGGCCTTGTCTGCTGGGGCATCCAAACCCTAGCTGGAAAGTGAAGGACCCCGACACCCAGTCTCTAAATAGCAGCTGCACTCATGCTGGAGAAACATCTGTGTGGCTGGGTGAGTCAGTGTCGCCTGGACTGAAAGGCCCATCAAAGAGCTCCGAGGCTGGGCCTGGCGGCTTCGTTGCCTCCCCCAGGCCCGATCGGCTGGGCTCCTGTTCAGTCCAGCGGCATCGCTCTTCAGCCCGGTCTCGGGGTGAAAACACGCGCGGGACTGTGTCTCTCTTCTCTGCTCCGTCAGCACCACCGGAGACTTCCTGCCCTCGCTGGAAAGCAGTGGGTGAAGATAAATGCATAATAAAGTCATCAGAGAGAGGTATTCCAGGCCAGGTGTGGTGGCTCCTGCCTGTAATCTCAGCACTTTGGGAGGCTGAGGTGGGGAGATCACTTCAGGTCAGGAGTTTGAGACCAGCCTGGCCAACATGGTGAAACCCCATCTCTACTAAAAATACAAAAATTAGCCAGGTGTGGTGGTGCATGCCTGTGGTCCCAGTTAATCGGTCCTAGTTACAGTGAGCCGAGATCGTGCCGATACACTCCAATCGGGTGAGAGAGGGAGACTGTGTCTCAAATAAATAAATAAATAAATAAATAAATAACAAAAGACGCATTTCTGTGTGTCTGCTGTAGGAGAGCTGCTGTGTATCCAGGTCACTAAACTCCGTCATCCATTTGTCCTTTTGGGTCTCACTTTTATTTATTTATTTATTTTGAAATGGAGTCCGTCAGCAGGCTGCAGTGCAGTGGTGCAATCTCAGCTCACTGCAACCTCTGTCTCCCAGGTTCAAGGGATTCTCCTGCCTCAGCCTTCTGAGTAGCCGGGATTACGGGCATGCGCCACCACACCTAGTTAATTTTTTTGTATTTTTAGTAGAGACAGGGTTTCACCATAATGGCCAGGCTGGTCTCGATCTCTTGACCTCGTGATCCACCCTCCTTGGCCTCCCAAAGTGCTGGGATTACAGGCGTGGGCCACTGCCCCCAGCCTTTTGGTTTCTTTGACTGAGCTGAGCAAGGACTTAGAAGTCATTAACTTCCACCCTCACGATATGCCTAAGCAATGGTCAGGCTCAAATGATGCAGCTCTGTCCATCCATGAGAACAATGTCTTAGGTACATATTCAGGAGCGTGGAGCTGGGTCCAGATTATATTGTTGAATTTAGAGAAGCCAGTTGCTAAACGGAATCTAGGGTATGACCCTATTTCAGTAAAATATTCATCACAAACATGCTCAGAGAGTCCAGTGAGAAACCCCCCAATGTGGAGACAGGAGTTCTTTCTGGATGGGTTTATAGGTGATCTTTGCTTTCTGATTTATATCTTTCTGAATTATCCAGAATAAAGATAGCAAACTATGGCCCATGGGCCAAATGCAGCTGATGGCCTGTTTTTGTACAGCTCATGAGCTAAGGATGGCTTTTTACCTTTTGAAATGATTATAAAAACGAACAAACAAAAACAGAAGAATATGCTATAGCAAACATGTGACCCCAAAACCTAAATCATTTGGGCTCTGCAGAGAAAAAAAATTGTCAATCTTTGATCTAGAAAAAAATTAACATTGGCATGTGCTAGTGCTATCATAAAAACAAAATGTTTCTTTTTCAGAAGCTAATAAATTTAACAAGCAGACGCATCAGAAATCAATCCTTCTTCCTTCCTTCCTACCTGCCTGCCTTCCTTCCTTCTCTCCTTCCTCCCTCCCCCTTCCCTCCTTCCTTCCTTCCTTCCTTCCTTCCTTCCTTCCTTCCTTCCTTCTTCCTTCCACCCCTCCCTCTTTCTTTCTTTCTTTTTTGAGACATGTCTTGCTCCATCACCCAGGCTAGAGTACAATGGTACAATCTTGGCCCACTGCAATCTCTGCCTCCTGGTTCAAGTGATTCTCCCACCTCAGCCTCCCCAGTAACTGGGATTACAGGTGCATGCCACCATGCCCAGCTAGTATTTGTATTTTTTGGTAGATACCTGGTTTCACCATGTTGGCCAGGCTGGTCTTGGACTCCTGCACTCAGGTGATCCACCCATCTTGGCATCCAAAATGCTGAAATTACAGGTGTGAACCACTGCGCCCGGCCCAGAATCACGTCTTTCTATTCAACAACACCCCTACGGGTTGAGCATTATGCTAGACTCACCCCTCCCTCCCTCCCTTTCTCCCGTCATTCCCACCTTCCTTCCTTCCTCTCTCCGCACCGCTCCAGCCTCCCACCTTTTCTTCCTCACTTCTTCTCTACTTCCTCCCTCCCTTTTTTCCTTCTGTCTCCAGACTTTTCCAGAGTACCTTCTACGCGCCAAAGGCTTACAGACTGATGGGGAAACAGGCCAGGAGCAAGACATTATGGCACATTGTCCTCAGGGCCAAGGTGCACCTGTTCACGGTGGGGAGGCCACCAGGGTGGGGATGCTGGCTGTGCCTGGATTTGCTGAAGGACGCCCCAAGGACGTAGCTTGGGATCTCCCACAGCCACCCGGAAGCCAGGACAGGCCATCAGAAAGGCAATTCAAAACACCAGGCCCCTAAGTCTGGGCCCCAGCAAACAGTGGTTGGAGTCCTCCAGACCCAGGTGACCAGGGGGTGCTTTGGTGACCACGCAGGGACTTGTTTGAGGACTTTCAGAGCTGAACATCCACACAACAGGAGCAGAATGTCAGGCTGGTAGAGGACCAGCAGGATCCAGGGCCAATCCCAGGGGATGGGTAGCCCTGAGGAGTCTGAGTAGCAATGAGAGATACACAGGCAGCCTCACGCGGCTGCCGGGCAGGATGGGGCACGGCAGGTGGCTGGCAGCAGGGGCTGTTGCAATCATGCCCTGCTCCTGCCCAGCCTGCTTCCTGCAGCCATGTCCTGCAGGCCCGCACCTCCCTCCTGTCAACCGGACTGGTTCCCTCTGTCAAACCAGTAGAGGGGATTGGGAAACGACTGTGGGGCAGGGGGTGGAAAGCTGGGGGACACCCCTTCCGTCCTCTTAATCACTGCATCTAACTTTCAGTACATCTTTCGAGCCTTACTCATGCCTGAGATTACCATGACGTTCCTAGCACCCAGGACAACTGAGGCAGGGAGCCAAGCAGGCAGCGAGCCACTGACCTGAGGCTACCTGCCTGCTGCCCCTCTCTGGGGTGCTGGGATTCAGGGAATCCGCCAGATGAGCAGGCCAGTCCCAGCGGTGCCCTCACCTGCCCAGGATTTCCAAGCTGGGGCTTTGGCAGAACAAACTGTGGCTGGAATCCCAGATTTGCCTCTGTGTGACCTTGGGCAAGGTGACTTCACCTATCTGGGCCTCAGTTTCCTTCTCCTAAAATGGGGATAATGTCCCCATATATACATAAAGACTGGATGCATCCATAATGGCCATAAAGTATTCAGCAGGCTTGCAATAGACATTCGTTCCCTCCTTTCCAGGCGCATAAGGAAAGCATGTCAAGCCAGATTCTGCCTGCCAGGAGTTGCCGATGTGGCTGGCGTGAAGCTACGCCCTTGAGTCAGTGAGTTGCACTCATGGAGCTGAATAACACTCCAAGACTTTGCCCTGCCCTTGGAAACAGATGCTTACACCCCAGACTTCTGCAGCTCCCTGAGGTCACTGCCAACTATGCCCTGGTCACACAGGGTCTCTGGATAGTTCAACACGCCGGGCACCATGGCAGGGTCTTTGCCCAGGGGTTTGTTTTCTTTTTCTTCTATGAAGACAGCACCAGTGTGCACAGATGGCTCTATGCACCCGGAACACTGTCCTTGCCACCTAGCTCTGCCCCCAACCCCACTGAGACCAAACCCGCATCCGGGAGGCTGGTCCCCATAGTCGCCCTCAGAATTTAGAATACTGATGCCCAACCCAGCTTTTGCAACACCCCAGGAAGACTCTATTCCAAGAGGTATCAGGAAACTCTCTAGGCAAGATCGAATTGGGTTCACTTTAATTAAAAAAGAAATGACAGCCACCTGGCACCCTAGTGGGTGGGAAGAGGAGGGAGGGAAAGGCAGGAAGTGAAGCCAACAGACCCAAGTCCCCACGGTCTGAGATTCCAGGAGGCTCGCCACCCCCCCACCGACCCCGCCCTGCACAGCGCTTCCCGGGAAGCCTCCCCTCTCCCATTCTCCCGGAAGGGGTTGATGGCCCCCTTCTCAATGCGCCCACAGAACTGGGAACCCTTGTGGAGCCTGTCCCAATGATTTGGAGTGACTGGGTCACATGCCCCTCTGCCTTGTTGGATGGGGCTCCGTCTCCAAGGAAGCTCATCTTCTCCGCCAATCTCGGCCAGAAGGTTGGCGGTTTGCAGCACACAGACGTCAAGCCAGACGTGAATATAGGTCAGAGCATCCCTCCTTGTTCTCACAGTTCTTCCTCCGCAACAACTCCCTTGTCCCCTCTTTTTTTTTCCTGCTTTACAGGATAGAATCAGGTGTTTTGCTTAGTTTATCTCAACCATTCGAATGGGTGTATAACGGCCATGGTGAGAGCAGACATCCTTATCTTGTTTCTGATTTTAGGTAGGAAGTATTTAGTCTTCACCATTAAATATGATGTTAGCTGTAGGTTTTTCATAGATGCTCTTTTTTTTTTTTTCTTTTTCTTTTGAGATAGTCTGGCTCTGTCACCCAGGCTGTAGTGCAGTGGTGTGATCTCAGCCCACTGCAACCTCCATCTCCCGGGTTCAAGCGATTCTCCTGCCTCAGCCTCCTGAGTAGCTGGGATTACAGGTGCCTGCCATTCTGCCTGTCTAATTTTTTTTTTTTTTTTTGGATTTTTAGTAGATACAAGGTTTCTCCATGATGGCAAGGCTAGTCTCAAACTCCTGACCTCAAGTGATCTGCCCGCCTTGGCCTCCCAAAGTGGTGGGATTACAGGCATGAGCCACTGCACCCAGTTCATAGACGTTCAGGTTGAGGAAATTCCCTTCTCTTCCTAGTTTGCTGAGAGTTTTTATTATGAATGGGTGTTGAATTTTGTTGAATGCTTTTCCAGCATCTATTGAGATGGCTTTATAATTTTTCTCCTTTATCTGATCATATGGTGTAGAACAGGAATTGATTTTCCAGATGTTACACCAACCTTGCATTACTAGCATGAATCTTACTTGGCCATGAGTAAATATTGCCGGGTTTGATTTGCTCTTTGTTAAAGACGTTTATATCTATGCTCATGAGGAAAATTGAGGGTTAGTTTTCTTTTTTGTGATTTCTTTGGCTTTGGTATCAGGGTAATACCAGCCTCAGAAAACGAATTTGGAAGTGCTTCTTCCCCCTGTATTTTCTGAGTTTCTGTAGAAAGGGTAGCATTTCTTCCTTAAATATTTGATAGGCTTCACCAGTGAAACCATCTGGGCCTGACCTTTTCTTTGTGGGAAAGTTTTTAATTGCTAATTCAATTTGTTGACGCGATACAGGGATATTTAGATCTTCTATGTCTTCCTGAGTCAGTTTTTGATAATTTGTAAAATCTTTCTGTATGTTTGCCCATTTCCTTTATGTTTTCAAATTTGTTGGTATAAAGTTGTTTATAATATTCTCTTGTCCTTCTTTATTTACCTTTATTTTGTAATAGCTTTATGGAGGCACAATTAGCAGGCAATTAACTACACATATTCAAAGGGCACAATTTTACATGTTTTGACCTATAAACATGTGACCCTAT
Source organism: Sapajus apella (assembly GCF_009761245.1). Taxonomy (NCBI): domain Eukaryota; kingdom Metazoa; phylum Chordata; class Mammalia; order Primates; family Cebidae; genus Sapajus; species Sapajus apella. Next base: position 12,257,281 of record NW_022436983.1, on the reverse strand, counting down.
CACCACATCATGATAATAGCAAATTCACCACCCCAAAAATTTCCTGTGTCCCATTGTATGTTCCATTATAGTTTTCATCTCATAAAATTCCCCTCTTAACATGTTCAACCTTTCCTCTAGTTTTTAAACATGGAATACAGCTATATGTTTTCATGTTATCATCTGCTAATTCTAACATCTATGCCAATTCTGGGTCCATTTCAATTGAATGATTTTTCTGTTCATCATATTCATCATTTTCTTTCATTATGCATACCTAGTAATTTTTAAAATTTATTTTTAGGGTCACCTCTGTAAACCCAGCACTTTGGGAGGCTGAGGCATGCGGGTGACCTGAGGCCAGGAGTTTGAGACCAGCCTGGGCAACATGGTAAAACCCGGTCTCTACTAAAAACACAAAAAATTAGCCGGGTGTGGTGGCAGGCACCTGTAATCCCAACTACTCTAGAGACTGAGACAGGAGAATCACTTGAACTCAGGAGGTGGGAGTTACAGTGAGCCAAGATTGTGTGCCACTACACTCCAGCTTGGTGACAGAGTGAGACTAGGTCTCAAAAAAAATTATATATATATATATATATATATATATGTATTTGGGTTTTGTGTGTGTGTGTGTGACACAGCCTCAGGAGGTCCTGATAACAAGTGCCCCATGCCTAATAATTTTTGACTTGTAAATTTTATCTCATTGGATGCTAAGTACTTTGTATTCCTATAAGTATTCTTGAGTTTGTTTTTTTCTGGGACACAATTAAGCTACATGGAAGCAGTTTCATCCTTTTGGGTCCTAGCCATAAGGTTTGTAAATAATATCAGAGCAGCATTACTGCCAAGTCAAGATCCTTCTGAATACTTTACACAATGTCTGATGAATTCTGAGGCTTTTCGGTCTGGCACTATTCCCAGCCTGTGCAACCTCCAGTCACTATTTCCTCTAGTCCATCATGATGGTTCTTTCCATGTAGGTAGTTTTCCAGCACTCATATACCAATCAACTCTCTAATGCACATTTGATGGGGACCCTCTGCAGAACTCTGGGGTTCTTTCTCTGGGCAGCTCTCAGTGTTCTGTCCTGTAACTCTAGCCAGCTTGGTCTTCCCAGACTTTCAGCTCTATATTCTCAACTCAGGGAGTCTGCTGGGCTTCACCTGGGTCTCCCCCCGCCGTGCTGCAGCCAGGAAACTCATTCAAGGCAATGAGCTGCAGCAATTGCAGGGCTCACTTCATTTGTTCCCTATCTTTTTTTTTTGGAGACCGAGTCTTACTCTGCTGCTCAAGCTGCGGTGCAATGGTTCCATCTCGGCTCACTGCAACCTCCACCTCCCGGGTTGAAGTGATTCTCCCTTCTCAGCCTCCCAGATAGCTGGGATTACAGGCAGCACAGCTAATTTTTGTATTTTTAAGAGACGCGGTTTCACCATGTTGGACAGACTGTTCTGGAACTCCTGACCTCAGGCGATCTTTCTGCCTTGGCCTCCCGAAGTGCTGGGATTACAGGTGTAAGCCACTGCACCCAGCCTGTTCCCTGTCTTTCAGGGATCAGAGGGGTCTTTGTTGCCTACTATCCACTGTCTTGAAAAATTTGTTTTATAACTTTTTGCTTCCAACTTTGGTTGTTTTAAGTAGGAGAGTAAATCTGGCTCCTGTTGTTTCATTTTGGTTTTAAGTGGAAATCATTCTTTTAATGTCTGTAGGATTTGTAGTGATGTCACCATTTTATTGCTGATGCTGGTAATTTATGACTTCTTCCCTCACTTATTTTTTTATCAGTTTAGCTAAAGGTGTGACAATTTTATTAATATTTACAAAGAATGAGCTTTTAGCTTCATTAATGTTTTTAAAAATTTGTTTTCTACCATATTAATCTCTGTGCTTCTGCGACATCCTTTCTTTTACTTATTTCAGGTTTCATTTGCTTTCCTTTTTCTAGCTCCCTAAGTTGAAAGCTTAGATTATTATTTTTAGGCTTTCTTCTTTTCTAGTATTTAAAGGCATAAATTTCCCTCTAAACTCTGCTTTAACTAAATCCTGCAAAATTTGATATGTTGTGTTTTTAGGGCAACATATTTTTCTAATTTCCCTTGTGATGTTTTATTTTGACCACGAGTTACTTAAAAGTACATTGTTTAATTTTCATGTTTCGGGGATTTCCCATATTTCTTTTTGTGACATTCACTTTAAAATAATTATATTCTCCTTTTGTTAGGTGGAGTTTTATAAATGCCAGTTAGGTCAGGTTTCTTGATAGTGTTAAGTGTTTTATATCCTTTCCGGTTTTCTGACTACTTTTTCTATCAATTACTAAGAAAGGAGTATTGAATCATCATGTATTTGGGGGGCATTGTTAATTGTTATCATATGTACATACATTTGTAATTGCTGTATCTTGATGCCATATTGACCCTTTCATTGTTATGAAATGTTCTTCCTTTGTCTACACTAATACTCCTTGTCTTTAAGTCTATTTTGTTTGTTATTAAAATGGCCAGTCTAGCTCTCTCATGCCACTATTTGCCTGATATATCCTTTTCCATCTTTTTACTGTCTTGTAGACAGAATATACTTGGGTCTTGCTTTCTAATCTAATCTGAAATAGCTCTGCCTTTCATTGAGAGGTTTAGTTAGTTCATATTCACATTTATTGTAATTATCCACATGGTTAGAATTGGTCCACAATTTTGCTATTTGCTTTTTACATGTCTTATCTCCTTGTTGTTCTCCTGTTCCTTCTCAACTATCTCCCTTTGTGTTAAACAAATATTTTAAATATATCATTTAAATTCTCTTCTTTGATATTTTTGTGGACTTTTAGTGATCGTTCTAGGCATTGTAATATACGTCTTTACCTTATCAAAATCTACTTTATAGGCTGGGCATGGTGGCTCAAGCCTGTAATCCCAGCACTTTGGGAGGCCGAGGTGGGCGGATCACTAGGTCAGGAGATCAAGACCATCCTGGCTAACACGGTGAAACCCCGTCTCTTGAAAAAAAAAAGAAAAAGAAAAAAAAAAAAAAGAACAACAACAACAAAAAAGACCTCAAAATCGACTTTGTATTAATAATGACTAACTCCCACCAACTTTATGCCAGCATAGCTCTTGCCCTCCTTTATGCTACCGTTGTCATTCATATGACATCTACATATGCTATAAACCTAATGATACACTGTTGCAATTTTTGCTTTAAATAGTCATATATCTGTTAAAGAAATGAAGAAAACGAAAGAAAAAACAGATCACATATTTATCACTTCCAGTGCTCTTTTCCTGTGGAGCTGGATGACCCTCAGGTACAATTTCCCTTTAGTTTATATTTTTATTCAATTTTCTTTTAGTCTTTAACCTTTTGAGTTTTACTACAATGAAATGTGTCACCAACATACTTTTTTTTTTTAGATGGAGTCTTGCTCTGTCATCCAGGCCAGACTGCACTAGCGTGGTCTCGACTCACTGCAACCTCCACCTCCCAGGTTCAAACGATTCTCCTGCCTCAGCCTCACGAGTAGCTGGGATTACAGGTGTGCGCCACCAGGCCTGGCTATTTTTTTTTTGTATTTTTTGTAGAGACAGGTTTCACCATAATAGCCAGGCCAGTCTCAAACTCCTGACCTCAAGTGATCGGCCCGTCTCAGCCTCCCAACATGCTGAGGATTACAGGCATGAGCCACCGTGCCTGGTCCCACCAACCCACTGTAATTTTTCCATAAATGTCTTTATTTTACCCTTATTTTGAAGGATGGTTTTACTAGATAAGAGAATTTTTTTATTGACAAGAATTATTTTTCTTTCAGCACTTTGAATGCTTTATCCCATGCCATCCCAATGTCTTCTGACCTGTATTGTTTCTGGTGAGAACTCAGCTGCTTATTTATTTATTTTTTAAATGGCATCTTACTCTGTGGCCCGCAGTGGAATGCAACTGCACAACTTCAGCTCACTGCGACCTCTGCCTCCTGGGTTCAAGCGGTTCTCCTGCCTTGGCTTTCTAGTAGCTGAGATCATAGTTGCACACCATCGTGCCTGGCGCATTTTTGTATGTTTAGTAGAGACGGGGTTTTGTCATGTCGGCCAGGCTGGTCTCCGCAGCTAATTTTTGTATTTTTAGTAGAGATGGGGTTTCACTATGTTGGCCAGAATAATCTCGATCTCTTGACTTCATGATCCACCTGCCTCAGCCTCCCAAAGTGCTGGTATTACAGGCGTGAGCCACCATGCCTGGACTCATACTTGCTTTATGTGGAAGAGAATTGCTAAATGCTGACATTACTGGAAATTTTCCTGCTTGTAATTTTTTCGGGATTGTATTTCATTATATAAATAAAATAAATTCATTGTAAACTTTTAGAAAATAAGAGAACTTCCTCAAATCACTCATAATCAATTACTTTGAGATAATTACTATTGGCATTATAAGTATATCCTTTCATATATTCTTTTTTTCTTTTCATTTCATCTTTTTTTCTTTCATATATTCTTAAACATATACATTTGTAAAAAACAAAAATGAGACCATTTGATATACGCTTTAAAAAATTGAGGTAAAATATACGTAACAAGCATAAATTTACCATTTATGCCATTTCAGGTGAACAGTTCTGTGGCATTAAGTACGCTCACACTGTTGCACAGACGTCACCCCCATCCCAGGCACCTTGTCATCTTCCTCAGCTGAAACTCTGTACCATTAAATGCCAAGTCCAGCCAGGTGCAGTGACTCAGGCCTGTAATCCCACTTTGGGAGGCCAAGGCAGGATTGCTTGATCCCAGGAGTTTGAGACCAGCCTGGGTAACATAGTGAGACCTCATCACTACAAAAATAAAAATAAACAAACAGCCCTCCCCTCCAAATGTAAAGCACTAGGTCCACGTTCCCCCTTATCTCAGCTCCTGGCAACCACCAGTCTATTTTCTGACTCCATCAATGTGACTACTCTGGACATTTTATGTAGGTGGAATTATGCAGTGTTTGTCTTTTGTATTTTGAGATAGAGTTTTGCTGTTGTTGGCCAGGCTGGAGTGCAGGGGTGCAATCTTGGCTCACTGTAACCTCCGCCTCCCAGGTTAGAGTGATTCTCTTGCCTCAGCCTCCCGAGTGGCTGGGATTACAGGCATGTGCCACCACCCCTGGCTAATTTTGTAATTTTGGTAAAGACAGGGTTTCTCCATGTTGGTCAGGCTTGTCTCGAACTCCCGACCTCAGGTGATCTGCCTGCCTTGGCCTCTCAAAGTGCTGGGATTATAGGCATGAGCCAATGTGCTCAGCCAGTAACTTGTCTTTTTATTTTATTTCTGTTTTGAGACAGGATCTTTCTCTGTCACCGAGGCTGGAGTGCAGTGGCACGATCTTGGCTCACTGCAGTCTCAACCTCTTGGGCTCAAGTGATCCTCCCACCTCAGCCTCCCAAGTAGCTGGGACTATAGGTGTGTGCCACCACACCCAGGTAATTTTTTGTAGAGACGGGGTTTCACCATGTTGCCCAGGCTGGTCTCAAACTCCTGACCTCAAGTCATCTGCCCAACTTGTCCTCCCAAAGTGCTGGGATTTCAGGTGTGAGCCACCACAGCAGCCCCTTTGCCCATGTATTTATATTTTTATTTTACTTTAAGTTCCGGGATACATGTGTAGAACGTGCAGGTTTGCCCATTTCTTAATTAGATGGTTTGAATTTTGTTGTTGAGGTGTGGGAGTTATTCATATTCTAGATATTAATGCCTTATCACATGGATGATTTACAAATATCTTCCTTCTCCCATCCCATGTGTTGCCTTTTCAGTCTGCATACGGTGCCCTTTGGTGCGCGAGAGTTTTTTATTTTTATGAAATCCAACTTACCTGTTTTTTCTTTTGTTGACTGTGCTTTTGGTGTCAAATCCAAGAAACCATTGTCATATCCAATGTCATGTAGGTTTTCGCCTATGTTTTCTTCTAATAATCTTAAAGTTCTAGCTCTCACATTGAGGTCTTTGACCTATTTTTAGTTAATTTTGGTATATAATGTAAGGTAAGGGTCCAGCTTCTTCTTCTTCTTTTTTTTTTTTTTTTTGCATGTAGATATCCAGTTTTACCAACATCATTTATTGGAAAGACTCTCTTTTCCCTATTGAATGGCCTTGGCACCCTTGCTAAAAACCAATCCAGCATTTGTAAGGAACTTAAACCAATTTACAAGAAAGAAACACACAATCCCATTGAAAAAGCGGGCAAAGGACATGAATAGACACTTCTTAAAAGAAGACACACATGTGGCCAACAATCATATGACAAGCTCAACATCACTGATTATTACAGAAATGCAAATCAAAACCAAAATGAGATACCATCTCACACCAGTCAGAATGGCTATGATTAAAAAGCCAAACAAGGGCCGGGCGCGGTGGCTCAAGCCTGTAATCCCAGCACTTTGGGAGGCCGAGGCGGGTGGATCACGAGGTCAAGAGATCGAGACCATCCTGGTCAACATGGTGAAACCCCGTCTCTACTAAAAATACAAAAAAAATTAGCTGGGCATGGTGGTGCGTGCCTGTAATCCCAGCTACTCAGGAGGCTGAGACAGGAGAATTGCCTGAACCCAGGAGGCGGAGGTTGCGGTGAGCCGAGATCGCGCCATTGCACTCCAGCCTGGGTAACAAGGTTGTGGAGAAAAGGGAACGCTTCCACACTGTCGGTGAGAGTGTGAATTAGTTCAACGATCTTGGAAGATAGTGTGGTGATTCCTCAAAGACTGAAATACCATTTGACTCAACACTCACATTATTGGGTATATACCCCAAGGAATATAAATTGTGCTGTTATAAAGACACATGCACACATATGTTCACTGCAGCGCTTTTCACAATAGCAAAGACATAGAATCAACTTAAATGCCCATCAATGATAGACTGGCAGTGCATATTCACTATGGAATACTATGCAGCCATAAAAAAGAATGAGCTCATGTCCTTTGCAGGGACATGGATTGAGCTGAGGCCATCATCCTCAGCAAACTATTCTATTCCATTGGTCTATATGTCTGTCTTTATGCCAGCACCATACTGTTTTGATTACTGTATGCTTGTAGTAAGTTTTGAAATCAAGAAATGTATTATCTCCAACTTTGTGCTTTTTCAAGATTGGGCCGTTCAGAATCCCTTAAGAGTCCATATAACTTCTAGGATGGATTTTTCTATTTCTGTAAAAAATGTTGTTGATATTTGATAGGGGTTGGATTGAATCTGTAGATCATATACACTATTTTAAACTATCTTTTCTGCAAAATATTAGGAATAGATGAACACTATGTCATAAATATATTTATGTTCATAATATACTTTAACAACGTCATTTGTAATGGCTGCATCGTCTTCTATTGTATGGTATATTCTCATTTATTTAATCAGAACTTATTGTTTGGCATTTAGGCTAGTTCCACTTTTTCTTTTTGAGATGGAGTCTTGCTTTGTCGCTCAGGCTGGAGTGCAGTGGCACAATCTTGGCTCACTGCAACCTCTGCCTCCCAGGTTCAAGAGATTCTCCTGCCTCAGCCTCCCAAGTAGCTGGGACTACAGATACATGCCACCATACCTTACCATATATATATATATATTTGTATTTTTTTGGTAGAGATGGGGTTTCACCGTGTTGCCTAGGCTGGTCTCGAACTAACCTAAGGTGATCCACCTGCCTTGGCCTCCCAAAGTTCTGGGATTTCAGGCCTAAGCCACCATGCCTGGCTCACTTTTGATATTATAAAGAATATATAATGACTATCCTTGTCCCATTATCTTTTCATATGTTTTCTTTCGTGGGGAGGAAGTTTATTGCTGAGCTTTAATTATGAGAAAACTGGCATGACAAAGAACTTTAAAACTATTAGGTTGGTGCAAAAGGAATCGTGGTTTTTGCCATTTTTTTACGGCAAAAAACTCAATTACTTTTGCACCAACCTAATCTTGTGTTGTATTTCCGCTGTTTTACAAATGAAAGACAAAAGCTCCCAATGGCTGGGTGGTTTATGGATGACCATGCATCTAGCTGTGGCTGGGTTTGAATTCTGGCTCTGCCCCTAATGAGCGAGATGAGTTTAGGCAGCGACCTAACCCTCCCTTCATGAGTACTTGGTAACAGTGCTTGGCTTACACAGTAAATGAGGTGACTTGGAGCTCCACATAAAATAGGCACTCAACGAATACTTCTCCCCTCCGTCTCGAAACTAGAACCCAGGATCTTTTCTTTTCTTTTTCTCTCCCTTTCTTTCTTTCTTTCTCTCCTTCCTCCCTTCTTTCCTCCCTTCCTTCTTTCCTCCCTTTTTCCTTTCCTTCCTTCCTTTCTTCTTTCTTTAATTCTCTTTCTTTCTTTTTCCCTTCCTTCCTTCCTTCCCTCCCTCCTTTCCTCCCTCCCTCCCTCCTTTCCTCTCTCCCTCCCTCCCTCCTTCCTTCTTTCCTTCTTTTTTTTTTGGACAGGGTCTCACTTTGTTGCCCCAGCTGGAGTACAGTGGCATGGTCACTGCTTCCTGCAGCTTCAACTTCTCTGGGATAATGTGATCCCCTCACCTCAGCCTCCAGAGTAGACTGGCTGATTTTTGTATTTTTTTGTAGAGATAGGGTTTCACCATATTAACCAGGCTGGTCAAACTCCTGAGTTCAAGCGATCTGCTCACCTTGGCCTCACAATGTACTGGGATTACAGGTGTGAGTCATAGTGTCTGACCTAGAACCCAGAATGTTTCTTAAGCTAATCTATTACTGCAATCACAGGCCTGAGACACTTTCTTATTCCATTATCTTGCTTGAAGTTAAAAAACACAACAAAAGAAAACACATTTCTTCTTCTTTTTTGAGACAGAGTCTCTGTTGCCCAGGCTGGAGCACAATGGCCCCGTCTTGGCTCACTGAAACCTCCACTTCCCGGATTCAAGGGATTCTCCTTCCTCAGCCTCCTGAGTAGCTGGGATTACAGGTGTGCGCCACCACACCCAGCTAATTTTTGTATTTTTAGTAGAGATAGGGTTTCACCATGTTGGCAAGGATGGTCTTGAACTCCTGGGCTCAAGTGATCTGCCCGCCTTGGTTTCCCAAAGTGCTGGGATTACAGGCATGGACCACCACCTGGGCTGTCTTTCTTTTTATGTAACCATAATCCTTATTACTTTAATTAGTTAATTAATATTTGTACTAATTATAACATATTATGTATTATAGTTTACTTACATCAATTCATATTTATATAATATAAATTATAATTTATGTTAATTATTTGCCATACACTGTTTTAACCAATTTATGAATGTTAACTCATTTAATACCTCCTAGCTGGGAAAGCAAAAAAAATTGAGAAAGTATAAACCTGACCAGCTATTTGTCAGTCTGGAATGACAGACATCGATAAAGCTGGCTGCAAAGTTACCAGGAAACGTATTTCTCCCAAGGACACACAGCAGCTGTGCGAGGTCATAGTAACTCACATCTTTGAGTGATGACTGCTTTTTCACTCGATGAGTAGAAGCCTTGATCTCTAAAATCAGACTACCAGAAACTTTGCTGTTTGAAACGTTGTCGGCAGGAATTTTGGAGAGGGGTGAAACGTATGAATGAAACCTCATGCTCTTGCTCTGAGGGTCTCAGTCACGTTGACAGAGAGGAATCCCTGATTTCCAGCGCAGGTGCCAGAGCTTCAGACAACGCTTTCTGGATCCAACATTCCGAATCTAGCTTAACTTTGTAGCTTCCAAGGAAATAGAGCTCTGGGTCCAATTTGTGGTCCAGACCTGATGTTAATTTTTTTACACACAGTTCTGCTTTGCTTTAAGTCAATCAAAACATTGTTTTGGCCGGGCGTGGTGGCTCATGGCTGTAATCCCAGCACTTTGGGAGGCTGAGGCGGGTGAATCAAGAGATTGAGACCATCCTGGCCAATGTGGTGAAACCCCATTTCTACTAAAAAATACAAAAATTCGCTGGGCATGATGGCATGCACCTGTAGTCCCAGCTACTCAGGAGGATGAGGCAGGAGAATCTCTTGAACCCAAGAGGTGGAGATTGCAGTGAGCTAAGATTGCACCACTGCAGTCCAGCCAGGCAACAGAGTGAGACTCTTGTCTCAAATATAAACCAACAAAAACATTGTTTCATTTACATTTTACCTGAATTCCATCCTGCTCCAAAATTCCCTAATAGCACTGTCCTATCCTTTGGTTTCTCTGGTGTGTGTTCTTCTTTTTTTCTTTTCTTTTCTTTTTCTTTCTTTTTTTTTTTTTTGAGATGAAGTCTCACTCTGTTGCCTAGGCTGGAGTACAATGGCCCCATCTTGGCTCACTGAAACCTCTGCCTCCTGGGTTCAAGTGATTCATCTGCCTCAGCCTCCTGAGTAGCTGGGATTACAGGCGGGTGCCACCACACCCAGCTAATTTTTGTGTTCTTAGTGGAGAAGGGATTTTGCCATGTTGGCAGGCTGGTCTCGAACTCCTGACCTCAAGTGATCTGCCTTTCTCAGCCTCCCAAAGTGCTGGGATTATAGGCATGAGCCACCACCCAGACTCTTCTTTTTATGTAACCATAATCTTTATTACTTTAATTAGTTAATATTTGCACTAATTATAAGATTATAGTATGTATTATAGTTCTATCAATTCATATTTATATAATTATAATTTGTGTTAATCATTTGCCACATGCTGTTCTAATCAATTAATGAATGTTAACCCATTTAATACCTTCTAGCCGAGAAAGTAAAAAAAAAAAATTAGCTTGGATTGAGAAAGTATAAACCTGGCCAGCTTTGCAATGGGCCAGTAAATTTGATTTTGTCAGGCTACCTGTGGTCTTACGTTGATTGGGCTAGGACAGAACTTTTAATCCTCAAGTTCAAGGCTGCCCTCAATAGCCCTGAGGTGCCTGTCACCCCTAGTCCAGGGCTTCTCAAACTTGAGTTTGCATCAGGAGCACCTGGAGAGCTGGATCAAGCATAGATTGCTGTCTCCTGCCTTCCAGGGTTTCTGATTTGGTAGGTCTGGTGTGGAACCTTAGAAGTTGCATTTCCAGCAAACTCCTAGGTGATGCTGATGCTGCTGGTTCCAGGGACCACATTTTGGGCACACTGTCCTAATTAACTGCATCATCCTCACATAATAGAGTTGTGCGGATTAAGTGGCAAGTGTGAGAAGAACTCAGTTCAGAACTTGGCATGTACTACTCACTAACGTATGCTATTACTATTGTTTTTAAATAAACAACTCAGATTCTCTGATAATCCACTGCCCCCCCAATCACTCCATTCTTTCTTTTAATATAGTGACAAGTTAGTCTTGTGGTCCTTTAACAGTTTATAGCTGGGGGGACGGGGGACACAGGCAATCAATAATCACAACACAAGGCTGAATGAAATAAGCTCCTTGCACACTTGTTGAAAACACAAATTTGAGCTAAGCTCAGTGGCTGACACCTGTAATCTGGGTACTTTAGGAGGCTGAGGTGGGCGGATCAGTTGAGCTCAGGAGTTTGAGACCAGTCTGGGCAAGATGGTGAAGCCCTGTCTCTATAAGAAAACACAAAAATTAGCTGGGTGTAGTGGTGCATGCCTGTAGTTCCAGCTACTTGGGAGGCTGAGGTGGGAGGATCGCTTGAGCCTGGGAGGCGGAGGTTGTACTGAGTCAGGATCACACCACTGCACTCCAGCCTGGGTGATAGAGCGAGACTCTGTCTCAAAAAAAAAAAAAAAGAAAGAAAACCCCCCATAAATTTGGAGACATATTCTAAATACACAATTTTGTGTATTTGCCCCTACTGAGTATTTTTATCACCAACATTTCACCATATCGTTATTAGAAAACCTCCTGAACCAGAAATACTAGGTATCTGTATGCTGAATTTTGTTGGACAAATTCTATTGTTGGACATTTAATTTCTTCCAGTTGTTACTAATAAATAACTCTCCTCTGAAGGTTCTTCATAAGTTTGTTTGAGATAGGGTCTCCCTCTGTCACTCAGGCTGGAGTGCAGTGGCACAATCACAGCTCACTGCAGCCTCAACCTAATTTTTTTTGGTATTTTTGCAAAGATGGGGTTTACCCAAGTTGCCCAAGATGGGTCTCAAACTCTTGGGCTCAAGCGATCCTTCCACCTCAGCCTCCCAAAGTGCTGGGATTATAGGTGTGAGTTACCACACCGGGCCTGCAAATGACTTCTTAGGAAGAAGTCTTAAAATAGGGAAGAGGACTGGGCTAAAGGGCATGAACGTTAAAAAGTCTCCCGACAGCTGTGGTCAAATTTCTTTTCATTGTGGAGCAGAAAGGTTGCTGGTAAAAGCTTCCAGATGGCGATATCTGTGCTCCTTTTAGTATATTTCATTCATCCTCAGCACCAGGCAAAGACGGTGGGGGTCTGAGCCATAGCCCTCTCTCTGTCACCTGTCCACCTGTGCTCTTCCCTCCATCCCGCTCCAAATTAACGATGGAGACCCCAAATCTCCCGCATCTATCTCTCCTTTGATTCCCTGCTCGGAGGGCAACCTTGGGCCAGTAGTTGCAGTTCAGTGAAGGCCTGAGCGTGACTTCCTCTCACCGATCCTTAATGGTGCATGAATTTTTTTATGGGTTTCCAGTAAAGTATGAGGCAGTTATTTCCTGGTGACCTTTATTGAACCCAAAGCTTGGTTGAAGTTTGAATAAACCGAGGCAGGGGATAATAGAGCATGAAGTGGCTAAGTCTGTGGTCAGCCCTCATTTAAAATTAAATCACTTTTCAAACTGAGTAGTCGCCTCTGCTACCAACACCAACGACAAACCAGCCTTCCCTGTGCACAGAGATCCTTCACTGTGGGTGTGCGGCCACTCTCCTCTGCCCTGGGCCTTGCCTGTTCAGTCCTGCCCTGATTCTAGGGACTTATGTCAAACCCACCTGAAAAACCCTCCCAGTTTCCCCCAGCTGAAATGAATCACCCCACCCCTGAGAGCTGTACTTGGGGCTGAGGGCTTTATACAGCTCATCTCACTCAAAGCTCACACAGCCCTGCCAACACGTGGTGGTCCCATTTCACAGCTAAGAAAACCGAGGCTCTGAGCAGAGAGGGAACTTGTCCAAACAAGAAAGCAACAGAGCCGGGGTTGGAAGGCAGGTCACCCGTCTCTAGAGGCCAGTGGCCTGTCCCTGCCCACGTCCAAGGGTCATTTGTGAATCATGTGCATGGCCTGGAATCTTTTCCTGCTTACATTGTGGTTAGAACTCTGGTATGGGGACCCATGGCTGCTGTGTTTAATTATCTGGTACCTGGAATGCTCCACTTGCCATTCCCTGGATAACCCAAGCTTGGCATGGGGCTGGGCACAGAGCGGGTGCCAGAGATGCTTGAGGAATTTCATTTTGCTTCCTTTTCCTTCCTTCTTTAATTCCTCTGATCTCAGAAGGAATAATCTTGGATGATGATGGTTGTTGCAAGGAAATATATCGAGGAAGGGGAAATGTCTTCATCTCCACCCTGTATACAGATCAACTTTTTTTTGAGACGGAGTCTTGCTCTGTCACTCAGGCTGGAGTGCAGTGCTGCGATCTCGGCTCACTGCAACCTCTGCCTCCCAGGTTCAAGCGATTCTCCTGTCGCAGCCTCCGAAGTAGCTGGAACTACAGGCGTGCACCACCACACCCAGATAATTTTTGTATTTTTAGTAGAGATAGGGTTTCACCATCTTGGCCAGGATAGTCTTGATCTCTTGACCTCGTGATCCTCCCACCTCAGTCTCCCAAAGTGCTGGGATCATAGGCATGAGCCACTGTGCCCAGCCTGTAGATCAACTTTTTATACAGAGAGACCCAGGTTATCTAAATTGCTCATCCCCTAAACCCACTATGATCTTAAAGAAAGTAATAAAAATTTTAGGTAGTTCAATATCTAATATTTGTAAAAGTTGATGTAGCAGTTTAAGCTATAACATGACACTCCCAGAGTTCCATATGACAAGCACCATCCCCTCCCTTTTCTTCTTTCTCTTTCCTTATGTATTTTCTGAGTGGCCTCCCTGTGCCAAACAGCAACCAGGCTGGGGATGCAGCGGTGACATAGCCTCGGTTTTCTTGGCGCTCACTACTGAGTCAGGATGACAGACGGCTACTGGTGAAGGACCACCCCATAAGAGGTCATTACATGCCTGACCTCAGCACTGTGGGCGGCCGAGGTGGGTGGATCACCTGAGAGCAGGAGTTGGAGACCAGCCTGGCCAACATGGCAAAACCCCGTCTCTACCAAAAATACAAAAAAATTAGCCGGGCGTGGTGGCAGATGCCTGTAATCCCAAGCTACTCAGGAGGCTGAGGCAGGAGAATTGCTTGAACCCAGGAGGTGGAGGTTGTGGTGAGCCGAGATTGTGCCATTGCATGCCAGCCTGGGCAACAAGAGTGAAACTCTCTCTCAAAAAAAAAAAAAAAAAAAAAAGGTCATTATTTAGCATATTTGTAAGACAAATATTGCCTTGATACTGGACCTGAGTTTTATTCTGCTCCTGGAATGAAAGGGTAGGCACAATCGCCCACGTGATTTGTGTGATTTGCTTTTTAGCAGTCACTCAGGAATTCCACTATTCCTCCCAGGCTACCCCCTGGTGGCCTCACGGATGCGGTTTCCTGGGAAGGCAAGTGCTGAGTTCAGCAGGGCTCGGGGGGTCTCCCATGGAAAACTGTTTTTCCGTGCGTTGGGCTGAAGTTTTCTCTTACTCAAACCAAACCACGGTAGTCTTTTTCAAATCACAGAAAAATAAAACTGATGGATAGAATATTTTCAGTCATCAGTTTTCCGGTACCTACTGCTCTGTGTGTAGGCATATGACAGTGATGTTTGCAGCAAGCAGACGTTATGAAACATCAATGGATTAAACTTAATTTGGGGCTAGATCAGACACTTGATGGCACTGGGAGCTGCTGGTCTGGGATCTTGGAGCTGGAAGCTGTCCTCGGGACTGCTAGCTCAGTACTCTTCCCATCTTTCCTACGTCCACAGTGCCCCTCACCCCTTGTGGCTCTGCCTGGGGTAAGCTGACCTCCCTGGCCTGGGACAAACCATGGCTCTGCAGGGGCTTTGCTCACTCCTTCTCTCTGCCTGGGTGATGCCAGGTCGTCTTTCCCATCCCCCACTCCATTTGTGCTCCAGGAAGTCTTCCCTGTCCCACCCTGCTCACTCCAGACTGGCTCAAGCTCCCATTGCAATCTCTTAGACCACCAGAGGAGCGCCGCACTAATCACAGCTGTGTTTTAATATTCACTGATGGGATCATCTGATTCACGTCTGTCTTTCCTACCAGAATGTGAAACACCAAGGACGAGAATCAGGAAACTGATGTATGTATACACACTGTGTATACATGCTTGTATATGTGTATATGTGATTGTATGTGCACGTGTGCATGTGTGTACATGTGTGTATGTGTGTGTATGCATGTTTCCTTACCATAATTCCCATTGGTGGCATGGTGCTTGACACACACTAAGAACTCAATCACTATTTGTTGATTACATGAGTGTAGTAGTGACTTCATTTTAGAAACAGAGAAACTGAAGCCCAGAGATGTGACTTACATCCGTCAAGATCCCGAAACTAGAAAGGGGCTGGGCTGGGATTTAAACCCAGGCCTCCGACTCAGCCCAGTGACCTTTGCACAACTCTGACTGCCAGCTCTCCTCGAGGTTTGGCGAGTTAAACAGAAGCAGAAAGTTCAGAGGAAACTTACCGCAAGGCAGAGCGTTTACCAGCCGATGACTTCACCTCCGCAGCAGTGAAAGGCTTTGCAGAAAAGCACTGAAAAGAAAATAGCTTCGCAATGAATGAGCTGGGCCGGCCTGGCTCGGGCTGACTCACCAAGAAGTTTTCACTTTATAAGGACTTTACTGGGGCTCCCCTAGGCGTGACTTTTTGCCCTGTATCAAGGTCTGGACGAGGGTAAGTGGGTGAACACAGGCTACGGGGCGCACAGCCCGGGCTGGACGCAGGCTCTGGTGGCTGCCTGTCCAGAGCCCTTGCTGTCCCCTCCAGACGTGCGCCTCCTCTGTGTGATGCCCATCTCTCCAGCCATCCCTAGCCTGTGCTTGTATATGGATTGCATTAATAGCACCCACCCAAATTTCAGTGGATCTGGCTGCCAGCTGCTCTCCTACATGTCTGGCTTCTGCAAAATCTTACCTGGTTAGGTCTGGGAGTCAAGTGTGTCCCGAGCGCTCACAGCCCCCAGCCACATCCACCACTGGCCCCTGCTTCGTCTTCCTTTCTTTTGTCCACCCCTCTCCTCTTCTATGTTGTTTGCCCTTGAGGTCACTAAGCAGGCCTGGCTACTGTGGCTGGTGTTCTCTGTAGAAATGTGGAGATGAGTGCCAAGAGACTGTTTTCTGAAGCTCCCCTCCCTCCCTGGGGTCGTGGAGCTGTGTTCTCTGCAGATTTGGGGCAAATATTCCTCCCTGGGCAGCATGGCCTGGCCCCTGTGTGGGTCTTCCAGGAGCCACCTCTTCAAGTGGCACACAAACCCATGCCCATGGCCCAGTCCCATTTCCCTCTCCTCTCCTTCCCAGCGACCCCTGTCCCTGGGAGCTGCTCATACACGTCCATGCTCACGTGCCGCCCACTCCTGCTGGCTGACCCATCTGACGGTCCTGGGCCGTGTTTTGATTGCTGGCAGTGAGAGATACAGAAGCCCCAGCCACTTCCACACACCCCCAGTGCTCCTCACAAACACCTCTGAGGTCCGATTGTTACCCACCCCTCTCAGAGATGGAGAAGCTGAGGCTCAGAGAGGCAAAGGAATCTGCCAAGGTCTCCCAGCCAGAAGGAGCAGGACATCACCGATCCCACTCTCTTGCACCGGTCACCAGGGTGTGACGAATTTGCCTGTGAGCCCAGCCTGCCCCGGAGCATCACATGTGGGGTCAGAAAGGAGAGCCCTGTGACAAGAATGCTAGGAATGCAGGAAGGGGCCTTGAGGTGACCTCAGGAATTCTTGGTGCCTGCCAGGACAAGCGATGGGAAAGCTGGGAGGGTGCCATCTCACCTTGGTAGCCAGCCGTCACCAGCACCAAGTATTTGTGCTCCATCAGAGTTGGTTAATGACTAAGCTGAGGGCTGAGGGCGAGGAAGAAACGTATTAATGCTTTAGGACAAAATGCTCTGATTCCTAGTGCTAAAGGTTCAATTCAGCGTATATAACTGAAGACACTCATCCATTTGTGCTTTTTTTTTTTTTTCAGACTGAGTCTCACTCTGTCCCCCAGCCTGGAGTGCAGTGGCACGATCTAGGCTCACTGCAACCTCCGCCTCCCGAATTCAAGCGATTCTCCTGCCTCAGCCTCCTGAGTAGGTGGCATTCAGGTGCATGCCACCACGCCAGCTAATTTTTTGTATTTTTAGTAGAGACGGGGTTTCACCATGTTAGCCAGGATGGTCTCAATCTCCTGACCTTGTGATCTGCCCACCTTGGCCTCCCAAAGTGCTGGGATTACAGACGTGAGGCACTGTGCCCAGCCGCTCCTTTTTTTTTTTTTTTTTTTTTTTTTTAAGAACAATTTTACTTATTTTATTTAAAGGGTTTTTTTTTAAATAATTTGTTTATTTTATTTTAGGTGCATACTATATCTGGCATTTCTCCCCATGTTATCTCTCCCCACCCTCCCATCCCTCCCCATCCCCATTGTCTCTCCCTTACCCCCTCCAACTGTCCCCTGTGTGTGATGCTCCTCTCCCTGAGTCCACGTGTTCTCATTGTTCAACACCCACCTGTGAGTGAGAACATGCGGTGCTTGGCTTTCTGTTCTTGGGTCAGTTTGCTGAGAATGATGGTTTCCAGATTCATCCAAGTCCCTGCAAAGGCACGAACTCATCATTTTTTATGGCTGCATAGTATTCCATGGTGTATATGTACCACATTTTCTTTGTCTAGTCTATCATTGATGGGCCTTTGGGTTGGTTCCAGGTCTTTGCCATTGTACACAGGGCTACAATGAACATACGTGCGCATGTGTCTTTACAGTAGAACGATTTATAGTTCTTTGGCATAGGCAAGGCCTTCATGACTAAAACACCAAAAGCAATGGCAATAGAAGCCAGGATAGACAAATGAGACCTCATTAAACTCCAGAGCTTCCGTACAGCAAAAGAAACCATCATTAGAATGAATCGGCAACCAACAGAATGGGAAAAAATTTTTGCAATCTACCCATTGACAAAGGGCTAATATCCTTTTTTTTTTTTTTTAATGGTGCTTAGAGAGCTCATCCTTTCCAAGTCATCCATGCTGTTATTTAGGCATTTCATCGTTGCTCAAATTGTTGGAGAATGGTGGCTTGTTTTACGGTTTTGTATTTGCGTCTTATGCACGTTTTAACATGATGGACATGAGGCATTGTGTAGCTTGCTTTCTAGAGAAGTCCATCTTTTAGGAATTGTTTTTCAGATCTTCAACAAATATTTTCTTTAAACTTCAAAAAAAAAAAAAAAAAAAAGAAAGCATGGATGAGGCCCAAGGCCACAAGCTCTCTCAGGGGAAAGGGAGGACAGGTGTGAGCTGAGCAGTGACCCTGCAGTCCCCTGAGAGTCAGCACCTGCTGCCGCCAAAGGACACTGTCTGTTGTCACCACCCAGTGTCCATCCTCCAGGGTGGACAGCAGACTTCCAGCTTTGCGCCCATTTCAGCTGTTTTCCAGCTGTGGACCTTGGGCAAGTCACCTCCCCTTCCTGAGCCTCAGAGTGTCATCTGTAAAAGGAGGGCGCGAAATCCCCTCCTTCGTAAGGGAGTGGGGAAGATGAAATGAGATTGTCATCAGGGACTTGGCACGTTGTGGATATTCATTATATGCAGGTTTCTCTCTTCCTTTCACCACATGGATATCAGCGTTCATTTCCATCGGCTTTGAAGAGAGACAAGCCCAAGTCTGAATCCCACCTCTACCATTTCCTGGCTGTTTAATCGAGAAGGTATTTCCTTTCCCTGAACCCCAGCTTCGTCTGTAATGATGGGAATAATGCCAGCACATGGCGGGGTTTGTAGCAAGGCTCACCTAAGGAAATATATCACGATTTCTAACAGTTTCAAGCTCTTAGTCAAGGGCCTGGGGTCTGGGGCAGGGGCTGAGTTATTGCACTTCCAACAAGCTCTTGGTGATGCTGGTGCTCTGGATCTGGGGACCACACTTTGAGTCAAGTGGTGACAGATGAAGGCCCATGGGAGGGTGGGGTAGGGGGTGGAAATGAGGCAGCTGCTGGGAGACTTTTGGGTGGGCTGTTGCCTTCAGGATGCCACCTGGTTGAAATTGGAGCTCAAGAGTATTTGGCAATTAATTCATTAATCTACTTATTTATTTGTGCAACAAATAAATATTAAGTAACATTTGCCATGATTTTAATGCAAGTTAAAAGGACAGGAACTGACTCCTTGTCCCCAGCACTGATATATTAGGTTGGTGCAAAAGTAATTGCATGAATTACAATTAAAAGTAATGGCAGGCCAGGTGCGGTGGCTCACGCCTGTAATCCCAGCTCTTTGGGAGACCGAGGTGGGCAGATCACAAGGTAAGGAGTTCCCAGCCTAGCCAACATGTTGAAACAAAATACAAAAATTAGCTGGGAGTGGTGATGCATGCCTGTAATCCCAGCTACTCAGGAGGCTGAGGCAGGAGAATCGCTTGAACCCAGAAGGCTGAGGTTGCAGTGAGCCGAGATCGCTCCATTGCCCTCCAACCTGGGCAATAGAGTGAGACTCTGTCTCAAAAAAAAAAAAAAAGTAACAGCAAAAACTACTTAATATTTCAGTTTTTACCATTACTTTTAGTGCAATTACTTTTGCACCAACCAAATACATCAGTGCTGGGATAGGGAGTCAGCTCCTGTCCTCTCGGGGTCTTAGTGTAGAAGGGGTCAGACAGGTGCTTTTTATACCCCAAGCCCCACAAACTGTGGTTGCCCCAGCACAGGTTACCCTGAGTTGTAAGACGGGGCGCTCACCTCCGCCTGAGGATCGGGGGAGGCCATGCCTGAGGTCTTGGGATGAGGACAAATCACCCGGTGGAGGAGGATGGGAGAGGTGTCCAGGCAGGTGTGGTGTGGGCAGCAAGCCACACAGACACACACCCAGGACAGAGCCTGTCTCTCTGCCACTGTTTTACAGCCTCGTGCCGAGGCTTGGGAGGCAGGGAGAGTCGGGGTCACTGCTCTGCCCTGAGTGCCATGTGTCACCAACATGCTGTGTGACTTCACTGAGGGACATTCCCTCCACTTCTGTAGGGTGGAGGTGAGGATTCCTGCCAGAGTGCTTTAGGGGGGAGAAGGTTGAAAGAGACCGCAGCAGTCAGGAGTCTGACTCCCAGCAGGCGATCAGATACTCTCAAGTCCTTTTCTGGTGACAGGGAAATCCACTGTTCAAGTGTGGGGGCCCGATCTCCCTGTGGCATCCACAGGTGGGCAGGGGTCCCCTGCCCTGCAGTGCTCATCGTGCCTCCCCCACCCCAATCAGGTTGTCAGGATAGGAGGGCGAGCATGTCAGGGTCCCAGGGAGACTGGTTTGCTCAGAGCTTCGGACCCTAAACCCTTTTCCACAGTCTGGTAAGAGACCAGAGACCTGGCTGAGGTACCAGGGTTATTGCAGTAAACAGACTCCTCCAGATAAAGAGAGAAGAATAAACCCTCGTTTGTCCTGCCCTGGTCCGACACCCAGTAGCATTGTACCTCCCAGATGGCTGGGCTGCAGTGACCCAGGGCTGACCTGACTTCAGAGCTGCCCCTTGGTGTCCACCATCCTCTGGCCCACTTCCCATCCTCCCGAGCCCCACTGGCTTGTCTGTTTATTTTTCCCCCATGGGTTTATGTATTTTTCCAAAGAGTGCAGCGTGGTGTGGGAGAAAGGGCCTGGGAATCCACAGAAGACCTCGGCTTGGATCTCTAGGATCCAGTCCTCTGGGCAGGCTGCTTACCTCAAGGGTGACCCACTGTCCTGGTTTGTCTGAGACTAAAGGGGTTCCCAAGACATGGGACTTTCAGTTTTAAAACCGGGACAGTGCCAAGAAACTGGGGATGCGTTGGTCATTCTGTTTACCTCTCTGAGCCTCAGTTTGCTTGTATCTAAAACCAGGATAGTTGCTATCTGACGGAGGATGAAATAAGATAACGCTGGGAAGCATCTAGCACATGGTGAGTCCTCAGTGATGGGTTTGGTTATTTATTTCTCTGCCTGGAGGAAATTGCAGGGCCTTGACCTTCCATTTATCACCTCCCGATTCCCAGAAACTTTTCTTAACAGTGCATTTGAGAAATCACTAAATCCATCTGTTGTGCTTTGCCCCAAATGGCTTTTGACTGATGAAGCTCAAGCAATAAACAGAGACAGCTTAGTAAAGGGAGATAGACGGAAAACCAGGAGACTGGGCCCGCTCTTGACTCTGCCACTACCTTGCTGTGTGACCTTGGGGAATTTGCTTTGCCTCTCTGGGCTTCTGTTTTTCCATCTACAAAATGGAAGATTGCACTGGATAGTGCTAAGTGTACCTTCCAGCTCTAATGCGCTATGGTCCTGCAGTACGGATGCTCATTATCCTCTGAGCTGCAAAGGAGGAGTCAGGAAGGGAGGGAGGTCTGGTTGATGTCGGTACGGGGTGAGGAGGGAGGAGGGACAAACTTCTGGTACCTCCACAAGTGGCAAGTAAAATATGAAAAATGGCATCAGATGGTTAATCACAGGGGCAACTTAAAGACAGGGCAATTGGCTTATGTCTGCAAAGGAGCCTGGGACCAGGCCCCTGGGCATTTCTTTACTTCTTCTTTTGTTTCCTCATTTCTCTCATTATTTATTCATTCATTTATTCCTTCATTCTTCTGAGTGACATCGTAGCATAATGATGGCTAGCATGGACTCTGAAGCCCGAGTTCAAAGCCCAGCTCTGCCACTTAGATCTGTGACCTTGACAAGTACCTTGACTTCTCTGTGCTTTCGTTTCCTGATCTGTAAAGTGGAGACAGAAAAAGACCTGCCTCTAATGTATGAAAAGGCCTCATGACAGTGTCTGGCATTTGCAAAGTGCTATATATGTGTGTGCTGTTATTGTGTGTTTATTCTTTTATGATTTACTAGGAGATGGCTATGTGCCAGGCTCTGGGCTCGCGGCCACCAGGGATTCAGGGGAAGTCACAAAGGGTGAAACAGGCAATTACTAAGCCGTGTGGTCAGCATTGTGTTGCAGGTAAGCACAGGGTGCTATGGAAACGCAGAGGAAGGGCAACTAACTTGGATGGGACGGGCTTGAGAGGAGGAGTGTTCCAGAAAGACTTCCTGGCAGAGGTGGTATCTGACCTGGGTTAGCCTGTGAGCTGCAATGGAGGAATTACGGAGGTTAGCCAGGAGGTGAATGGGATGGGGCGATGGGAACCACTTGGAGGGGAATGGCTTGGAGGGGAAAATATGGATATTCAGGGAACAGATATGTTTTTGAGGCTTGCTGGGAGATGGGTATATTAGTCCATTTCCATGCTGCTGATAAAGACATACCCGAGACTGGGTAATTTATAAAGAAAAAGAGGTTTAATGGACTCAGAGTTCCATGCGGCTGGGGTGACCTCACAATCACGGCAGAAGGTAAAAGGCATGTCTTACATGGCGGAAGACAAGACAGAATGAAAACCAAGCCAAAGGGGTTCCCCTTACAAAATCATCAGATCTCGTGAGACTTTTTCACTACCACGGGAACAGCATGGCAAAAACCACCCCCAGGATTCAATTATCTCCCACCGGGTCCCTCCCACAACACGTGGGAATTACGGGAGCCACAGTTCAAGATGAGATTTGGGTGGGGACGCAGCCAAACTGTATCAGTGGGGGAGGCGGCAGCTGAAACTGGAGAGACAAGCAAGGCTTTGACTATGCTGGACATTCCAGGACTGCTAAAGAGAAAATATTTTATCAGCTGGGCCAGTGTCTCCAACCTTGGGAGACACTGAAGGTTGCTGACAATAAACAAAAACATCCTCCATTACCTGGAGATTTATTTATAACCAAGTTATATGCATGCACTACTGTACACATGTATCACGTACACTATAAAACACACAAAAGCAGAAAAATGAAAACCATGAGATTAAAAAATACATGTAGGGTTGGGCATGGTGCTTCACGGCTGCAATCCCAGTGCTTTGGAAGGCCAAGGTGGGAGGATCACTTGAGGCCAGGAGTTCAAGACCAGCCTGGGCAACACAGGGGAACCCCATCTCCACAAAAATAATAATAAAATTAGCCAGGTGTGGTTGAATGCACCTGTAGTCCTTGCTACTCGGGGGGCTGAGGCAGAAGAACTGTTTGAGCCCAGGAGTTTAAGGCTATAGTGAGCTAGGATGAGGAGAAAAGGTATACATATCAATAGAACCTCTGCTACTCTTTCTCCCTAAGCCAATGGCTGTTCCTACGAATCCCATGGATTTCCCTCCATCCCACGTTGGAACTTGCTGCTTAAAACCATGGGGTGCATGAAGGGATGGTAAGTAGAAGAGAGCGGTTTTTTTTTTTACCTTAAAAAACCCATTTAGATATTTATATGCTCTGGTATTCCTATAGTCATTAAAATGAAGACATAGCTGTCTATTATTAACATCAAAACGTGCTAATCTATTAAACAGGAAAGTTGTCGGGAGACCCACCATCCCGGTTTGCCCAGGACTGAGTGGTTTTCTGGAACACAGGAGCTTCAGTGCAAAAGCCGGGACAGTCCAGGTGAACTGGGTCCCTAATCGTATGTCTAGAACAATCTCATTTGGTGAAGAACAGAAATGAACGTTTAGGAAAGGGTCGGAAGGTTGTGTGAACACTGGTTATTGCTGGATGGTTGTGGGCTTTTAAGTTAAAATTTGCTTTTACTTCTATTTATTAATTTATTTTGGGTTTTGCTTGCTCGTACGAAACATATTTTGACATGATAGATGTACTGTTGTGTGACCTTTAAGACCTGGAAAACAAAGTTGAGAGTCCATTGGCCAGCAGGGCCGAGCATGGCGGGGAGGCAGGATGCAGGGGGGAGGAGGAGGAGGAGGAGGAGGAGGAGGAGATGATGAGAAATGAGCAGGGGCTTGGACTTGGCGGTAGCGGTGAGGAGGGAAGAGAAGGTGGGTTGGAGAGATCCATGAGAGAGAGACCACACAGGGCTCGGTGACTGACTAACCAAGTGAAGGCTGAGGAGAGGCAGAATTGAAGACACCTGCAAGTTTCTGGGTGGTGTCATTAACCAAGACGGATCATTCAGGATAAACGAGTGTTTTGAGAAGGACAGATAAAGGCGGGGGCTCTGGGAGGCTGGGAATACGCTGTTGGCTTGGGTTTGGAAACACTGAGGTGCCTAAGGGACACCCAGGAGGAGGTACAGGAGTGGGATTTATCACAGGAACTCAGGGAACTGGCTATATGCTGGCCTGTTTTTTGACTAAAGCCACTGTTATCAGCACCCTCTCTTTGAAAGTCCTTCCGTGACATGCTCCCCTGGCCTGGAAGTCTGGTCTGATTCATGGCCTGGTTTGAAAGAAGTTATGTGTTAAGGCACACTGGAGTAATCCATCGCTGTCACTCTTCCGCAGCAAAGATGACTCATTTGCATTATATAGAAAGTTTCTCTTTTCTATCTTTGAGTTAAAAGAACTTGTGCGTTCTCCTATCTTTTTTTTTCTTCTTTAGAATCAGTGAGGTGATTTCAGCCCTTTGAAATATATTGAGACTTGTTTACAGCCCAGCCTTTGGCGTAGCTTGGTGAATGCTCTGTGTGCCCTTGTAAACAATGTGTAGTCTGTTGTTGGGTGGGGTGTTCTATAAATGTCACTTAGTTCAAGTCGGTTGACAGTGTTCAAGTCTTCCATATCCTCGCTGACTTTTTGTCACCTGTTCTATCAATTATGGAAATGTTGACTTTTCAGACTCTAAGTATGGATTTGTTGTTTCTCTTTTCAGGTGTGTCAGTTTTTGCTTCAAGTATTTTGAAGCTCTGCTCTTAGGCACATTCATACTTAGGAGGGTTATATCCTCTTGATTATTTGAGGCCTTTTTCATTAACAAACGTCCTTCTTAATCTCTGACAATAACTCTTGTTCTTAAGTCTACTATATTTGGTGTTATAGCCACTCCAGCTTCTTCCTTCTTTCTTTCTTTCTTTCTTTCTTTCTTTCTTTCTTTCTTTCTTTCTTTCTTTC